>NW_017256287.1:4978066-5162906 GCF_001594055.1 Mycetomoellerius zeteki | reverse complement strand
GCGCGTCTTGTGCGCTGCGGCTCTGAGTGCAAGGCGTCTACCAACTTTAAACAAATCATTAGTTTTAAACTTATTAATGCAATGAAAATGAAACTTTCCAGAACATTTGTTCATATCCGAATGAACAACTTTCTCGCTGAAAGTTTTAGGATGCTCGAAATTCGCTCGATAAACGAAGCACCTGAATGCATAAAAAAGGATATTTTGCAGGTGTGTATAAAAAAAATAATAAGTTGTTTGTTTATTGACAAATATCGGTTTTTCTTTCTTCACTAGACGTGGAAAACTCTAATGATCATAACTTCGAAAATAGCAAAAAAACGCATTTTTCGAGTATATATCCTCAAATATCTCAAAATCCTGACGTGATAGGCCAATTCTGATTTCAGATTCGGATTCTACGCAGAAAATTACGTCGGAAATGACCCACAGCTTCCCAACAACAAAACCTTGTTGACCTGTGTAATTTATTTTGTATATCTTAATTTTAAAACGAGAAAAATAAATACGAGAAAATAAATGTATTCAATTATAATTATAAATTACAAATCTCCTAGGCAACTCTATTTCACGTATTCAATAATATATGACAAAATTAAAAAAATTGTTATGAGTATACAATTATTATGCTGTATTTACTCGTTTTATTGTAGCATGGTAATATTTCTCATCGACGGCATTTATATCCCGCAAATGCGGAAATAGCGGTCTTACCCTCCTCTGGAATTATGTATGTGTTGTGTCGTGCGTCGTCAAAATTTCGGTACCGTTCGTACATCCCACAAGAATGTAAATATTTAATTTCAACCTGCGCATTGCGTAATCGAATCATTATACCTATCATAATTTGCACTAGACACCTGCAGAATTAATAAACCCACGCGCGTTGCAACGCATGGCGAGGCACTTATGGTACAAATGCGTTCGATAACATCAAATACAATCACGTTTATGTAACAGTAATCAACGAATCAAGACGACGTCTGTGCGATATACAAGCTACTTGTGTCTGATAAACGTTGATGCACGTGACACGATTATCGCAGACATCTGAAACATTATGTTAGGTTTAAAATCTAATCAAGAGAGAGAGAGAGAGAGAGAGAGAGAGAGAGATTGTTATTTTCCGCGGATGTGATCTTGATGAAAGCGTCATCAGCAACCAATGCCTCGTTGATACCTCATGCGCAAATAGTGGCATAATAGCGAAGACGTGAAATTATTCAACGAGAAAACTTGAAGGATCGTATTGCGTTGCGGGATACACGAACGATCTCGCGTAAAGTATTTGCATCACATAAAGGAGCTTCATATGCATAAGGGTGGCTTACATATCATCTCGCCGGCGGGGTCGCAGATGCTAGCGAGACGACCCCTGCACGCCATCAACAATTGTCCTGCAACGGCGATACCGTGTCATTCGGACTAAAGGAATATTTATTTTCGAGAGAATTTGTGTTGAATCTTTTTAGATTATTGACATACAAGATGAGCGAATTAAACTAAATAATTCCAATTTAATTACGAAAAATAAAAATCCTTTCGTCTTTTTACAGAGAAAATTATTTAATTCTTTTTATAATTATTACTTGCTACAGTAAAACATTGTGTTGATCTATCATTTATGTTCTCAATTAGAGAGAATCACGAATGTAAGCACGAGAATTGCGGTATTGATTTAGCTGTTCTTGGTAAAGAATATTTTAATCTTCTCTCACATAACATATACACGATATTTACTAGAGTTATGATCGGATATTTATGATGAAAAGTGTTGACAACGTATTGATTAAGTGTATCTTGAATATTTTTCATCATTGATATGTGTAAGAAATATATTGACATAAAAGGAATTTAATTTATTTACTTTGATTTGATAACTATTACCTACAGTTTACGTCAAAGCCGTATAACGCTTCGCTAAACTTCTATACTTAATAGCTCTTTCAAAGTTCTGGTAAGTGGCATTTATACAGCACAAACAGGAAGAAATATATCAGACTTTTAAAAGCTGTGCTTTTCGCGACTTGTATTTTATTACATAATATATGCAAATAAAAAGTGTTTTTTTAATATACGATATATAAAACTTTATATCTTAAATTATGTTAATAATAGATAAAACATAACTTTTTTTACCTATCTCCACAGTAATTAAATAATGGACAGAAGAATTTTTGTTTGACCTCATTTTATTTTTCTCCTTTTATTATCTATTATCAATTTATTAAGTTTATGGTCTTTATTTATATATGATGTGTCTTTTATATTTATCTTTTTCCTAAATATTTTTTAATATTGATCAATAAATGAATTAAATGATTGATTAATTTATGTAGAATTTAAATCTGTTATTTATGATTTGATTAATATAAATCGATTTTTAAATTTTGCACAAATTTTTAAAAATCCGTCAAATTTTTACGTTTAATTAACCTTTAAAATCCATCATTAAACTAACTAAAAAATAAACAAGTTAATAACTAATATAACACGATTCTATAAAGTTATGAAGATCCTTCGATATTAATAAGCTGTAGGTATCTATAAGAAACATCGAGCGACTTGAGATCTGATATTAATTGATTCAATCTACAGCGGTAGAAATTAATATACGAAATGAGAAATAGAAATGATATATTTCAGCATTTTCAGGAAAATATTTAAATCTAATATATAACAAAATTTTTTTAATAAATAGATAATACAATATTTAATACTTCAAATCTATTTCATATGTCTCAATTATATTTAATTTTAATATTCTATATTTTTTGACGGAAATAAATTTTCGATTTTCTTTTATAAAATATTTTTTTAAATATCATTCCTTTTTTATTGTTAGTTTTTAAAGTTCGAGTATATAAAATGATGCCATATTATTAGCATCGTAATAATTAATAAATTCTAAAGATTGTGCATTTAGTATTATTATTGGCACTGAATATATATTCTTTAAAATTTATTAGCTATAGTAGATAAGAAGATATTATAAGTAAATAATAAAATGATATTGCGGTCAAATTATGAATCGCTTCGCTGCGACAGAAATTAAATGGTTACCGCTATAGTTAACTGATAAGAAATTGCAATGAGAGGGTTTTATCTGTGTGCTTCCGCGAGAGTCCTCAAGAAATCTATTTCTTGAAGATGCAGTTCTAACGAGTGTTTATTTCGTTTCATCGACTCTTGTCAAGCAAAATAACACGGAATATATATGTATACCGTGTATCAAAATAGATATATTTTTGTAAAATAGACAACATAATAATAGATACTTCTCTTATGTGTTCAATCCCATTTCTTGTGCATGTTCTTTTTAATTGGAAGATTTGTATTTAAAAAGAAAATGAATATATCAATATAAAATTACATTCGAATTAAAATTTAAATATATTTCTTTTATGTGATTATTCTTTTAATTTATAAAAATTTGATCAATTTGTAAATAATTTACAAAATATTTATCTACAAATATATCTAATTAATTGATAACTCTCTTAAATATGCAAAAAGTAATATGTTTTCGTTTCACTTAATAAAAACGTTCAGAGATTTGACTTCAGAGGAAAGTCGCGCCTTGGAAACCTGACGATCAATATTTTCCAAGAATTTTCTCATCTTTATCGTGTTTTACTCATTACAAACGATAACTTGGTCAACTATTTTAGCGTCTTCCAATTTTTCGATGAAATGTATTATTTACGGCAAATCGTCCCGATTTCATCCGATTTTAAGCCGATTTTAATTTCACTTTACCCAGAAGTTTTTGTTAAAGAGTCCTTTAATGTGCTATTAAATTATATAAAGATCTTTTGATGTATTAAGTTATAGAGCTACAAAGAAAATAAAACTGTTTGTAAATTAATATACAAACACATTTTACTTGGAGCAGTATTAACTTGATTACCTAATAAAATATTTAATAATAAAAAGACAAATTTTATGAGATAAAAATAAACAACTTTTTATCAATAAAAGATCAACTCGACAATGACAGATTTTTTTGCATAATTTATGTACTAATTTTATAAAAATTGACTAAAATTTTTATTAATATTTTACGTTTACCATATATTATTGTTTAACATAAAATACAGATATATTATTTCTTTTCCGTGAGATTCTTTTTTTATTAAAAATAATAAATTATTACTGATGAATCAAGCTGACTCAGGGTGTTTGGAAAGTAATGAAAAATCTTTCGCATAGGGGCAGAATGAACTAAACTGAGAAGAAAAAATTCTTAGAACTTTATGAGAAGAAAATAAACAATTTGTGTCTCTTTTAATTTTATTATAATGTTGATAGTATTTGAGTAAAAAATTATTGAAGACCAATTTTCGACAATTTTTAATAATTAATATCTTGTTAACTATTGCGAAAATTATAAAATGGTAGAGAACTTTTCTTCTCAGTTTAGTCCATTCTGCCCCTATGCGAAAGATTTTTCATTACTTTCCAAACACCCTGTATATATATTACAAGTTAATAAATCCATACATATAAATAAATTAATAACAGAATTATATAGACGCTTCTCAAGTGCAGCTATATCTTCAGTGTGTTTTTCGAATCAAATAATCGTAACAAAAGCAATTATATATATTAAAATACAGGAGCAACATCAAAAATAAAAATCATACTGTAATAATGATTTTTTCAATTGTTCAGAAGATAATAGTTCTGTCACGCTTACGGTATTGTTAATTTCAAAAATAATTGTCAAAATATACAGAGAGTAATTTTATTGTTATAGAGTAGATAACTTCCTTGAATGTATGGTTAAAAATTACTTGTGCTATGTTGGATAGCAACAATTTGGATAATGTTTTGTATATCAGATAGAAATAACTTCTCAAATAATCTTTTTTCTTTTTCTTCGCTTTAGTTATGCACATAAAATCATTCCCGTAGCCTTATACTGAAGGGTTACTACAGCATTTCGGTATCGACTGTCTTCTTATATTCGATGTATCAGAAGTAGGGTGAATACCCGGATAAATCTCGACAAGTGGTTGGCGCGCTGCCATGTTCGGTTCGATAGCGCCGCAAAAATGCATATCAGACACTTCGACATTCTGAACTGGTTTTAGTATGAAAAAGTAGTTGCAAATTTTTAGAACAATCAGTGTAATAATTCCACGCTATTTTTGAAATGAGATTAAATTTGAGTGGACGAAATATAACACTGTCAACAAAGTGTGAAGCTCGCGCCGCTACAAAATGCAAGGCGGGGATTCTCATTTCATTTTTAGACTGGCACAGTTTTCTTTTGTTAGATTTCCCGACTGTTTGTTCTAAGCAACAAAAGCAAAAAATTTATATCTTCACATAATTGAAACTTAACTTATATAAATTAGACATTTTATAGATATTATATTTAATTATAATAATTATTTTGTATATCTCTTTAATATTACTCTTTAATATTTCTTTTATATATGTAAAAAAATTATAAAATATATAGTATCCAAGTTATAAATAAATTAAGAAATTAATTTTACGTATATTAAAAATATTTATGTTTTTGAAGCTAAAGAACGTAGTTTGCATTGATGCCAAATTCTGAGAATTGAAAATAGTATAAATATCGTGGGATGAGTACGGTATTATAAGAGACTTGACTGTTTCATTGTATTGCAAGTGCATTAAATTAACTTCCCAGCTGAAGTAATATGTAATGGGAGAGCTTTATCATACATTGTTATTTATGTATTTATTAAAAGGAAAGATTATGGTTACTTTTAATAAAAAAGAAATTGTTAATTAATATAAGAAATTAAGTAGAGGCATAAATCGCATAAATCCGTGCAAGTCGGTTTATCTAACTATTGTTTATTAACTTACGAAGTAATATTGGCATGTGTCATTACAATTTTAAATAGTTATAATGTAATTAAAACTATAGTTTCTAGTGACATTAGTTTTTATCTAATCTTGTAAATTTTTAGTGCAATCAAACTTATTTTACTAAAATAAAATATCTTACTTAATATTGTTTCTATCCAAGAAAATTTATTTAATATCTTCTTAGTTTCAACATAGTTATATCGAAGATATATTACTAATACATTGAAGATTCTTGTGATTTTATTAACATAAAAGGTGGGAATAATGGCTAAAATCGAGCAATTATATTGTATCACAAAATAAGAATACTAATCAAATTCATTCTCTGAGAAAATATCAAAATAAAAAATGTTTCAACTCTACTTAATCTTCATCAGTCTTGTAAAAAATATCAATCCCCCCCCCGATGAAGATTTAATAGAGCCGAAATGTTTCTTATTTTGATATTTTTTCAGAGAATAAATTTGATTATTGTTCTTATTTTATAACATTCATTATTACTCGGTTTTGGCTACATACAAGTCCTATCTGGAGACACGGAAGTGTCTCGGCGCTAAGCCATTTATTATTACCGAAAAATGGAAAAATACGTATAAATTTTTTGCGATATATGATATATTCATTACATTAATATATACATACGTACATAAGAACTTATGCTTGATTTCGCATTTTCGTGTGATTTCGTACATGTATCTTATACAAGTAATATCGCATTTAATTAACGTTTCGCGTGCCGCCTACATGTGAATTCTCCTTTCTACCGCAACGTTCTATTAAGCCGCAGTATTTGAAACATCCGTTTATTGACAAGAATGTTGGATACGATAGTAATCAAATGCTATATCGAAATAATTATTATATGAAACAATGTATAAATATTTTATGTATATAATATACAAACAAATTATGTATAATTTAACAATAGAGAGACTTGTATCAAACTTATTCCAACAAACATCAACTAACAATAACTGTTAATTATAATTTCTTATTCAATAATATAACAGTAATACATGTTGCACGTAACAGTTATATTGTTGAGTGAGAAATTATAAAAATTGGTAACTAACAATTATGTTACTATTAGTTGGTGTTTGTTAGAAATAGATGTAAAGTATCTACACAAAATTAATTTTCGACGAAATATTATACGTATAAGTACATTCTATTGAATTAATCCCTTGACGTTGAAGAATAACTGAATTAACATTAGTAATCAACAAAAGGAATGCACTCATCTATTTCAGACTTTCACATTAGCAGTATTATTTTGTACGTTCGTCATTATACAGATTTACGTACGGTACCGGTATGTCATTATACTTTGTCACTGATTGAACAAGGTCGAAGTATTGCACAACGCGACATCATTGACAAGAATCGCACAACTTTGTGAAGCACAAAAAAAGAAATGAAATAAGGATCGACTTACTTGGTCTATCGTTGTCGACATCCTCCTTACCACAGGGGTACGGCTGCCGTTGTGAATGGTGATGCTTATGGTGCCGGCGGTGTCTCCTTTCCCCTGGTAAATGCACGCCCACATATACCGTGTGCGCCCTGTGACCTGGAAGCAGATGAAAGGGATGCCTCGTCATACACAGTGCCTCACAACTCACACCATGGCATGGGGAAGATGCGCGGATTTAGAGCGATTCTCCCTGATATGAAAGTGCACGCGACACACAAACTTTTCTTTCGTTATGAAAGAAAATTAGGTCAGAGTCATTTAATCGCGTAATCCTATTTGCGAAAATGCTCACGAGAAACAAGTAGATTCTACAAAAGTGAAACATCGTTGTGTATTGATGAGATTCATTTACGCATGGACTATATTCGAATAAAAGGTCAAATGCTAAGATGAGTTCACGCAAACGATAAGGTCAAAATATTCGTGCCTAGTAACAATAGTTAGCCTAGGCACGAATAGTTGGATTTTATGCGGATGACATACGTAAGTATATTGTATTAATGATAACCAACTTTTCTAATATTATATAATTTACAAAGATAATCATTACGTCCTATAAATATAAAAAATCAACTCATTTTTAGCTGCTTTTATTAGCTAATTGTGTCGTCTACATTATTATATCTGTCAAATCGAAAATGTTACAAAAGATATATGATAGCTAAGTGACAGTTAAGTTTGCTATTTAAGGTCACTAAAAACACGTGATTTACAGACAGACATATAAACATAATTGGATATCAATATGTACTATAGTCTATGTAAATAACATTAATTTAAAAAATATATATGTACATTAAATACATATATCTCGATAATTTTAGTTAAATATTTTTTATAATATGAATTTATATTTATATAAAGAAATCGAGATGCCGCAAGCTGTGAATATAATCAGATATTCAACGAAAAATTTTATTTTTCGAAGCAGCTTGACATTTTTCAGGAAAAAGTTTCGTATCACGTCAATCATAGGAGGTAAACACCTGTCAGACTGGACGATCAATTTGTTTCGCTGGATAGTCCAGCATTATGATACAAGACCATCACACATATATGGCCTCTATTTCATCATCGATACGAAGTGACCTCGCAAGCCCATATCCATCCATAGACAACGTTGTTTGACGAAGTAACGATTTTCGAAGCACCTACACGCGCGAGGTCCGTCATGTGAGCAAACACTGAAGCCAGATTCGTATCAAACTGACCTAAAGCAGATGCAGGCGTTATTGCCTGTTGTAGACAATGCTTGATATTTCAGCAAAAACTCATCTCGTACCCATTCGCTTGTAAAATATTCGCGATCGTGAAAATTTTATGTAAGTTGATACCAAGAATTGTTGGAATAGTTATCCTCACATTGATATTCTGCGCGTCAGTTTCTGTCAGTTAAATTTATATCATTTTATTGTTGGTTGCATAAATAAGATATACTTATATTTTTAGTAAAAGATCTACAATTAAAGCTTCTCATCGAAATTTAAATAATAAAAGAAAAATCCATCAAATTTCTTACACGTACTTATAATACTCTTTCAAAAATAGGATGTGGATTTGATAAGTCAAATTTAACTGCAGTTCTCAATATCAGAGAATCGACCGTTCTACTAAATAACTTTAACTTATCACCTTTAACATCATCATTCTCGTAGAATTGGAATATTTTCTCTCTCTCTATGCGTACTTTTTAAATTTAAACCTATCCAGCACAAAAAATAATTCTATTTCAAATGCTGCATTTAATTATTTACTTGCTATAGCTCAAATTATTTAATAGTCAATCTAAATATAATTAGAATGTTTTAATAAATATTATATAATTATGCATTATTAAAACTGTATTATAGAATTAAAAGTATAAAATTTGAATGTATAATATTAATTGAAAAGATATTTTAGTAAATCATTGATTAGATTCATTTTAAAATTATAAAATTATATTTTCAGAGACACTTGTGAGTTATAATAATAAAAAATATTCATAAAACGATATAATGTTTAAAGTTTAATTATGAAACGTCTTATTTTTAATTAATTCAAATTAAATTAAATTATTTCAGAATAATTTTCTATTTGTTTACAGCTTTCCAATGCAGTTTAATGTAATACAAAGTTTAGTAATTATGCTTATAGTGATTAACTCTCATTGGTTTAGAAAAATTGGGAAATCTAAACATTTTTTACCTTCATAATCTTTTTCCGTGTAAGACTGATGGGTGATCCGCGCGCCCGGGTCTTTTGGGGCCTCATCGTCACCTGTCCCGCCCGAAGGGCCCCTGCCACTGCCGACTCCCGGCTGCATCCACGGCCTGTGAAAATAAATTGAACGTTCGATTTAATTATCGCAATGCCAATGGCGACGACGACTCTGTATGCATCTGCTACATCAACGCGGGCGCAAGTTTCTATTATTAGAGCATTAACGAGTTCCCAACCGGCAGAAATATCATCAGGTTTGCTTATCCGTGATTTTGTTCTCTTTCCGAGAAACATGCTTTTGTTGATGTAAATTTTCCTTCGGTCAACACTCAACTAGTAATTTATTAATAAAGGTCAATACGAATTTTATTCTTGACTTATAAGTCCATTCGATACACATTGAAAGTTGTCCTATTCATTTTAACGATGATGCCAAATGTGTGCACACGAGCGTACATCAACGCAAATTATTTCGTAGGTGTCTGTCCACAACCGGCCGCAACTACTGACACCAGTTAATAATAATTAAGCTTCCACCATCGGAGTCACTTTGCACGCAACTGCTTCCTCCTCATCTTTCTCCTTCCGCTTCCATGCTATTAAGTTTCATATTATTCAGTTCAATCCTTTTCATTTCTTTTATTTAATTGGTTAATGTAGTTTATTTTTACTAATTCTTAAATTATATGGCTATCTGCAATTTTGCATAATTAATCTCGTGATTAAATAATTCTGTGGCATAATAATATCATACATATATCTATACATTTTTATCTCGTATTCGTGACATTGTATTTGTCCCCGTGTGTAAATTATTGCGAGCTAGCCTTATGTATTTTACTGTCCTTGCAAGCGATATATAAATTTCAACGTTCTCGTTGAGATTTCGCTCGGTAACGAAGATGAATTTAGCACATTCTGTGGTTAGCTCGACGACGACTTTATTCATATCAGAGATTTCATAATTGATCTTTTAAAAATATAAAAAGATCATATCTTTGAATAGAATAAAAGATAATTTATATTTTTTACAAATTGGATTAGATTGTTGCACAACTTTAATAGTTATTTCATGTCTCCTTTATATATGTAACAATGAATATGTCGTAAAATAATAAATTAAAAACAATTTAAATACTAATTAACGCGCAGCACAAATGCTTAATAAAGATAATTAATAGGGATAATGAAAACATATTAATAAAAACATTTCGCTTACGAGATTCGTATAAATTTATGTCTGCAACAATTTAAATTTTATATTTAGTGAATTAATGCGATCATATACATAACATTAACGACACTCATTATGATACTTAAATAATAATTAATAAAAAGATATATAAAAAATATGCAGTATAGTATTCAATAATATGATAATTTGTATAAAAAAATAAATTTTTCAGTTAAAATTGTCTAGATATTTGTTTAATATTCATATTGTTTTATTTAAATTGTTATTTATGTTTAACTGAAGTGTTGCTATCTTATCTTATCAGAGTTTGTTCAATCGGCCGATTATTTTCTATTTAACTCATAGTACTAGAAGTTCTATAGTAAATACCATTTTATTCTGACGTATTCACACGTATTACACATTCTCTCCATTCTTATAATATATAGGAAGCTCGACAAAATTTCTTTCGGTGCAGCGCAACATAGAA
Source organism: Mycetomoellerius zeteki (assembly GCF_001594055.1). Taxonomy (NCBI): domain Eukaryota; kingdom Metazoa; phylum Arthropoda; class Insecta; order Hymenoptera; family Formicidae; genus Mycetomoellerius; species Mycetomoellerius zeteki. The sequence goes on along the minus strand of NW_017256287.1, from coordinate 5,151,713 downwards.
TACATGCATTAAATCGCTTCATTCGATAAGTGCAGTTGACAACTGACAGGTCTTTTAAGAATCTTTTCATGAATACGTGCAAAAATGCAGAAAGTCAAAGAGATGAAAAAAAAAAGATAGATGTCAAAATAGTTTTTGTATTCAATCAAATATGACAGAGATTATGGATTGATTACAAAATAAAAAAGGAGCAATAGACGTGGATGAGAATACAAATAATCTAAACATGATATCCTTTCAATAAAATAAACTGAAAATGTGAAATTGAATTTATTCAACCTACGCAAAAGCTAACATTTTAGTTAGGTAACATTTTGTTTTGTTCAAATGTTATTCAAATGTCATTTGTACATTATTTTGAAGCAATTCCAGGAAATAAATTGATATTATTTACATTAGAATGATGATAAATAACGTCGACTTGTTTTCCGAGATATTAAATTATGAATTATAAATTTAAATCAGAAATTATAAATACATGCATATTAAAATGATGCATTATCTCAAAAATATAAATTCATGACATTTAATATTATGTATATATTAAATGTATATATTGTTATGTATGTATTATGTATATATTAAATGTATATATTAAATTCTTATGCACTATAACAAATTCAACACAAGAATCTATAAAAATATCTTTCTGAATACATCTGAAATAGTCCGTATAATTGTATATATTTCCGGAAATGTATTAGACACATAATTAAACATTAATTCCAATGGACTTAATTCTTTAGCTTAATAGACAATCATTTCTGCTTAGTCTTTAAGCTTCTGGAATTTCAGAGAATCTTCTTTTCTCCTAATTAAAAGTACTTTCTGCTGTTTTTTCGTAGGAGAAATAAGCGTAATAATATATTATAGTTGTCTATTACAATATCTTCATCTTGTCCCGTGTAATCATCTTCTTCCTCTGAGACATTTACTAATTTCCTTTTGCGTCGACATTCTTGATTTCTTTGTTCTCACGCTCATCAAAGCAACTTAATGTTAAGTATGTAACATTATAACAAAACATAATAAAAATGTTTGCCAACAATCAAATGTATAATAATTAATTAGCTAAAATTTAATTTTGATAAGAAAAAAATATTCAATTTAAAAATATCTGAGTTATAAATAGTAATACATCTATTCATTAATTTTCCACTTATGTCAGTGTGTAAAGTGTTTATCTTTTAATTGTCTTTTAAATCTACGATTTCCTGAAATTAACAAATAGATCGATCAAATTGAACGAGTGGCAGATCATGCATAAACGATGTACTTACTTTGCAAACAAAAGTTTAATGTCAGTATTATTATTCAGAATGTAAGTTTTTTAAAATAACAGAGATATGTAGACGCTGAAGTATAATTCTCATACATATTTACGCTTATATATCAACCATATAACTGTCACGGTCATGTTTCTTTCAATATTCTACGTTTACCCTTGCAGAAGTGACTAAATTATCATGTATAATGGTGATTTAATTTTGAGATATGAGCAACAAGTTCATAGAATAATTTACAGTTTCACACGTGCCTATTTCTTCCGTTTGTGATTAAGTAAAAGTTAGGATTGGGAAAGTTACTTTGCAAAAGTATAATTAGTTACAATTTTTTTCTATCGAAAAATAACCAGTTATTATTACGTTCAAATTTAATTTAAATTTTCTCGAATATTTCGAAAAAGTTCATGCTTCAACAAAATGTTAGTTTAATATCCAATAATTATTACGATTATTTATATTGTGAAAAAATGTAATTCTAATGGAATTTATTGAAATATTATAGTAATACTTATTTTTATAAATTTTGTATGTACAACATAAATTACTAATAAAATGTTGATAATGCAATATTGTCAGTAATATATTTAATTAACGAAGAACGACACGCAAGTTGAATGAAGTGTAATGCACTGTACCGTCATTACTGGTACTTCTTCATTTCAGACTATGCGTCATGATATAAACGAACATGTAAAAGATATGTTACACTGTGATTATCTACCTACGCTGAGGATGTTAATTTTGACACGCGTTTTATACAAGCGCATTTTGTGCTTTGTCTTACAACAAAGACTGAATTACCTACATTAAATGTGCACGGAGGTTATAATAATCTTTTCATAATGATCTTTTGTAACTTGAAACTTTTTATTGCTTGTTTTTATTCAATACTTAAGATTTATGTATATTTTTAACTAATGAAGGTCTCTTTTCATTCTCTTTGCTTATTCGATTGCTGTTTATTCGGCGGCGAATATAGTTTGTTGTTCGGCGATAAATAAAATAAATAACTAATAACAAATGCAAAAGGAATTATAATAAATTAAAATGTTAGCTTCCTTTATTTAAAATTTTGCTACCTTATTGCCGAAGTGATAAAATCTACTCTTTTGTTCCTGGTCTCACCGACAGCCTCATATATCGACGATGTTCAATCACACGACATGGACGTTTGACGTTCATCGAGAGTGCACAACATTTCTTATAGCTCCTTTCCGGACGACACGTGGCGGGAAACAGCACCGCACATGCATCTCGTCGCAGATGCAACTGGCGCATGGCGCAAGACGAGCTTTACATGATGCAAATCAGTCACAGGCGGAGCGGGGAAAACGGATCATTTATCTGCTTTTTCGTGGACGCTGCCAGGTGCAGCTCTCTACAAACGCAGTTGCATGGAGCTCGATATAAACGCGGAACGACGTATGCACGTGTTGTCAGGGTCGCCTCCGTTTCAGTGCTTCGCGAAGAAAGACAGTAGAATAACATTAGCGCCGCGGTCCCGCGTTATACATTTAATGCCGTGTGCTATTTGAAAATTTGAATCTTATGTGCTTCTTAATTATATTAATTATATTAATTATGTTATATTACACTCTCTCTGAGAAAAATGTTGGATTGAAAATGGACGAATCAGAAGATTCTGATTATGTCACAATTCTGGTTATCTCAACTAGAATTCTAACATAAGCAAAAAATTCTGATTCGTTCATTTTTTATCAGAATTCTAATTAATCCAACCAGACATTTCTCTCAATGTAGGAATGATGTAATATTGAGATATATTTGCTAATACAAAGATCAGTTCGTATATTAAAGGTGTTAAATGAATGAGATAATGATAGGTGAAAAAATTAACTTACTCTTCGGTGATTATTAATCTCGTAGAAAAATTTCTATGATAAAGACGATCATGACCCATGCATCTTTTATTAATTGAATTTTTTAGACTGTTCGTGATCTGCGACAGTCATTCGACAGAATGTCAAGATAGCATTGTTGTCATTGAATTATCAACTACCGATTACGAGTCGTCAAGTGGATAATTATCACAACATGATTACCCAAGTTCATATCTGTATAACCTCTATAAAATGAATTCTATAAAAATTTATTCATCCGAGTTATCTTTCTAAAGATAGTGATTTAATTTTAATATACAAGGAAAGAGAAAGAGAGAATAAGATCAATATTTAATTATTTATTAGAGGATTTACTTATAATTTGTGGATAAAAAATCTTTGAAATCTTAAAAAAATATGAATAAAAATGAATTTCTTTTTTTATGAAACTTTATGTTGGAATAATTTATCGAATAGATAATCTTTGTACAAAAAGCTATTAAATATAAAATAAAGCTATTAATTAATAATACAAAAGCTCAAAGCGGAATTAAAATTCAATTTCATAAAATAAGCATTACGTAAAATATAAAAATTATATTCAAACCTTTCGATCATATCCATCGAGTTTACTTATGCCAAAAAAATAAGGTAATCATACCCAATATAATCTAATTAAGTTTTGCGATTTTTAAAATTTTCTGCTAAGTCCAAAATTGAAAACTGGTAGTCAGATTCGAAAGAGAAAATATTTCTGAATATTAATTAAAGATATAAAACGTTTTCAAATATTTGTATGGGAATAGTGAATTAAAAAAGTAGCATTTGGCTCGTATATTAGAAAAATTGAAAATGAAATGATTCGATGTTACTTTTATAAGTTTATTAACATATTGATGTATTCATTAACGTAAGAATACACAAAGAACTATTTTCCGAACAATTAATTTATCTACTTATCTACTTATCACAATGTTTAGCAAGTGGATTAGAATCCATAGTTTGAAATAACGAAAATCCAACCAAAAATTACAATTGAAGTGTGTATTTAATATGTCTATAACTATACCCGTGTTCTATCTTATTTACTAAAAGTTCTTTTTTAAATTATTATAAACGTTGTAATAGGAATATTAACTAAGTACAGTGTTATAAACTATATATAAATACAGAGCTATAATAATATGCAGAAATTAATAACTATCACTTGGTTAATTATAGGAAATTGTAACTTATCTGAAGTATTATTACACGATCATGACGTAATTCTGTATTTTACATTTGGCTTTATGAACAACAAACTGGATAAACTGAGCGATTAACTGATGCAAACAAGTGTGGGCAACTTGTACGATATAGTGCTATTTATTCAATTTAAATTAAATGTAAATATCTACACAAATAGCAAGTAGTTCATATTGGATACCAGGTTCGACTCACATTAAGTACGATTACCTTATCTGCTAAAAAGCTCTTGAAAAATTTCTTTCATTATTTTCAAATTGTGTATAATTATCTTCTAGATATAACATCATTTGAAATTGCATATATACATAGGCACTGACTTCGGGGGGGGACAGTTTTTTTCATTTTTTAACAATCGCAAATAATTTCTGCGATCAAAACTGCGAGAAAGCGTTGGCGAATTTGGCGATATGCTACGTAATGTTGGCACGATGAATTAGAGCTGGCGCGTCGTCTACTGAAATCACTAGAGATGTGTTGGAGCACAAATATCTATACTAGATCGCTAACTTTTGAGTTGATTTAATGGCGGCGACAGTAGGTATATGTGACTACGTTTACACAGCTCGATTTACACCGAATGACGTCGATGTTATGAAACTGGCCAATCATAGCTATTTCTCTGAAGAATGGAATGACTGTGATTGGTCAGTAGATATAGCATCGTTGTAACGCCATTAGCGACAACAGCTTGATGTTCATCAAATGAATATCGTCGCGAAAAAGATTAACAATTTGCATCGGCAGCAAAATATGGATTATATTAACATTTTCGTATAAAACGGATAAGTTCGTCTTGCGTACGTTCGATACTCCTATCGGGGTATCAGAAAATCTCAGTATATTGAATCCAACAAATCTACCGACAGTCAGCCTACTACATCGAAAAATGTAAGCCCAGATAACATTAAGCCTATACGTTATTTTGTGTCGTCTCGGGTTAAAAAATTTCCTTGGTTAATATAATATATAAAGTCTGTTTTTTATTGCTGCACTCTCTGAACTGGGGCACACAGTGCAATAAGTTGAAGTAAAACAATAAGTTAAAGTGAAACAATAAGTTGAAGTGAAACAAATATACGTTTGTTTCTTTTTCACTTCAACTTATTGCACCGTGTGCATCAGTTCAGAGAGTACAGCAATAAAAAACAGACCTATAATTCTGAGAAGGATGTAGCTCTGTGTAATATGTGTAAGACTGTAAACGAAAAAGATATTTTGACATTTTCCTAAAAAATGGACAATGCGTTTATCGTGGCTGGATTCAAGAGCTGGAAGAAAGCGCTTGATAAATTTTGAATCCATGAAATGTCAGCGTGTCATAAAGAAGCTGCACTCTCCGTGACAAATAAAATTTGTCAGCCTGAAAACGAATATCAACATAGCAGCAAGTGTTCCGAATAAAAAGTTAAAACAAATAAAGGAAAATATCATGCCTGTTTGTTAAAAATGTTATCATCGTTGCGCTACCTCGGCGTTCTGAAAAATACTACTGAGCGTTATATACTAGTACACAATACTATTTTGAAGCACTGCTGTACTACTACACTATTGCGCATCACTACATTACTGCTGTAGTGTAGTAATACAGTAGTACAGTAGTGCTTCAAAATACTACTACGCAGTAGTATTTTTCTAAAAGGAAAGGCATTCTAATTTGAGGCCATACCGATGAAAGTAACTTCAATAATTTATTAAATTTGATCTGAAGATTCAATAGAATTACAAAAATGGATGAACCGAGATTCGTGTAAGTGGATGTGTCACATCCAGAATGAAATTTTGGACATAATGAGTCATTCTGCATTACATAAATTGGTTAAAAACATAAAAAACACAATTTATTTTTCTATTATTGCGAATAAAACGAGTGATATCGCTACTAAAGAACAGTTCAGCTTTTACATCTGGTATGAAAATTTAAAAATAAAAAATTACTTTATATTATATATATATTTTCTATTTTCTAAATAAATTACGTGAGCTCATTAAAATATTTATTAATAAAAAATTTGATCACACCAAACGGGAAAATTTGTTTTAACAAAATTGAAATAAAAACTTATTTTTACACTTTCATTTATAGCTATTACAGTATAATAATCTTGACCTATTAAGCCCCTATTCTGTAACTCTTAATGACAGTAATGATATCGTTCCATTATCGTTATGCAGGTTTTGTAGATGGTAAAAAAGTTGCGTAACGACAATATAACGATATCATTACTGTCACTTGTTAAATGTTATAGAATAGGAGGTCTTAGATTTATTAAGCCCACATCTATTTAATATTGTGATTATGACACGTAATGATAGATTTTTGTTAATTAAATTCTGTTTGTATGTAGGGGTTTGTAAATAATTCTATAGATAGAAGTAGAAGTATTTTTCGGATTTTACAATTCTTGTTGATATTTCACGTCGTTTTGTTTTATCGACTAGTAATATTTGTGGACAATGTTACGACGCACGATGGTGCGGCAAATATATCTGGTATTTTCAATGGAGTACAAGCAAAAACTTTAAACATAGAAAAAAAGGCTGTTCTCGTTGTTCAAGATTGAGTGAAATTCATAACAAAATGTCGGAACACGGTGAAAAGTAGAAAGGTATCTATTGAGAGATGATGAATTCGAAGATATTATTTTAGAGCATTTTGACTCGGACGTAAACAAGAAACGACTAATTCTGTATCGTAATATGTTGCAAGACATTGTACGAGAGAAGAGACTAAGATTGGGCGCGGGATCAATGAATAATTTTACCGCAACAGTTAGTTTGCTGCAGGAGGAACGGCATCTAGCGGACTTGCTGCTGGAGTTAGTGAAGCTTATAAAATTAATGTTAACGATCCCTGTAACGACGTGTACAGCCGAACATATATTTTAATACATATATTTTCTTCTTTTAGAAGATTAGTAACTTATTCGTGGAGTACTATGACGCAGGTTAAACTCTGTAAACATTTTACATATACACAAAGAAGAAGCAATAAAATTAGACGCAAATGAAATCACAAATGAATTCATAAGTCGAAACGTAAGTCGGCGTGCAACGTTTGCACTGCAGTAAAAAAAAAAGGAAAAGATTTTACATAGTCATAGTGTTATTAAAAAATAAATAGGTCGTTAGAAACGTGCTTGCCCCTCCAATGTTTTCCACAAGTCGACGCCCCTGTATATATAGTTTGAAGTAGCTCAGGCATTATCTTGGTACTTTTAACAACTTTTATTTAAATTCATGATGACGAACGAGAGACAATTTGTAACAATTTATTATCGAATAAATCAATGACAGTTACATAGTGTCGCGTAATCCATTGCACTAAGTATCTTCTTAATTAACATGTAAGTCATTAATCTGTTTCTCGTTTTATCACACCATGCCTCATATCTTAACTTACAACAGATGGATATGACATTTATACAGATTTATAATATCAGCAATCGATATGAAACTAATTTAGTCTAATAACTAAGAAAATTTTTGATTCTGTTGATTATTAAATTAAAAAAACGCTGTAAAATTAATATTTAAATGTGATAAGATGGAGTGAAAAAAAATTCTCGATGACAAGGTTTAAAATATGATATTTAACGCAAAGTGGAAAATGTATAAATGTTACAAGGAAAGAAATTTCAAACATTACATGGTGCATTGTGCTATACTTCCGGTTTTAGAGCAAGCAAATTCGGACGAGGAAGCGGACAATGCTCGGGATGATGATCAAGAGCGGAGGTCGGCGGACAGGCCAATGAGACCATTAATGAGCGACAACAACGTCAAATGAAAAGGTCCTTGTAATATAATACTTTTCTGCGGACATGCAGCGATAATTGACAGCTTAATAACGAAAATAATTGCAAATCGTTTCTGTATGAACACGTACGGCAATTCGCAGCAATCGTCGAAGGTATAGTTCGTTCGTCAGCGTATTAATTATATAATTGACAGATGACTCGAATCTAAGGACAATCAATGTCTGTTATATCACTCATCCATTACTGTAATTGATAATAGCTATCAAACGCTCTCCAAATTCACGCATTAATTACTAATCACTCAAGTATGTCAGGAGCAAAATGATGTAACAGTTTCTATCATAATGTTAAAATATTGGAATCTCCTAAATATACATAGTAATTCAAATATCGATTGTAACAAAAGTATTAAAAAATTTATTAAAATATGTATTTAATTTAAAAGAAATGATTTTATTAAAAATGCTTGGTTATACATATTTTCAATATATGTATATTAATTACAGATCACGAAAGATAAATTTTCAAGCACTTGTATTTTATATAGTTTTCTATTAACACTTTATTTGCATTTTGTTTTGTTTGTTCATCTTTTCGAATATTTGATAACAATAATTTCATAAAAAGAGTGTATTTGACAAGCGAGTGGTCTTGAGTTGCAAATGGTATCGCATCAAAGATGCATTTTTCATTTCTCGCGAATGAAGATTAATGAATAAAAGTTTGAAAAGGCTTCAATAGCATGAAAAGTTCCCTGCAAGATACTTTGATATTTTATTGACATAAAAATAAAAAATACAACACTTGTTTTGTTATTAAATAAGCAATTAAATACTCGTGTTCGTTCGCCTCTAAAAAACCGATAGAGGTTTTTAGAGAAGTGTCCAAAACGGATTATCATTTATAAACATTCGCGTAAATATTTTTGAAGAAAGGAAAATTAGATAAAAAATAATTACGTTGAGCTTTAATTCGAGAAAATTAAAATATTGTTTAAAATTTATTTAAATATTGAATTTGATTATAATACAGGGGAGAGCAATAGCTTTTTTAATATAACTAACGTCATTTTAATATAATTTCGCTGAGTTGATAATTCTTTACGAATATTTGCATCAATGTTTTTTTTTCAGACTTATTTTTAAAAAATCAAATTTTAATAATTTATTATATATAATGATAACTTTATAACTTAAGTTCTCTATCTGTTCAATTCAATTCTCATAAGAATGTGAGAATTGATAAGATAATATTCATTTTATATCTCTTATATTTATTTCAACGAGATAATCTTATGTTATAAAAAAATTTACTATCGCAATTAAAATCGAGTTTTGATATATATACATATATATTATTTACATAAACGTTAAAATATTATACTTAAATAATTATGAATTCTCTCAGTTGGTAGGTTCATTATTTATGCAATGTAATTAATAATAAAATTTAAACTAATGTTAATGTGAATTTAAACTAATATTGAATAATATATTTTTCTTGAATAGAAGCGACGTATTAATGTACTAATTAACTGAATAATTTTTACATGACGGAATTAATAAAAAATGAATATAAACTCCGTAAATAGTACTATTTCGCAAATATGTGTATCAACGATATTTATTTTTAGGTTTGAGAATTGAAACGAAAACAGCGCGAAAATTAGAACGACGATAAAAATAATCCAAGATTATATATGACAGATAAGATTAATAGTCATGATTCACGAAATGATAATTCTACCATAATTATCAGTCTTTAACAAGATTACGATTATCTATCGGCACGTAATTTCATAACTTATAGAATGTAAATGATACTTAATAAATCTCACAAAACTAATGATAACATCAGCTTTATTAGCAGATATTGTTAATCATTTTTATTAATACAAATCACGAGGAACAGATATGAATGATATGTTTAAGATTGATTCATATTACAGCTTTGTAAAATAGTACTAAGTGCCGAAAACAGCGAATTGATTTATTAGAGGTTTCCACCATATTGTCATGTTAAATATTTAATATGATTTTCTTTTCTTTATTATATGTACGTTCCTACCATGCAAAAATTATTTTTACACTGACATAGCTTCGATTAAAATAAGAAAAACTTTCAGCAAACATAAAGCGGCTACCTTAAATAGTCATTGCATTTTCCGGGGAGAAAGATGGATATTTCATGTGTAGAGAGAATAGTGGAAGAGAGACTGATTTTTTTGGCACATTGTGCTAATTTTAGATAACGCTGATGTAAAAAGTTCTCGTGATAAGAAATCTCCTTATAACTTTATGACTAATAAAGCTAAAATGATCTTAGAACATTGCATGTCATAAATATAACATTTTAATAAATATAGATAAAAACTTTCTATAAAATTTATGAATCACTGTTGCAAAGTAAAATTTTATAATTTTATAATTTCTATTATATATGTAAGATATTACAATGTTATGATTTCTAGAATTATTTTATGTATTATTATATATGTATTTTTCATCTTTAATTATTATTTTTTCAAAACATGTATTTTTATAATTCATATATCGTACTCATTAAAGTAAAAAATGTTAATTTTAATAAAGACCTATAGTGGACTTTCCATACAAAAATGTTAAAATTACTATTTTTGTATAAAAAAAATATTAATTTTAATATTTTTTTATGTCTTAGAAAGTCACTATACGTCTTTAAATTAAAATTAAATAATATTTTATTTTGAACAGCTTAGCTATAACACATGTATCGATAAGAAATTCGCTGATCGGCAAGTATTAAACGTCAAAATGCGTTGGCGTAGCTTGTGAATTTTTACATTATTTCGCATTACGTAAATCATTTACATGGGAGATGCAAACTCGTCCGAAGCAATTTTGTAAAGCAGCACGTGCAAATAGATTGAGAAAAATGTTATCCTATCTTGAAAGGAAAGTTGTAAAATAAAGATCTCGTCGGTGAAAGAAGAACGAATAGAAAAAGCGATCGATTATCACTCTAAATACCAATAAGAGTTTCATGCACCTTTAACATAAGAGAGGTCAAAGGTCGATTATCCCTGAATAAACTGTTACTTTCTAACAACCTAGTTCTTTTTCTTCTTTAAAATAGTTTTCTAAAAGAACTGCTCTAAAATAACTCTTTAACTGCGTCAGTATGTTAATTTTATGTTAAATCATATATTATATTTTTAATGAAGAGAAACATTTACAGTTTAATATTTGCTGTTTGTATTATTGTCTAAAATTCTAATTATGTTCTTGTTCATAGCAATAACAAAAGTATTCAATATTTTCCGTAATTTTACAATTTATTTTCTTATAAATTAATTTTATCTGTTCATAACATTTTTCAAAAATAACTTTTTGTAAAGTATACTTGTTTTTTTCTTGTATGTTTATTTATTTTTACTCTACGTATATTTCTTTTAGATATTATATTTATTAAGATTTATAGAAATTCATATGTATTAATCCTCAGTTCTTAGTATAAACAGAAATTATTGTACACAGTATCGCCGATATTTGTTTCCGGATATTTTTTCCGCGTACTGCATAATATATAGATAACTTACAAATGCAATTGAAATTGGATAAATTTGCATGTCGCACATCGATTACCAATTCTATCTCAACGAGCTGATATTTTTTCCAGCTTCGTTGCTCCGATAATAATAATCATTATATGTAGACTCGCGAGCACGTATAACATTGATAAGAGAATTCATGTGACGTTACTTGGGTCAAAGTACGGGTCAGCACGTGATCAACGGTTACATATTGTGAAATAATTATTCTTTCATGATTTTTACAAACGCATTGCAGTGTACATACGCATGAAAAAAGAAGATTTGTTTAAAGGTTGGCTAACTCTATTAACGTTTCATGTTGCAAGGTGAATCTAATTCAAGGATATTGCACTGGAATTAAACATGTTTCGTGCAATGCATGATTGCATGATTAATACAGTAATTATAAGTTGGTTGGTCGATTGTTCAATTGTTAGACATCAGACGTGTCTTGGGTGTCGATTTTACATTTGAATAATTCGGTTCAAATTTATATGTCTAATACAAATATTTTATTGGATAAACTTTCCTAACCTCACATTTACTGATATTTATTAGTACTATATATCAGTATTAGAATGAGCATAATATATACCAATTAAAATACTTTTCTATGTAAATAAAATTTTCCTAATATTTTAAATAGAAATTTTATTAAATTGTAATTTAAAAAAACGTAAATTTCTTTTTTCGTAATACGATAATAATGTTTTTAAACATAAATGTATATTAAATATCAATGTATTTTTTCTTTAAATAAAAAAATTTTCTACTAAATTGACAAATATCAAAATACGCTGAAATTAATTGACACACTTTACCTATTATCATTATTAATAGCGCGTTTCAATCTTCTGTTTTTACAGTGATCATCCGAAAGTGTCGATATCAAGTGCATTGAAGATTAAAGAAACAAACCGTGATTTAATATAAATATGATAGAAAGGCAAGCGCAAATTTTGTACCAACATCTGTTGCTTTCTCAGCTTACAGAGTCGATCAACTTGAAATAGATCAATCTTAATCATTATGGCGGCCATTCATATAATCTGAATAACATTAGTTATTAATTGTATGTTACTCATACAATAGAACTTGTCATCAGATGAAAATAATTTTAATTAGTACATTAATTTGCTATAACCAATTCGCGACAACCGCTGTTGCTATCGTCGATTACCATTTTTCATTAAAAATGAGTAAATAATAAAATACAATTTGAAAAAAAGAATATAATCTTCAAATTAACAAATTAATTACACATATTACTGTTTATAAAAACCCTACTTGTCCAATTGCATATCTCCTCGGAGCTCCATTGGTGATTGCACCTGAAGAGATCCGTCACCGCGATGATAAGCACGATAGTGAATGCGCTTTTGGCTGCAATATCAGATGGTGGTCCTCATGTCGGAATCACCCCGCTTCACGAGTAAATAAACGCGCGTGGACAGACGAGATGTGTATTCAATTATTTCTATCTATCTCTGTCTCTCTCTTTCTCTATAGGCTCGTCCACATATACACGCGTATACACACGTGCATACGTTGCACTACGTACGTACGCACGTCTGCGCACCGCGGTGTATACCGAAGAACTGTTTACCATCGGCTGACAGCCAGATGATAGCTTCCGAACGCACACTTCTCGGTGCCAGTGACGAGCAGCAATCGGCCACTCGCAGCAACCAGTCGGTGGCTGGCAGCAACGTGGAGACAGTCATTCAGTGATTCTGATAAGGAAACTCCGCCCAGATAGTGCTGAGATATGCTTGGGAATCCGGTAAGGCTGTCAGGAAGGGGTATTATTCTGTCATTTCGAAATCGGTAACGATGCGATGTGACAATCGCCGAGTAAATGTCAGGTCCAAAGACTAGCCCGCGGTTCCAAAGAAGTTATACGTCAGTATGCTCTTGCCGAGATTTCCCATAGATGGGTACAGGAAAAATAAAGCTTCTACTAGTGAAGGTATAAAAGCATCGATATGACGATACGTCCTGAATTTCTCGGAATTTGATTTGATTATTGAATCAATTCGCAATCTACGAAGTCGATTTTTCAATTTGCTGTTACATATTACATGTTAAGCATCAATATTCGAAAAGAGAGAAAGAGCGAGCAAGGAACAAATAAATAATAAATAAAAGCTCAATGGAATATATACGTGATATTTAAAAAGATATTTTTTTTGTCAAATTCTTAATGATCCTATTCAATTACCATCGCTTTGAAACTAAACAACGTAAAGTGAATAGTATTGTTTCACGATGTGTAAACATTTCGATCGTTGTAACACACCGAGCTTAGTTCCGGCTTTTCACATAAGATGAATCTATTTGATTGAACAATGGCTGTGATAACTCTTGATAACTCTTCTCGGCTTTCGTTATTTGCTAACTTTTATTATTATAAAAATGTTTATATAATTTTGAAACTTATACATATAATTTGGAGACAATTTATCAAACGTAAATAAAAATCTTGAAGAAATAATATAGTGAGATGATAAGAGATAAAGTAATTCAATATATTGGCATTTGTAAAAGAACTATTATCTATGCGATATTGAGCGAATAATACGATAATTACATGATAAAAGTGATAATGATTTCTTGTTTAAGAAGTTATTTGTGCGCAGGAATGATAGTGATTCAAAGTATAATCAGATCGTCCACCTTCATCGTATGTCGATTACACTCGTCAGTTTATATTATTGCGCGCGCGCGCATACACTAAATATACGTCGTTGATTATACGAATCATTTATAGATAGCCAGTGTTACTGCATTGGAAATCATTATAATACACTTTTGTAATAATAGGTTTGACGTACAGATGCGAATGCAGGATTGCCTTGTACAAGCATATACGTGGGCACAGCAGTGACATTTATGATTAGTTCCGAAGAAGAGAGAGATTTGCATGCTATGACGTGTCGCGCATTAGAAACACGTATTGTGCTTTTCAACTTGTATAAATTTTTTGTTTTGTTGTATTTGTCGATAATATATCAAACTCTAAATTTTATCTTATATTTATAACCAATAATAATAATAATAATAATAAATGATAATAAGTATTAATTTTGTTAGTATTAGTTGCATATCTATTTCGTTATAATGAAAATTTTAAAGACACTAAAATAATTTTGTACAATAATTATTTAATTATTAGAAATGTAATAAAATCAGTATTACTTCCTTTATTTGCGAGTCTATTGAAACTCTAATAGGAGTTTTGCTCAAATATAATGGCCATTGTTGAGAATAAACGTAGCCTGTTAGGAAATAATTCTATGCAATAATACTGTTCAAACAACTGATCTCAATAGAATCTTGGTTACCGCTTTAGCGCATGTGGAGTGACAAGTAACGCATATATCATAAATAATTAATTAATTACGCGAATGAATATTGCATACCACATTTATGGTCATACTCCCAGGAGAATACAATCAATTTGTATAACCGTGCGTTATATATCCAGAAAATGTATGTGCTACATATTTATGAGCTTAATTAATTAGCTATTGAATTACTTTTTAATACCTGTACAATTGAATTGTTACGAAGAATGCTTAGAAAAAAATTTGTGAAAGAAATACACTATACTTTATTCACACACACACATTATATCATTGATTCTTTGAATATGTATATAATAATTAATATAATCTCCAAATATCCTTAATATAATAATAATAAAACAATATATAATATAATCTTTTCATTCATTTTATTACATCTTTGCGTTCTTATATCTTCAATCAGAATTCGACTCTGGATACGTATTATGGAACTATTCGGAATGGATTCCGATCGGAATTGTTCAGTTATTCCCTAGATTTCTATTGTGTTTTCTGAGGTAATCAAAATAATTTCATTTGATATCCATTCCGAACAGTTCCATAATATACGTGCTCAGAATTAAATTCTGATTGAAAATATAAAAACGAATCCAAACATTCCATAATACGTGCCTTCTGTTTAGAAAATTAAATTAATATATGCGTGTTATGATGATAAAATCGATATTAAATTGATCGAAAAGTCTTTTGTCATCTTCAAAAGAGTTTATTCAATTTTTTTCCTCATTGTTATGTAATCGCTCATTTAAATACAAATATAAATTTATAGATCTCTACAGCGTGTGCATGATCGCATTTTTATGACGACGGGCGGTGAAATCCGCTGAGAACCAGAGACAACGAGTTAATACTAATTTGAAGGCGCAGACACTTTCACACGCCAGATAAAAGTAAAAAAAGTACCCAAAGCGTGATAATATTGCGTATTATCACGAGTTTCGTTATCAGGTTATGGAAGACAGTTATGCGCCTGTCAATTGAAGAAACGAAATGTTATCACTGTCGTGATACTTGATGAGAGACACGCAGTCTAGCAGAGAATCTGAATAATGCAAACTTTCGCATATGCAGCATTGTCGCGGTATACAATGTGTTTCGCAGTTACGTTCGTATCTTTCTAACTATTAGATACATACAATATGTGATTTTTCTTCTGATTTTTTTATCCAAAGAAATAGTCGCATTTTGCGTCATTATATCATTTGCACCACATTTAGTCGCGTTATGTTTGCGCGTGTCGGAAAATGAGGAAAGAGATCTGTAACTATAAACAATAAACATATGTACAGAGCATTTTTACATTATTTACAAAACGCTCAATAATTTATTTTTATAAGATATTTTTGTTGAAGAGAATTTCAAATCGCGAAAAATAATTCACTTTCACAGTTAAATCTAAACTTAAAGTCTTAACATTTTGATTTTTAATATTAATATGTTCCCAATAAGGCTCTTAGTGAAAGTTTTATTAGGTCAAATCAACCTAAAAACCAGATTTAACTACCTGTGACCAGCACTTAATTCAGGAAAATTTTGCAATGTGTTAAAAATAATTAAACTGCCTAAAAAATTCCATTAAAAGGAAATTAATTAATTTCTCAAATATTTATCTACCATGACGCAACGCACACGAGGCGAGTTTTCATTCTTTACAGCTCCCCTTGCGTTAAACCGCTCTCAATTAGCGTCTGTTTAGATATCGTGAGTCTTTTTAGAGCCAATCAGTACGCACTAAAGACTCGTAAATAGTATCCTGTCACCGACGTCTCATCATTTTCCTCGTTATCTCTCGATTCGTCTTGTTGTCTAGTAAATTAGACAGTACAGGACCAGCACATATTAAATCAAATGTACGTGAGTCCAATTTAACATATATCTCGTACAAGCACGTAATGAGATGATAATGCCCGACTATCAGCCCCATTGTAATGATACGTAAGTCGATCAGCTAAAACCGGTGGAATCTTTCGATAACGTGACTCATAATATATGCCAAACCATTTTATATCACGCATCATTGATTCAGGAATATTCTCGTTTTGGATAATCAGTGAATGTAAATATTGTCCTTCCTTTCTCTTTCTACATAATAATAAATGATCGCGTTACAAATTATTTATTATGTTTTTACATATAACTGTCTAGAATATATAAATTCACGTGCTTAATAGCAAATATTTGTTACACATCTGTTAGTTTACTCTTACATATTTAAGTTGACACACTGAAGAGTGTTCAAAAAGTTAGCAGAAATGTCTAATTTATTTATTATTTTACATTTTTATTATTAAACTAATTTATTATTAATTTATTATTACATTCTAATTACCACACCTGATTTATTATTCATTCTTACGTATTTAAAGTAATGCAAATTTTGTAACGCGATACTAACAGATTAAATTGATTGCGACGATTTCATACTTATTCTATCATATGATAAACTCTCTCAATTGAATTCTCAAAAATATACTTCAAATCAAATGCATGGAATCTAGCCTGAACTCAATTTGAATAAGTACACTCTGGTCTACTATCGTATCATTATTTCTCATATTTTCTATATTTAATTATCCAATCTTTATTGTACTAAACAATAGGTCTAAAAGTAGAATATCAACATACTTTTTAATGTTGTTTAATGGCTAATTTATTGTTTTCATGCTAGTTTAAAATAATAAAAACTATTGCAATATTTCGAATACTGTTGCAATATTTCGAACCTTTGATAAACATTATGATTACACTAATAATGAATTAATAATTGATAATAATTATCTGAGAATTTGCTTACTTAGATAGCACAGATGATCGTTATAAATTCAGGGATTCATCTTACTAAATTCTTTATAAATTGATGTAATGGATTCGAAATAAATTGTTCGTATGGTTTTTACTCACGAGAAATAAAACTCCACTGTGTCCATCTAATGGCGAATACTAGTTGTGGCTGTAGCATTTTTTTAACCCATTATAAATAGATTAAGTTAATTCATAAAGAATTTAGAAAGATGAATTATTTGTATTATTTGGATTATTATCAGAGAAGCTATATTTATCGATATTGTTCAATAAATATACTGAAATGTGTACCTCACACCGATCAATTCATTACTGTTGCAAAAAGTTCAAAATATTATAAGCTCAATATCAAATGTTTGTTAAACATCACTTCATATATGCGATTTAGTTAGCAACATTCGCATTTATAACATTAAAAATGCTTTTTGTAAACAGTCTTTAATATATTCACTACTTAATATATGTGCGAAACTTACCTCCTGATTTACTAGCAGTCTTGAATGCACCCTAATTGTAACTTCCTTTCCTCCGAGTCGATCACGTTCTATCAAACAGCTGGCATAACTATAGGAAAGAAAAAAGGAAAGACGTCACACTTCGTACCCGCGAATAAAATCGACAACTGGATTTCAATCAACGACGGAAGTTTCAATATTCTTTTATTAAAATATTTTATCACGATTCTCGCGTGAGCGACATTTCAAAAATTTTTTATGTTGGAAAAGATCAGGAAAATTGGAGAACAAGACATTGAGATGTCTTGTTGTTTTAAACGAGCTTGTTACTTTCTTGACTAAAGGAGAAATATGAGAGAGAATTCAATGTAGAATTATTTACAAAGATACTGTGTTTATACTCTTATCGACAAAAAAATTATGCAGAGAAACTTCTCTAAAATTAAATTTATTAGAATAAAAAAAATTCAATCTGAGATTGTCTTTAGTTCAATCTATAATAATACTATAAATTTTGTTCAATCTAATACTAAGTTATCAATTTTGTAAGAAAGGAAATATTACAATTATAAAAAGTTAAATTTATTGAAGTTAATTCTTACAATAAAGTTCGATCTCTTAGCGGTCTCTTGGGCAAATAACGTCGAGGGATTTGAACAGAATTAAAAGATGGTAACTTTAAACATGCGAACCGTCGATTCACTAGAGTTAGAGTACAAGTCGCCTTGACCTGGCGACGGCGAATTGCAAAGATAAATGCCGCCTATAAAAAGCCGTTGTTACAAATTCATGTAACCTTCACTACCTCCGCCCTATCGCTCGCAACTGCCACGAGCGGAACGATCGAACGCGAACCGCCCTTCGCCCTGTCCGAGCGCAACAATGACTTTCGCCTCAGTTTCTGTCTAAAGATGCGATGTAACCCGATAATTGAAAAATATAGATGGTTTGCCCTAGAAATTTTGCTCAATTTTGGCATTCTGTAAGTATTTTGTAAATAAACTTACTTCTTATATAAATTTTTATTTAGTAATTTAAATTACAGAGCATATATTTTTTTGACGCACTAAATTTATATGGATTGTTCTTAGGATCAATACTGTAACCCTGATGCTGGCAAAGAATCAGAGATAATACCGATGTATTGTGATATCTAAAAAAATGATAATAGCTTCTTGTTATCAATAATTCTACTGAATCCTTTACTACGCTTAATGATATACAGGGTGTCCGGAAATTATTTATTTTCTTTTCACAGAACTCTAAGAATTTTTTCAGAATTTTTTATTATCTTTTTAGTACCGTTTTTAGTATTTTCTTATTTTTATCGACATGAGAAAATACGGTATTAAAAAATTCTGAAAAAATTCTGATTCTCAGAACTTTATGAGAAGAAAGTAAACAATTTTTGTTTCTCGCTGTTTTTCTGTAAAGTTGATAATATTTGAGTAAAAAATTATTAAAAAAAAATATTCAGAGATTTTTAGTAATTAATGTCTCGTTAACTATTGCGAAAATTGCAAAATGGTAGAGGACTTTTCGACTCAGTTTAATCCGCTCTATCTTGCTATGATATTCTGATGCGATAATTTCCGGATACTCTGTATAAATCAACTGCTTATTCTTTTTATTAATTGATCACAAAAGCTTTTTCATCATTATAAACTATACGCTTTTTACAAACATTATAAATGACACTTATAAAATGACATTTGAACGATTAAAGCATCGACACATTATTACATTTAAGTGTCTTTAATTTTACTACAGACAAGTGTCAATACGAAATTTGATTTATGTTATAAATGCACACATAATTTTTTCATTTATGTTTGTACAGATACGTACATGCACTCTAAATTTCTTGCAGTGAATTTCACTTCAAAGGAGTGAAATCTCACTTTTTTTTTTAGTGGGATTTCACTTTTTTTAAAGTGAAAATTCACTCTAAAAATAGCGAAAATTGTCGCTCTTTTTCAAAAAGTGAAATATTTTCACTTTTTTTCAAGGATGGTTATATTTTCATTCTCTTGGAGTGAGATTTCACTGCAAGAAATTTAGAGTGTGTGTATTGTTAGAAGTCCATGACAATTAGATATCGTTTTCGAAAAAGAAAAAGAATTAAAAAAATAAAATAATAATTACAAAGTAAAATCGTACAAGAGTTAAAACGTACGACATTTAAAATCGTGTACTAAGTGATAAGCAAAAAATCTCGTCTGTAGCGAGTTCAGCGGCACTTATCACTGAGAAAGTTTAGTGCACTCTCAGTAAGTCGCGTGCATAGCTGCTTCAAGCTGGAACGTGGCAGGCAGAAAACACAATACAACTTGGTAAATTATTTTCATGTCCGGCCGCGTGGCAGATCGGTAAAATAAGATCGGTAATATAGACGTTAATTTGAAATACGACGACTATGATATGTACGCGATAAATTTTTCGAAGATTAACGCAATGGCAACGATGGAATTGGATGTCGATAATGTCGAGTTGTCAGGGTGTACGTATTCAATGACGCTACTTTGTTTTATACTCACAAACGCGCGCTCGTGATACATACATATATCCGTGTTATTATTTTTGTCTAGAATTTTTCTTTTATCTTATTTTTATTTTTATTCTAGAACTTTCAGCGTATGAAGGCAAAAATTGAGCAAAACATGGCAAAATAGAAGAACGTTAAACTTTAAATATATAAAAATGTTTCATTATATCTTTTTCGGTTGTATTCTTCAATATTCTTCATATAATCTTCTCATTTATTCCCAAAAGAGAATCTCAGAAAGAGAGAAAGTTTTTTCTTAAAATTATTTAATTTTTCAAATCCAAAAAAACAACTTCTGAGACAGTTTATGCAATCTTAATTATATAACAAGATATAATAAAGTTTTAAGAACTTTCTTGCTTAAGATCTCTTCAAGTATCAAAGGAATATTTCTGTTGTACACTTGCTCTTTTTAATTAGAGATATTAAAAATATCCTGCCTTATTATAATGCTCTCTGAAGCGTATTGTTAATGCTGTGCACGTGTCGTCCAACAACTCAATAACAATGTGACGCGCGAAAAACGTGGCTCTTGGAAAAAAAGAATATAAATCTTTTTTCGGAAAAAATTTTAGATACATCTTATCGCTTCTCTCAAAGTAACGATAAAGTTCGATATTGAATTAGATTATTTCTAAACAAATGATTGTACTGGTTATACTATAATGATTGTACCGATAAATGATTATGATGATATGAAGTATCAGATAAGAACATAATAAACAGACATCATAAAAATTATTTGCAATGTGACAGTATAAAGATCATGGATTTTATATTCGATAAAATTATATGATGGCAAATAAGAGAATCAAATAGTGTGGAAAAATAATAATGAAAAATATCAGATCTAGAAAGTATAACAATTCTACCTGTATCTAAAAAAATGACAAAGAGCAATAATATTTCCTCTATTACTATAAAATTATAATGATAATATTTATTTTTTCTTATCCGCTTTAATTGATCCATGAAAAATATTTACAAATATATATTATCTAAAGGTACATTAAAGAAGAGATATTTTTTGCAAATCAAAATCATTAAATTTTCTAATGATATAATAGAAAAGTCAAAAAATGAAATAAATAAAATAGAAATATATGTTTAGTGTACATTAAATAAACACACATTTAAATATATAATTATAAAATAAAATTGCAATACACTATAAAGATATATTTTACACGAATAAAGAAAATGCAGTAGATTAATTTTTTGTTTATTATCGAATAATTATTAAAAAAGAAAGAAGAATATCTCTCGAAGAAGTGGAGCGCAATGAGACAAAAACAACTTTTGCATTTGTGATGTGAAGAAATCTAATTCATTTATACTCAATGACTTGATAAGTTGTTGAATGAAGTGATCGGAAATATAACTGTCTCTTCGTCTTTTTCTAAAATCAAAACACTGGCCATAAAGTAAAGAACTTAACATTTAAGTTTATTTGTTATTAACCAAATTTAAATAAATTTATTGTTAATGCAATACACCAAGTAAACACGTACCATAGAGATGGGGAGAAATGGAATAAAATATAAAAATATAGTATACAAAAGAAAAGTGAGACGCGAGATCAAAGATAATACACACGAGATTTTTCCACACGTAAGAGGGCAAATCGAAGAGTACCTCTCATATATACCCGGATATGTCACGGAACGAAGATGAAAGAAAAGTTCATCAGGCAAGCGGGAGCGGGTAAGGCACGTCGCGCACGAGATCTAACGATCCTTCTTTCCCAGTCGGCAGGTGACTCGCATCCTCCCTCAAAGTGAGGACGAAGGAGAACGCCGGCGGACAACAACGACGACCCCGTGCCAACCTTCGGGTCTTTGCACGAAGGATCGACGGTGGAGAGCGTGCGGCGCGTGTTCGCGACGCGAGAGTACTGCTTCTCGCGAAAGGTGGAGGCGCCTGCACGCTCTTCGGTATTGATCCACGTGGACGACACTCCTCCTCGTTCGTTCGACCAGCCCCGCCGTCTCTTAACGTTAGCGTCCATCGGTGATTTGCCTCCAAAGTCCCATTCATTCATCGTTTCATCTGCCTGCTTAGATCCATAGAGATTTTCTTAACAGATAATTATTGTCTTAACAGACATTGATACGTATGAAGAAGGTAAACGATTAGATAAACTCGTGGGACGCGATTGACCAAGCAGTGAATGACCGATTAATGCAGCTGCAGCAGTCGCATACGCGTAAAATATAAATGCTTTCATACATACCGCGGAAACAAAATAAATGAGATGCTCAAACATAAAATACATGAACTTCAAAAATTTAAGAAATTTATTTATCTTTAACATCTTTCATTCCTCATTTATTTTCAATTTAGTTATTTTATTATTTTTATTTAATTATTTAATTTGTTTATAATCTGTGATTACATTACATTTATTACAAAAATATTTTTATTATATTTAATATTTAATGTCATATTACATAAATTTAATATTCAATATTTTATATTTTCCCGTGAACATAAATATTTATAAAAACATTATTATTCTCTCTTGTAATTTCATGTAATGTTTTTTAATAAAGGGATTATTAATAATTGCTTTTATATAAATATTATACATGCAGAGAAAACATTTTCTTTCAAGATCAATTTTCTCTTTCTTCTTACGAGTATTGATTTTAGCTATCGAATGCTGATTTAACTGTAAATGGTCTCTAGCATTTAAATGGTGATTTTATTCTGAAAACACTCTTAATATGCAATTTTGAAGGTCTTTTATTGTCAAAATATCAATTGTTTTCCTACGTGCATATAAATCTACTTATTACATAAAGTATTCAAAACAAACAATACGGATAAAGATTACCTTTAAAGTCTATGTTTAGAGGTGGCTCGACAGGACGCTGGCACGGCAGGGAGAAAGGATGTCTGAAGGTCGTTCATTGCCCCGAAAGAGTACAAACTGCTGACTAAAAGCTAATTGCGTTAATCTTTTGTGTTGAAGTTTAATAGATGTTTAATAGACTATTCACGATTATAAAAGCAAATTAGAAAATTATTTTATAAATATATTAATTATATTAAAAATATAAAATTTATTTATAAAATATGTGGATACATAAAAAAATTATATTCTTAAAAAAACCATAGTTTTAATATTTCTCTGTGTTAAAACGCATATTAATAAATTATTTGAAATAAGCATAGTACCAAATATAAATTTAAAAAATTACATTTTAAAATTACATTAAAAAATTATATTTTAAAAATTAGTTTAATTATCTCAGCTATGCTAAATAAATAATTCTTTGAATTATCGATGCAGTTAGTTTAAATTGTGATCAATCAAATTTATATTAATTATTTATTAACAATAAATTGTAAAGCTAGTTTTATTAAACAATAATGTTAAATATTTACGTAACAAACAACGTAATAAATTATATGCTTCAAAACTATTGCTCAAGGTGGCAATAATATAAGAAATAGGTACAACATTTGTATTATTGATTATAATGAGTTTTGTCTCTTTCGTTGAATACTTTTTTATAGTAAACTTCTCTAATCCCAATAATAAAGAACGTGAAGAAAGTTTAATTCTGATAAAACAATTCTTCCAATAGAAAAGTGTATTATATATCTAGTACGATATAGGATAACGAAACTTGAAGCTGCTTTCAAAAGTTAGGGTTGAACGGTAGGTAGAAAATTCTACTTCCTATAATGCAAATCGTTCTTCAGTTCCTGACATGAATGTATAATACTCGCGAAGAAGCGTCTAAGATTGAATTGGTTATTACTAGACGTCCATCAAGAAATGAGCCTATTATGTTGAAAACTAGTTCAGATTCGCTCAAGTGCACTTCGTAAATGTCAGGTTCTCTTTGTGAAGAAAATGATGAAAGTTGTAGATTACATCGATCCAATGCATCATTATAAATAGTTGACCTGTGCTTTATTTACAAATTAATTTCACTGTTTCCAATTAGCAGCATCAAAAGGAATTCTAAAATAATAAACTAAATTTTAAAAAAATTTTTTAAATACTATGTTGCTATAATTGAGAGAAAAATTGAGGAATTAATAGAGAAAAAAAATTGAATAAATTAATTAATTTAATATGATTTAATGTTCATTTTGCTTTATTATAGATTTAAACAACAGATTGCTGTTATTAATCTTAAACTATATATTCTAGTAAGACTATATTCAGCTGATTTGCTCGACTTCTGTCATGAAATTGCCATCAATACAGATTCTACCGCAGGACATAATTTAGTGCGAACGCAGTCAAACCAATTTGCTGCAATATACTGATCAAATTGATTGCTAAATGGCTGACATGCTAACTTCTTATTCGTTGAACAGTTATTGACATCTACAATATTCTTTGTTTTTGTGTTTGTATGCAAAATATATACAAACATTTAATTTGTTTTTAATCTAGCTCGTAGTCCTTCTATTTATTTATATTGATTTATTCTGATTGAGTCATATTATTATTTTATACAAAAATTTAATTTACTTTTCATCATCAGTTTTTTTATGTCATTATTTATGTACATGAAGAATCTCATATTTATATCATATATATATATATATATATAATATATGTATCTACTATTACATATATAAAAGAACAAATTCTAAACTAAAAGAAAATATAAATTTAGTACACAATAAATTTTAAAAGAATTGTAAATTACGTGTATATATGTTCTCCATATATAATTATTTTATAAGTATAAAATACAAACCACAAATAAACAATCTAATTAGTAAGCAAATGCGATGTATTTATTATTGAGTATAGAATTATAATTATATGTGTATCTCACATTGATATATAAAGTATGACCAACAGTTAACGCTGCTTTTACTTGTATTTGAGATAAGAATTTTAAATCTGTAGCATACATTTCTCGTATCATGATAATGGGATGTTGGTAACTTACCCATTTGAGAATTTTTGATACATCGATATACCAGATTCCTGCACAGCAATGTTGTTGAGTTATCCTATATATTTTTGTATATCTATTAAATTAATCTGCTTTCATGTTGTTGTACATTTTTACATTAATTAAAAGTTATTCTTTATTTATTGTAAAATTTAGTTATTATAATTTACATTTTTATCTTTTTATCATGTTATTCGCATTTTAACTATAAAGAGGCTTCATCTATTAAATTATCAATAACTCCAGTAGATGGCAGTACTGACAAGTAACAATCAAAAGGAATAATTTTCATTTTAATCAAGTTATTGTATAAAAGAAGTTATACAGTTAAAAAATGTATAATATAAGATGTAGAATATATAACAATATAGATCGAATATAATAATAAATTTTATATATTTTGTTTAATTTTTTAAATTTATGTATATACATTTTCTTTGTTTATTTATTCATACATTTTATATACATATTTTATATATTTTATATACATATAATTCTTTTGATTTTCTTATTCTTAGATTGTGTATAATAATAAATATTTATACACCCTAATTCTTAGAAAAATTTTTAGCAGAAAAGTCGAAAAATACTACACAAAATAATTATTTAATTCAAATGAAAACAATATATAATATACCCCAACAGCACAAAACTTGCAGCAATATTGCTGCGACATTGCTGCAACGTGTAATATTGCTACGATATTGCAGCAATATTGTTGCAACTTTTGTACTATTGGGGTAGTTATATTCTGATCTGGAGACACGGTAGTGTCTCGGCGCTAAGCCAAGCGCAGCGACATATTAAAATACATCGCACAAATATTTTTTTTATTGTACGCTGGAAATTATTTTGGAAAAAGATACAAATTCTTTTTTACTACTGCATGAGTAAGCTTTAAATAATATTATTTATCTTCCACAATACGTGTATAACTCAAACATAAATACAGGAAAGTAACAAATATACAAAGAAAAGATATATAAGAAAATATATAAACTTTTTAAATGTACATTTTGAATATTTTATAAATGTTTTGCTATACTTGAAAACAATGCTATTTTAACAAATTAAACGCTTGTCATTCTATAAAATACACTTGATTTGACAAGCGTTACAATAGATTTAGGCCCAATAGGTATTCATAGTCAGATCTTGTACTTAAGACTTCCTTAAATTTATCTTTAGATGCTCAGTAGCCAATGAAATAATTCGTAAAGCATCTGAAGATAAATTTAAGGAAGCCTTAAATATAAGGCTTGACTATGAATACGGGCATTAGTGTCATCTTCGTTCTGAAGATCGGTATCCTCGAAAATTGGCTAAAGCCGTTAAGCTGTTAAGCACGCTTTCTCTGACAGGTCTAAGGGTTCGATCATCTCACCATCTTAAGAAAACAATCATGTTCGAGTTTCTCGCCTCATAGGTAACGCGGAAAGTCATGGCAAAATTGAACGGCAATGAATGGAAATCTTAAACCGAGATGGTTATGAACCAAAAGAAAATAACACGGAAGCGAGATTGAGAATAGCCAGTTTTGATGTGGCGATGAGAAAGAATCAGATAAGGAAGCGTAGCTCTTCCATTGACATTTCCTTTGTTTAAGAATCGAGATAAGGCCAGGCAAGGTCCATGTGTGGAAGGTCCTATGTTTGAGCACGGACAGGAACAAACCGGGCACACCTCCTTTTCTCTCACTCTCGAGTCAAATATTATCGGGTGCGCGTATACGTATGTATTTATCCGCATAGTTTACTCCGGACACCTGCCAGTAACCTATAGATCAGCACCTCGACTCTCCGTCTAACCATTGTAATCTCTTACAGAAATTTAATACTGAAAGATGGCGATTAATTACTTATTCTTAATATTAAAAGCACTGTCGTTCAGTGCTTTTAATAGATACTCAAAATAGGTATTTTCAGTATTGAATTAGATTTTTGTAAATAATGATTAAAGCACTGATAAAGTTTTTCACAAAGTAAATGATCAATCCTCAATTGACAGCTTTTAATTGTTATTTTTTTCATTGCTATAATAGAGTCTCTCCTTTTTTATCGTTATTTATTTAATTAATCTAATATTTTCGCGAAATTAAAACAAACGATTGCTGGTTTATCGTAACTATATAATCAAAAGATGAAGATTATTTACATAAATCTCAGACAAAAGAACTGCTCGGTCGAATAGAAGCAGAAATGTTCGAATGAATTTTATATTCAAAATTCAAACATACTAATCAATTAAAAATTAATCCGTTTAAGAAATTCAATAAAAATATTTATTTTTTAAAACAATATCAAATAATAGAAATAATATTATGTGTGTGTAAAGTAGTTGTATATTTATTATGTGATATATTTTCTGATACTTAAAAATTTATTTTGGTTTATAAAATACACGAAGAATTTCAAGGATTTAATAAAGAATACAGCCGTATACAAATTAAAATTTTGAGATAATTTTCTACGAGACAAAATCCGTATTCGGAAAAGATTGGGAATATATAGGCTAGATCTTTTTGTGAAAATCAATGTTTTCGTGTAGACAGGTCCTGTATTTGCAATGCACTTGTGACGGTGCAAGCTTAAGGCTGGCTCGAATGACATCGATGGGCACCGTACCATAGTTTTCTCGGCCACGTTGCTGGCAAATATTTGCTGGAAGGTGGAAGAGTCCTCTTTAAATTCCACTGGGCAATCGGCGCCTCAACGTTCAAAATAACCTTAGAATTTAAAGCACCTCCTCTAAGATCAACAGAGATCATAACGAGAAGATCCTTTAACGGTACGCTATCTTCTATGTTACCTAAGAATAACGAAGTTTTATTGATGCACTAAAATGATTTCGCATGTAGGTTAAAGATATAAATACTAAATACATCGGCATCACTATTTATCATTAAGATATGTCAAATGGAAACATGTTAAAAAATCTGTGGCAATATTTACTTTACTATCTTGCATAATTTTTTATAATAAAATAAAATAAAAATCCATAATTTATACATTTGTTACAATATTTATTATAAAATTATTATAATTATTAAGAAAACGGTAAAACAATAGCGTAGTAAAGTACAATTAAACATTAATTTATTGACAGCAATTATGTTACATTTCAAACGTAATTTTACTAAAGAAATTAATTTTATACAAACTATAATTAATATAATTACAAATTAAAATAATTGTGATAATTACCAAATTGTAGAAGTGACAATTTCAAAATTGTCCTACGCAAGATAAGGTATCAAAACTGCGTATATCATTTTAACATTCCAAGAATGGCTTTTTCTTTTTATTGCAGGGTAACGGCAATCGAGAGCTCGAATTTCATTCCCAGGACCGGTGCGCACGTTTGTGCTACGCAGGATTAAGCAATCACATGGACTGATGGTACCTTGATAGCGATGCTAATGTCGGGTCGAAAGGGCCTAGCACGCGTTTATGGCCCTTCCGTTTGCTTAGGCAAATCGAAGACATTCGCGGTCGAAGGGCGAGTATATGTATCTTCGGTGTCGGAAACCGTCAGTCTGCAATAAAAAACTATTACAGTGGCATCCAAATGGTGAATCCTACTCATAAAAAACGCATTTTTGTTGCTTTTAATGACAACACGTAGTTACGACTAAGTGGGTCAGAAAAACACCTGGTGTACGTAGAATGTGAAGAAGGAAAATAAAAATTCTTTTTCCTCCGTTCAAATTTGTTTTAATATATCCATTTTTCAGTTATATGTATATTGTAATTTATTAAATTCTTCTCTCTCTCTCTCTGTTTTTAACTTAAAAGATAATTTAAAAATATATATAAATATAACTTTTATTAAAATTATTTAGAACGTTATAAGCTCTTTTTTTTAAAGATTGTTATAGTACACAATTGCACTAATAGTAAATATAACTAAAACTAAGAAAATAAAATATTTAACTAATTATATGTTAGTAAAAACGTTTTGAACACACAGTCCTTTCTAACTATTTTAATTAGTAATATGATAGCAATTGTTACATCGTAATATAGCAATTGTAAAATAAATAAATTTATATAGTTGAGTAAGCAAATTATATACTTAAATAATAAATTTTTTTAAATTTTTATTTTGTTTTCTCCTTTTACATTTACTCTTCTTTATTAATATATATTATTTTCAATATTAAAAATATAGAAAACAAAATTATTCGTAATGATGAAAAAACTAAAATCATATGAATCCATTTGTTTCACGTCCGAGTTATTCATATCCTAACCTGAAAGATCGCGAGATATATCATTTCAGAATCATAACAGTGAACTATTAGAAGGTTAAAGATTCCGATGATCGATGACGGTGCACGTCTTCATGTGGTAATCGTGATATTATACAGTACATGAAACTGGAAGTCGACGCGCGCCGAGCCATACGAATCAATCTCACGCTCCCACAGTTAATCGAAGGATTTGAATCACGATGAGCGATTATGAAATTCTGTCACAACATCTCGTGCAGCTAATTCGTTCTAATCGTTGGGCCATTACGGATCGATCGATTATTCGAATTTTCAAGAAGATTCACGCGTCAACTTCCCTCGCCCTGCGAACTATGAAAATACTTCTTTTCTTATCGTATTAAATTGTACCCCAAAATAATTTGATTTTTATTTTTTAAATTAAAAAACAAATATTAAATCTCATTTACATTTAACTTTAATCATTTGTATTCCTGAATTAAAACGATCGACACATTGAATTAAATATTTAAAATTAAATATTTAAAAAAACTACGAATAGACTACTCTCAAAACAAATTATTATAATTAAGGCCTTAAGATCTGAAATATTCTCAATATAAAATTATATTTTCTATGTATATTCTTCATATCTTTATAACATAAGATATATATCCGAATACTCAGTACAGATTAATCATAAAAGCGTCCCACTTTCTCTCTCTCCGAAAATCCAATATCAATGACAAGTCGAAGTCAACATGCAAGAGACGATGTGTCGGAGCCTGTTGCAAATTACGGTTGCAAAAAAAGAGATTATTCCAGCAGCACCAATACAGAGTACAATACAGAGTATATAAAAGCGAGTCGGTGCAAAAACGTTCGGCACGCGGGAGAGGAGATCGCCGGACGATTGGGGAATCATCTCCGTCGCGCCCCGTGGCAAAACGCGCGTCCGTGTTCCATTATCGCCTAATTGGATGAAGATGCACATCCCTTTGTCCCTGCCGGACAAGCCATAGTCCCGAATCCCAGCTCCGCTTACGTGGCGACGGGCATTAGCGCGATCCCGGGAGGCAACCGCAGGTCGCGTTTAATTGTTTTGCCCTGAGATAATTGGGGGGGGAGGCAGTGCCTTGCTGATTGGTCGTTACGATGACTTAAGCTTTCGCGGCGGTTAAGTGCCCCATTGTTGCACGACATCTCCGAGATGACGCCGGCCAAAGCGAAGGTGCCTCTTAAGTAAAAGTTAATCGCTACCAATTCACCTCCCCCGGTTGCCCATCTACCCTCGTCCTCGACTTTGTTCCATCGTTTCCCATTTGTATCAATATGCCGCATATACTATGGCATCTCTATAGAGTTTCGTCGGTTTCTCACGGTACCACGGTATTCTTTCAGGGATAACGGTCGACAAATGCTTGTCGGACATTGGAGATTAGTGCAGGCATCGACGGCAGTCTCGGAAAACTCTTGACGCGCGCGATAAAATGATTTTATTTCTAAAACTGAATAAACTTGTTAGTGCTTTGTAAATTATCGCGTATGTGATGTATGTTCTTCAATATTTCAAAAGAAAATTGTCACGTGTACAAAGAATTACTTATACAAAATTTTTAAGTAAAAGTATCTACATATTATTTAAATTTAAAATTAATCGAGATATTTACATCCCAATCTACTTGCATTCTTAAATTTTTATTTATGAATATTCCTCTTTAATTTTCCAATCAATTTTTAATCCATTAAAGGATTATGTTAAAAATCGACAGATTCAAGAAAGATATAAAAAAAGATACCTATAGACTTTGTAGAAAATTCAAATAAGTGCAGAGCAATAAAGCAAAAAGATACGGATGCACTTGAAGGATCACGTTCAAGTCAAGAAGGAAATACCTAAGAACTAAGCTTGTAGACGCATTGGAAAAGCATTGATGTGAGCATCGATGCGGCTCGTCACGAAAGTGGCCTCCTCGACTCCGCTCGAGGGTTCGCACAACTCGCTCGAGGGGGCTTCAATGCGGCTTATGTCCAGGCCGAGTTGTTTAAGCGGTTGTACAAATAGAATACAAAGCGCCGCGCAAACAACCGGCTAAAAGGTTTGAGTTGTAACGCGCTCGAACGCACTTCATGCAGGCAAACAGATATCGGGACTGTCGCCGATCCGGAGGCGTCTTGATCTTCGACGGAGAACTGACCGCCATTTTGGTGTACCTGCTACCATAAAACCCTCTCTCTATCCTTACGCGTCGTTAAACACCTGTAATGCGATGCCTGCAACATTTTTTCTATATATTTCGAAAAACCGATGTATTCTTGTTATATTATAAGTATATAAATGTTAGACACAGATAATCCAATGAAAAATATTTCTTGGATATATCACTTACTACTTTAATTTCTCCTATATAATTCCTCCTATTAATTCTTTCTGTGTATGTAATCACAAATTTATAATTGGAACTTTTTACAATTTTTTAAGTTAAAAAACAAACATTTAATTTAATATATTGATCTATAAATACCTTCATCTAATAAAAATTTTATTAAATACTCAAATCTCTGATTAATATTTACTTTTTAAAGAGTTTTAGAATTTTTTATACAATTTGATAAATTACGAGGGGTAAACCGCTGACCAAAATTGTGTACATCAATGTCTATTAATGTCCGGTAATGCATGGATTTTTCAATTATGATAACTTTTAAAATACTTTCTGCATAATCCTCTGACAGATAGAATAATCTTTCAGAATACAGTCGCACAGCATTAAATCTGCAGCTACTTAAAAATAACTCAAATTCGAAACGGGAAGCAGGTTGACGAGAAATCGCATGCGGGATCAAGAAGTTGAAAATTCTTCGAGTGTTTTTCAATTAATATAAGAGCCCGATCGTCCAAACGATCACGCCCAGAGAGTCAGAGGGGTCGGCGGAGGGCGAGAGTCGTGAGGAGACGAGATTTACCTGCGCGCGGAGGTAAGCCGGCCCTCCCGGCCGAACGAAGCAGACAGGTAGGTGGATAGGAGAACGACGACACGATCACTAAATTAAGCCGGATTAGCCTAATCTGGCCCCGCGGATCGTTAATTAATGAGGCTATTAGTCAGCAGCGTTGACTATTAATTCCGACGATAGTCATGCCTCGGCGATACGTTATGGCAATATCGTGTATTTGTCACTATCGTCCGGCTCACAAATTGGTTACAGCGCATCTGGAATGTCGTATTCCTCTTCGTGTGTTTGTCCTCTCGTTTTCCTTCTGCCCACCCTCGCCTTCCTCTCCTCTTTTTTTTAGTCCTTTTCTCCTCGATTAACCATCTCTCTTATCTATCTGTCTCACTTTCTTTCGTTTATTATTCCTTTAGACGTTCGCGCTCTTTGTCCCTTTTTTTTGGCGCTTGCCACCGAGTCGTTTGCATAGCGGTGGCGAAGCGTCGATCGTTATCGTCCCTCATCAACGTCGATCCACTATTAATTTATCGCCGTGTCGCGCTGAAAGTGAACGATGCTCCCCTCGAGCGGACCACACTCGGAATACCGGTCGCGCGATAAATTTATGTCCACTAGCAATCGTTTAACGGATTATTAATTTCTTAGCTGGTATTTTAGACACCGAGTGTCCCCGGATTGTGCACAACAACAGAATAGAAACAGTATAGATATCATGCGGTCAGCGATTAAAAATTTGAATAATGTTCCCATTTATTCCAAATTCCATCTTGGTATGGAGCGTTTTCGTAAGGAATATTTTTATTTTTTTTATAAGACAATAAATTAATCTAAAGATGATTTCTTAATTTTATTTTATGCAAAAAAAAAATGATATAAGGTATACATGATCAAAATAATTTTATTTTCTGTTTATAAATATATTTTTGTTTAATTACGTATCAATGTCGTTTTGTTAATTAATAATCATATTATATTAGTATCATTAAGATATTTAATACTTGTAATATTAGCCGCAGAAATTAATAATTAGGGATGTGTGCTTCAAGTTAAAATATGCTTCCATGCAGAAAGCGATACATCTACACTGGACTTTATATTGTACAAAACCACAACGTTTCAGTGGTGACCACCAAGCTTTTGAGAAAAAAGGTGATTGAGAGGTGGAAGATGATTATGGTACTTGGAGATTGTCAATGCCCGGATCGCTATAAAAGTTTCGAGACGATCGTGTCGACAAGATGACAACTATGCCCATTCATAGTCAGGTAGACCCCTTCCAGGGGTTCGACGATGGATCCCGTGGTTTACTGTCGCTGGTTTAAATTTAAGAAGGGAAGATTTCCCTTTGACCGAATTCTAACTAGCGTGCATCCGGACCGTCAAATGTGATAAAAAGAGCTAACGCGCTTCGATACTCTCACCTGGCTATAACAAATTCGAGAAAATTCGTCGTTTAGTCCGCCAAGGACAGAATGATGCGCACGACGCGGTCGTCGCGGAAGTAACTTCAATGGAAAGCCACGAAGGATAGCTAATTTGGAATTTGGGTTTCGATTTGGCCCGTTCCGCTCTGAGAGAGATATTTCGCACGAGATCTATGCGATCTCTTCTACAAATTTCGTGCATCTGCCGTTCTCCGTCATTCGCTCATTGTACCTATACAACCTTTTTGTAACAAATGTGAGAATACTATGGTCTAGATCTATATCTCATCTTTTGTACACGATATAGAATAATTAGCTTGTTTTCAAAATTATTATTTGAGGCAGAGAGAAAAAGAGACAAGTAAACGCGATATCATTATACGCCAACAAAAATTAAAATTTGAAACTACTTTTGCTGCAATTAATAAAATATCGCTTGTCTAGTTTTTGTTTTTAACATTCTTTTAACCCTTGTTTTTAACATTCTTTTAACCCTTGGTTTATAATTAGATAAAGAAGCTTTATACACGAATAATTAAATTAATGTTAATGATAATTATTAACACATTACAATTAATATATTTATATGTTTAAAAAATTGTGCAAATTGGTTTAAAATTTTATTCTACGATAATATGAAAGGTTTATTTATATAAATCGCATCCATGGCGCCAAAACTGCTACCATAATACCAAAACTAATATTATTTCGATAAGGTATTATCCGATGTATAATGGCATTTAAAAATTAGAACGTGTTATTAAATATAATATTATCAGTTAAATTCCATTTCGTTCGACCAACTCGAAACGTCAGTTATTTCTTCCTTTTCAAAGAATTCAGGAATTATTAACGATTTCGCACGCCTTTCGAGGCTCTGGAAAACCGCCCGTGGAGCGAGGTTTTGCACGTTCCTTCGCGCCGAAAATTACGACAGGATGCTTAATTATCTCTCGAAAAAGGATGTCTTAACTTGGGTGGCGTTGGCATTACCATGCATCTTACCTACCACAACGTCCACTAATTCGTTGCGCTCAGGTACAACACAAATGATTACAAAAGGTTTCACATTATAACCGTTAACGACGTGGATGATCATGGAGTAACATTATAAGCGAACGAAAAAATATTTTATACTCTTCTCATGTCAATTTAATACATGTTTCTTTTGATTTAAAAATTTTTCCAATTAAAAATTTTTTAATCTTTAAGTTTTAATTTAATTAGATAAAAAAGCGCCAACTATATACGAAGTTAGGTGTTGGGGAATAATGTTTCTATATGTATTTTTAAATAAGTTCATTTTAGATATGTGACTATGCACCGATATCTTCGGATTTGCAGCACAATCAAATTGAAAGATAGAGAAATAATAATAATTATCTCACAAATTAATTGTCTACTTGGTGCTACTAGCATTTTAAATCTGTAAAGGATTTATTGTGAAAAATATTATTTCAGCCCGAATTTCCCAACTTCCATACAGGTGTCCTCCTAATTCGACCATCGAAGCATATAGTAACATTTTTTAAGTTTTATTTATTTCTTGTATATATTATATGCGATATATATACAATTAATTATTTATACTATGTTATAAAGAAGTATATTTCTTTTAACACGTCACATATGTAACATCAATAATTTACCATTTTATGATTATGTAAAGAAATGAGGTTTATTCTGAACGTTGTTGTGTAAAAATATGACAAGAAAGCTTGGACTGTGGGGTTGATTTTTCCAACCAAACGTATTAATTACGTCTGTTACAATCTGAATTATAGCTTTATTAAATTAAAAATGTATGTGTTAAATGAAAAAAACGAAACATTATTTTCTCAGTCATCGTACATTAAGAATGTAGTTTAAAAATATTTCGTTTTAAAATTTCTGAAAGATCAATTTATAAAAGCTTTATTGTAGTTTAGAATAATACTGGAAAACGATCAACAGCTGTAAAAGGATCATCGAAGTCATTAAAAATATAAAAGATTCATACTGTTCTGAATGATGCTTTTCTTTTTTATAATTTTGTTTCTTTTTGTGTTTCCATCACAGGTAGTCGGAAGTCAAGAAGCAAGACCATAATATCTACCATGATTTCTGTTTATTTTTGAAACGTCACGTAGATAAAGCATTTATAATTTTCCACACGTTTCTGTATGATGTTCTCACGTACAGGCAACAAATAATCAAATGATCCATCGTTTCCTACAATTTCACAGCAATAATGCTTCATTGTGCTTTAAAGCAAAACGCTTAGGAGTTTTCAATGTTTCATTATTCTTTTTATATTATATCTGTTTACCTGTCTCTACCTTTTTACCTTATTTGTCGTAACTTGTCGAAACCGGTATATACATAATCGCACAAGTTGGATGTTTTGCGAAAACAAACCTGACTTTAAATGTGTTAACATATTAAAAACTTCAACATTTTTATTACATATATTTAACTGTAAAATATCTATCTAAATAATTAAGTTTTATACTAATTCGTCATTAAAATTTAGCTTCAATTAAAACTGCATTATGATTCTTTATTAAACTAACTTATTTTAATATAAATTTCAATCTATTATATACATTATGAATCAATTCAAATCGTATATAAATTGAAGACATGTAAGATTCCAACTTTGCAAATGTATAATAATAAGTTCAAGATATATATAGTGATTTCTTTTTTACAATTTTGATGACTCGACAAGTCAACTTCTAAATGTAAAGAGGTCGGGCTGTCTAAACGATTTCCGGAAACGGTACAGGAACCGCGAAAACGGTGATTCACCGGTCCCGTCAAAAGTTTCTCAGAAATGAATCACATCCTGTGTAGAAAACGATTCATTCTTATCTCGTCATCGATTATAGATCAAGTATAAGATTAGCTTTTTGCTAATTCAATGCCATTGTGCCTTAAATTCTAATTCATTAATATATAGACTTTATAAATATATTTCATCGAAAACACAAATATATGGTTTTTATTTTTTTATTCTCTGAACAGAGATAAAAAAATACTGATTATTTTAATAAATTTTAATACTAGTTTTATAATAATAGTATCATTATAATATTAAAATTAAGTTAAAATTTAATATGTTTAAATATATTGTAATAAAAAATATAGTTATCTCTTACAAGCCTACAATGTAATAATTGGAATTAAAGCAATTAAAAGAATTCAAAAGTCAATCTGCAAATACTGTAAATACATATAACATATATATATATAAAATAGATATAATATATCGTATAGCATATTAAGAATATAAAATCATCCCATGAAATTTTGAATTCAAGCTACAGTCATTGTGATTACGTGGATTTGAGCCACCCAGGATCAATCCATTAGCGCTCGGCAGGATACGGATCTTACGCCATCACACACACATCAATATTAGGAATTCCCGCCGGGCCTTCAACCCCTCATGAATCCCCTTGATGTTTTTATAGAATGAAAACGGGACTAATCTCATCCTCTATCATCGAAGTTTAAAACGCCTAATCTTTATTGTCTTACATAGATACACATATCATGCGTCACATTTAGCATTAATAAAATTTGAAGCAATAATATTTCTTCAATGTCATCATCTTAAAATTATTGCAAAACTTATCGTTAAAATTTTGAACAAATTTCTGAATTCTTTTTGCTTATCATTATTTGCAATAATGACGAGTTTTGGTCTCTTTGTATAATTCTAATGTTTATAAACAGTATAATACTTAAAATAAAATTTACTGATAAAATAACTGCATAGCAAGCGTCAGAGATATAGGTATATACCTACATATATAAAAAAGGAACAAATTTCAGGAATATACGACATCAACCATTCTTTTGTAATCCGCCACCCATAGGAGAGCCCCACCCGTGAGCATGGTGGCTCACGTAGATCGATTCATCCTCGAATGATCGGAGCTACTAATTAACCGTCAAGATCCGGTTCCTCGCAGCTGGTAGCGGTGGTCTTTCCCGTGCGCGATTCCACATTCGTCCGGAAGAAACTTCGGCGGGAGGTAGGAGACAGACTCCCGCGGGCGGTGAAGAAGCAAAGAAAGAAGAACGGTAGGAGGATGAAGAAACTTTCTTTCTTCTCCCCCCAAGAAAGAAAATACGGGACGGGTCCCGTTTGCAACCAAGCAAGAAACCGGAATGCGAAGCGTAAGTGCATCCCGTCTGCAAGAAGGAAAGGGAGAAACGAGAGGAACCAAAACGTGGAAGAGAAGAACGATTCGATGATCGATTAAGAGATAGAACCGAATCGTCTCTCTGGTTGTATTGCGAGCGGTAGTCATTCGGTATGTTCCCGCTTTTAACCTTATCGTCTTTTTTTGCGGGACCGCCTTACCGCCCGCCGAAGAAGAAACTTCAGCAAATTAAAGAGTGGACGCGCGAAAAAAGAAGGAGAGCGAAGATGAAGGCACGAGATACACCGGTAGTCTTCTTTTTCTTCCCTTCGCAGTGCGCGCACTCTTCCTCCTGCGCGGTTAATTCGGCAGGCTTCGCGGGAGGAATTTTGACAGATAAAAGAACCGGACGCGGAAGGAAAAGGATGAGCAATGGATATCATTATATGGATATATTATGTATGCGCGTGTGTAATGTAATACAAATCAGTAATGAAAATCAACATATTCATTTGCGTATTATATCGCGGAAAGATTGTGCGAAAAGTCAGATAACAAAGATTCTGTTATATGCTGATAATATGCTACGCGAGAAAACATTTCATAAAATGTTAAATTTTATTTTATATTCTCGTTTTTGTTTTTACTTGCAAGACAAAACTCATTCTGCATTTACTTGTAATTTAAATAAATGAGGAGATGGGCGGAATAAAGGCCTAATTACCAAATCTTGATTTTGATAAAAATTAAAATGACTTTTTTATTATATCACAAATGGGAACAGTATTAAATGTATATTTATATTATGTCTTTTGAGAAGTTATATGTTATAATATTTCTCTATTACGATCAATATTTAAAAAGTTATTTGCAATTTAAAAAATGCACTTAGTCCCTTTTTCCGAATATTGGTCATAATTATTGTAAGAATCAACAGAAAGAAAAGACTATGAACTGCAGAAATGTTTTTTATTTTCACATTCTTCTAGAAGAAATACAAAATGAATATGAAATACATTTTACTTTTACTTGTACAAAATAAATTGAAATAATGTTCAGTCACTATCTGATGAGTTTTCGTAAGATTTTTCAACATAATATGTTGTAATGAAAACACATTATTTTTGTACTATTTTCATTCAATCTCTGGTAAAAATCTCATTAATAATTTTAAATCATTTATGCCCTCTTTCCTTAAATTGTACCATTTTCACCACTACAGGACAATCGAAACACGTTCATATTTTACTAATGTAAGTAACATCCTTGTTCCTTGTTTATTTGCGCTAATCTCCGGAAAAAGGACCTAAGTAGAATTGTGCCCTTATTCCGCCAATCGCCTCAAATATTATCGTTATTTTTGTTTAAAAAAATTTTCCTTGTCCTGATGAAGTAAATTATATTTACAAAATGTTGGCATTCTAATAATGGATCTAGACACGGCGATAATTCCCGCGAAACACATAATTTCTGTATAGAATTAAGTACCCATGGAAGCCTCAAAAGCATAATCTTAATTTATTAAATAAAAGAAAATAATATGAAAATAAAGACATCTTTTTCTGCTTAATCAAATTGAGATTTAATCGCAGATAAACCTTTTCAGCGTGGTCAAATCTGCTTTCGGTTCGTGAAGCGAGAGTTGGCGCAAACAGGACCCCTTGAGGATCTCCGAGGGTCCGCGTCCCGATTTGCCTCGCGTGTCGCGTGATTAACGAAACGTTATTAAAACGTATATATCCGCGTGTCCGCGGGGCCATGGGGAAACGTACGACCGCCCATTAGCCATAGCGAAATCGTGGTGGCTAATTAATCGGAGCAATTAAGAAGAGAAGAATCTTCCTTGCTAAACCTTTCGCGCACTCTTCCTTCCGCCTCTTTCTCCCTGAAGATCTCTCCCTTTCTCTTTCTCTCTCACACGATCTCGAACATCGCATGGATCCTCGCATGGATCGTGGGTTCGCGACACGATGATCTACGCGCCATGCATCCCCGCCGATTTATTAATGCGAACCCACGGCATTCGTTACTTTTTTCTTCATTTAGACCACCTCCAGAAGGAGAGGAAGAGGTCTCGATCGGTTCTGTATCGGTCTCCAGTCACGCGGGTCGAACACTACGAGGTGGTCCAAAAGTGAGGATCGCTTTATGAATGGAATATCTGATTTACTTCGTGTGTGTATATATTAATATAAAAAAAGTGCGGAGACAAATTTGTTGAATCAATTAATCGATTTGTTGATTATAAAAGCTGTCACAAATTTTGATCATTTTATTGAGATTTTTTCATAATTTAAATTAATTTATTCTTTAAATATAGCAATATAATTTTTAATTTTTAAATATAAAAGTGAAATTGATTAATAAGAATCGATTTATATTATATATTAATTAATGCCCAATTTTCTTTAAATGAATATAATTGTTTTTATTATTCTTGTTGTGTCATAAAATAAATAAAATGTAGAATTAAAATTTTTTGTTGTTAATCTATTAAATATGGTGAAATCAGACCCAACCAAGATAGAATCACCTACCATGTTGGTCACACGCAGTGACTCAAATATAAGGGTCACGCGCAAGAAACGCGTTACGTTGGATCAGCCGCAGGGCATCATCTCATAAAAGTTTTTTTCATTTGCGAATCGACAGGCCCGCGGCGTACGACGATACGTCATTTCTTGGTGGATCGATTCGTCAGATCGCACGGATGCGTATTAACGCGTCCTGTCACACGAAGAATGCGTCGACGTGTCTCTATTTCTTTTTGCTGGCGGTCCTTCTCTCCATTACTCTCTCGGATCACCACTCCACTGATCGTTGCATCGCCGATCAGTGAGAAGAGCTATGGATTTATCGATCAGAAAATTTCTTATTGTCTTGTCACATCGACAGTTTTTGAAACTCGGAATAAATTTGTGCGAATCAAACGAGTGCCGTGAATCAAAGAAGATAATTATCGTTATAATAAAAAAGGATATTTAATAATTATATACAGGGTGTCCCAATAATTATTACCACCTGAAATATCTTCTAATTTATAAGGTGTAGAGAAAAATTTATATAACCAAAATTACACGGTGTAAAGGGGCTATCATATGGTGATAATAATTTTTGTCCAGGTGGAGGCGCTTCGGAGATATCAAGGTCAACTTTGTTTTTTTAAATTGAATTATATGATTTTTTTACACAATATGATTCCCTTAATTATTTTGCATATAAAAGAATCAATTGGTGGAAAGAAAACATACTTGCTTATTTAAAAAATTATCCATTTTGCATACATATTTTTTTAAAGCGACTATGTGTTTTCTTTCCACCAATTGATTTATCTCATTATTCTGTTCATAAAAGTATTAAGGTACGATTATAAAAAAATTAATAGATTACAAGTTATTTAACATTTTATGTCAATATGTGTCACAATAAAGTACAAAATATCTCGTAAATCGAATTTTTTTATATCTCTACCTTAATACTTTTATATATGCAGAATAATTAGAGGAAT
This sequence comes from Mycetomoellerius zeteki, assembly GCF_001594055.1. Classification (NCBI taxonomy): domain Eukaryota; kingdom Metazoa; phylum Arthropoda; class Insecta; order Hymenoptera; family Formicidae; genus Mycetomoellerius; species Mycetomoellerius zeteki. The sequence continues at coordinate 5,109,678 of NW_017256287.1, read as the reverse complement.
CATATTGTGTAAAAAAATTAATATAATTCCATTTAAAAAAACGAAGTTGACCTTAAAATCTCCGAAGTGCCTCCACTTGGACAAAAATTATTATCACCATATGATAGCCCCTTTATACCGTGTAATTTTGGTTATATAAACTTTTCTCTACACCTTATAGATTAGAAGATATTTTAGGTGGTAATAGTTATTGGCATATCCTGTGCGTGTATTTTGTTATATATAGTACAGATTATTCTAGCAGCGCTGCAACGTTCCAGCAATATTGCAGTAACATTATTGTAAACGTTGTAGCAATGTTACTGCAAGCTTCTGTACTGTATAAATCTGTCACTAAGAAATTCCAGTACAAAAATTTCTTAGGAAATATAATAAAATATTGCAGCATAAAATATAAAATTGTAATCAATTAAAAATTATTCTATAATATCATAACTAACATGTTTTATTCTAACAATCAATATCTGTCACCTATGCCCGTCGTTTTCAAGGAATCGACCAAGATGAATATTCCGCTATCTTTATGTGTATTTACTGTACATGCAGTATATACAACGCAGTATCGCTTGATATTTGTTTGAGTTAACGCTATTGATAATTTGATTGAAAGAGATCTGACTTCTTTCTCGGTGTACCCATTAACACACACACACGAGTGAGTAGAGAAGAAATACATGCACCGATTCACAAAGAACCGCATACAGGCACAGACACATACACACACGTGTAATACATACACCGTCGAGTATGATAATTAATGACTCGAGTGTGTGAGAAGCAGCGCCAAAGACGATTCCCCGAACAGGTGGCTCGCAATCCTCAACGATTTCGTCTAGGCGATGACCCGCGCATCAACCAGTGCGGGGTCACACGCACTGCGTGGGCCCCGAGGACCCACGGAATTAATTAATATTAGTAACACTGGGGGAGGCCGTAATTAATTACCAGATCGCCGCGGCCATTCGTCTTAATACGTGTGCGCTATGCCGCTCGTGGCATTCGCTCGTTTGTTCAGTTGGGCCAGATAATGATCGCGACCTATATATATATAATGAAAACATTATGTTCCTTCTGGCCGATTATACAGGATCCCTTGCCACCTTTCTTTCGATTCGCCCTATCTGACTTTCTTCATGTCTCTAGGATATACTGCATGATTGGCACTGAGAGGTAAAATGTACATCAGGTAAGATAAAACCTGATTGTTTTCCAAATCTGTTTATAGAAAAATTTTAATTACGAAAAATTATATTGTACCGAATTCATAATTAGATGATCCTAAACTATTAATCTTAAAAATATTCCTTTACTTATTTGGATTGTATCTTGACTAATATATTAGCAATTAATTTTTTATTTATAAATAATTAAAAATCATTTTTTCTTAAAGTTTAAGTAAAATTTAAGTTTTTCTCTTTTTAGAACTTTAATTTGTGTATTAATTAAAAATTCTTGTTAGTCCTGCTAACAATTTTTTTATAAGAAACATACATCACATATAAATTATATAACCGTTGAAGAGTTTTAATTCTGTTTTTAATAACAAATATTGTTAAATGTTTTAATATCTATTTTTGTATTATTTAACTTAGAACTACGGTGTGTTAATTTTTCAAAAGTCATAATTTATACTCAATCATATATTGTATTATTAAATTTATAACCACAACGAAGTAGAAACAATACAGATATCTTTGTTTTCTTTTGTTTACATAATTTAATTTAATACATTTCTATATTTTTATATTTAATAAATTTTTATATTTCATAAATTATCTATACATTTCTAAACAATAAAAGAAATTATGAGTTCACAAGCTACTATCTGCATTGTTTTCAAAACGTTTAGATCTCCTATTCACTTTTCGGGTTGCGTTTACGTTTGTATGAATAACATGTTTATATCTGTATCATTACTTGGCAAATTTTCAACACAATAACCACACAGGCGATCCTATGAGAAATCTCCAGAGGAATTCTAAATTGTAACAGGAAAGGAAAAAAGGAAAGAAAACAGGCGTAAAAAATCATTGAAAGGATAAACCTTATTCATAAAAGAAGTATATTGTACAAAAGTTTTTCCTCCATTAAAACTTTGTGTAGTCAAACTTTAACAAAAACATGCTTTTCATTGACCAAAATAAAAAATTAAATAAATTATAAACAAACATGACAATATTCTGCTTTCCCCATTTAAGTATAAATTGAAGAAACAGAATATTTTAACAAATGATTTTAGATTTATGTGTAGTTTCACAGATTTATTATTTAAAAAATTAAAAGATATAATAATGAAGATGATGATATTTTTCAATACTAAAGAAAAATAAAGCTTAAACGCAAGAAAGAAAAAAATTCTAAAAATTTAGTAAAGCTAGAACCGAGCGCTTTACATTTATATAAATTAGAATTTATGGAGATTTTTTTTCTTTAATATGCATTTTTTTAAAAGTAAGTAATTTTATGGTGAGTCCCGGAGATATCTTTTCTTACTTGATAAATGAAAGCAAGAAAATTGGATATGGAATATTTTAAAACGGAATATTCGAAAATTGAATACAAAGTAATTGTGTATTGTCTTGGAACATGACAAGGCAGGAGTAACACTTTTTTTCCATGAAATCTTTTACAACGTCCTAAAACACGTTATTCTGAAAGAAAATACTCAGCAAAAGAATGCTGTCAAAATGCTATTATAGCTATGACACTCATTGTCATAAAACAAATTTTTCCCATTTTGATATTTACGATGTTTAATTTTACAACGTTTTGATGTTTCTCTTCACAAATAAATTATAAAAAAGGAAATAAAATATTGAACAGGTAAAATAAAAAATGAACGAAGAAACAAAGGACTGCTATAAAACAAATTTGGAAACTTGTGCAGTTTTCCTTCTTTGTCTTTCATCTTATCATATATTATTTTTTTTATTCAAGAACATCACAAATTAATGTTTTCTATGTATTAAGAAACAAAAATTGTAAATTCTGTATTTGTTTTACGTTACCCCTTCGCCATCAGAAACCTGATGCTTGACCATAACATTTTTTTATAATATTAAAGCATACAAACTATGTGACTTATAAAAAATAAATTTACTATCTGTATAAATTAAAAATGTACATATTTCGGTCAAATAAAGTTAGTCAGATGCGTTTCTTGATATTTTCTTTTCACTTATCTTCTTTCCTTTATCTTTTTTTTACTTTTAACTTACTGGAATTCTAAATGAAATTTTCTAATGAAAAGCAATTTGTGAGATATTTAGAAATACTGACATTAATGTTTATAAATGTTTATTTATAATAATAATAATAATTTTATTTTCTAATCTTACTTTTACATAAATAAAAAAAGATTGGAAATCTAAAAAAAGTTTTAACAACTTTGATAATTTAATATAAAAAATCATTTTGCTGTTTAAAACAGCCATGACATTTTGCAGCGTGCGAAATTTCAGAAGTTTTGTAGAATATTAAGATATTTACACTATCGTTCATAAATTTGGGAACGCTTGCAATTATCTCGTATTTCACAGAAACTCAAGTATCTCGGTGAAAAGATATCATAGAGAAGTTTTTAAACAATGCATTATAAAGAGGAAAAATGAGTTTCCAACTGGCGTTTGAATTTTATCTCTATGATATTTGGTTTTCAAATATCATATTACATAAAAGTGAAAATTGATTCAATATTTCTATTATTCTTTGAAAAATAACAACACTCTACCTGGATAGAACATTATCAGACAAAATTTATCAGACAAGCATTTTAAAATAAATTTTCTAAGCTTTAAAATGTTTTTTGAAAAAATATCAATATTCAATTTTATGTAATTTAGGAACAAAATATCATAGAGACAAAATTTAAACGCCTATTTTGTGTGAAGACCTATTTTTCTTCTTTGAAAAGTATTTTCAAAAATTTATCTGGATTTTTTTACTGAAATATTTAAGTTTCTATGAAATGCGAGAAAATTGCAAACGTTTCCAAATTTATGAGAGATAGTTTATCTTAACATAAATTTTTAATTATTTAAATAAAAATATTTTATTTAAGAATCTTTTAATATAAAATGATTCTATATAGTTTCTAAGAATTATGTAAAAAATACCAATTTAAAGATCTTTCTTCATTACTTGTCTGACTTCCATCTGGATAACACATTTAATAATTTTTTTATTCTTTTATATTTTATACTTTTTATAAAAATACCTTTAATTCTTTTGTATTCTTCTTTTTATAAATTGACATGTTACGCTTGGAATAATCGATTGTGCTCTGTGGGGATGGAGGTTAGTCATTTGATTTAACAGCGAAGAGACAATTTACGGCAACTCCCATCCATACAGTAAGGACATGCTCATTCTCGATTTCACGTAGAATAATTTTTCCAACATATGCGGACTATATTTTATCAAGACATCGACAAAAATTACCTTTCCAACATTTGCGGACTATATGTTATTAACACATCGAAAATTATTCACGACTTGCTGAAGATGGTTTGAAGAAAAACCGAAACATTCAAGAAAATTGCATCGACACTCATGGTAGATAAATATATTATGTGAATATCACTCGAATTTTTTGGTTATATAATATGCGCACCAATTTTCGCGCTGTATTAACGCTCTCATTGCCCATATATTTTATTATTGTATCTTTCTTTATGTCTAATTTCTAAAGTTATAAAGATAAATAAAAAAAATAATTGATAATAAATTCCAGTAATTTTATAAATAAAAGATAATGACATAATTTAATATCTTAAAAATCAAGTTATGTTATATCGATGACAAACAAGTGTTCAACGTTCGTTACGTATGTATATTCGCATATGTTTCCTTTTACTTTTATTTACTACTGAACGACAGAACGAAATCGCCGATAAAATTATTAATTAAGAAATAAGTCAAACTGTCGATTAGTATCTAACCGAGAAAATAGACTTTGACATGTTTCGATTACGCCTGTCCTATATAATCCTACCTATATCTCTATCGCTCGAAGATCGACACTTCAGTTAAAGCTTCTTACAATGACGCCGAGAGATCGAGCCTAGTCATCGACGCCGTCCTTGAGACTCGGCGGTAGAATCGTCAAGTCGACCTTGCTGCGGCGCGTAGAAACTCGGAATGCGGGACTGCGAGGAATCGGTCGCGGGCCGAATGGCGTTCTCTTAATTAAGGGTGTCCCGGGAGGAGCGCCCCGGGATCGCACTGTCACTCTCTCTCTCTTTCTCTCGTTCCTTCTCTCTCTATTTTTCTCTCCCTTTTCCTCTCTCATCGTGCCCATCTCTTGCCTCAACAAGAAATGAGCCTTCTCGGAGGTAGAAGGGACAGCCGACAGGGTGAGAACGCGCGCGCGGCAGCGCCTATCGTGCAGGCGCCACCGTGCTCACGGTTCCGCTCTCGGTCCGGCATCGAGAAACAATAATTACCTCTCACGGGTCCTTTGATGTCCCCCGACGTGTTCGCACCCCGCCCAGAGATCTTACATAGGTGTCCCGGGTGGCCGTAGAAAGTCACGCATACGTGCGAGTCCCAGAAGTGAGATACCTGCTCCGTCGATCTTGTGAACGTGAAAAATCGAAATAATCGTTCAATCACTAAAACTTCAGGATTGATGATGCACAACGTGCGAGAAATGATAATTTGAAAATAAGAAATGTCATGTTACTTCACGAAATCATTTAAGGATTACACATTATTATATATAGTAGAAAGTAGAAAGAACACCGCTTAACATATACCATTTTCAATAGCTTATATAAACCTATTATATATAATATTTTACGGATTTATTTCGAACATCAATAATGTTGTTCAAAATCGATCGCAAATTATGAATAAATAAATATTCCTTAATTTAAATTGCAATTAAAGAGAAAGAAAGAAGAAAAAATTCCAATATAAAAAAGAGTGTGAATATTATAAAACTACAAAGTTAATAAGTAACATTAATAAATTAGCAAAGTTAATTAATAATTTATATATAAGCTAAATAATTAGTTAATGAAGAAAAAGTTAATAAATTAATTAAATAATATAAATTCAAGAAGGACAGATTTATTATATTTGTCGAAAGTTTTTGTAATAACGCCAGAAATGGAGAATCGAGTCAGAGAGATCAGGTAAAAGTTAAAAGTCAGATAATGACGAGAGGTTTATTGAGATACTGTGACACTTTTTGGGAATATGCCACTTCAATATCTTTTTAAATCTGAAGAGATTAAAGTAAAATAGGAAACAAACATTTCAATATCGTGAATACGGATTATTATGGTAGCAGTTCATGGAGATCAAAGATCTCCGATAGATAATTCTTACAAACGATGGAGTTCGAGAAAAAGCAATTCAAAGGCACACAATAGTAGAAAGCGCCAGGGATACATTCCTTAAGGAATGAATCCTGGATCAGCTTAATACAGTTTAACATTGATCCTCATTAACTAGCTGAATGTAAACCGACAAAGAAGTTTTCCCTCAAAATTTCAGAAGTCTTTAGTTTGCTTAAGAAGGTATTTTCAATACCTCCTAGGTATTGAAAATACCTTCTTAAACCCGTTTTTCTTCGTTGTAACGGAAACTTTTGAATCTGTTTCAAAATTCTTTTGTCACAAGAAACTTAGACACACTTAGCGTTAGATTTTGCATCAAATCAACGAAGAGGCACGTAAGAAATGAAGGAAAAATCCTTTTTTGAAAGAAAACTTCTGCAAAGAAGACGATTTTAATTCTCGTCTGATCTGTTGACTGACATTTTATCGTAACAATAAACGTGAGAGACTCAATCCTTTTTTATTTCATTCTAAAACTGTTGTAAATAAAAGAATTTATTTCATTATTTATTAATTTTATATGTATATATCCATAAAGGTAATTTCTAACTATAGAGATATTAAAAAAATCCGTAAATATTAAAGATTATATGTATATAAAACTTCTCTGAGGCATCTCGATGAAATTCAAAGCACTGTCATAGTTTGCATTTTCATCTTTTCGCAGTCTATATATCTTGTTCTTTCCTTACGGTAGGCGTGGCGCAAAGATCCCGACAGATCGGAAAGGACAAGTCAGAAGTCAGAAGGAGGTCGACATTGTTATCAAGACCATAGCTAGGCCCACCGTGCGCGTGGAACTATTTATTTTGTCGAGATGGAGGTGGCCAAGAGGAAGAGAGGCGGGTTCGCAGCATAATGTACAGGAGACAAAATATACGGGGTGGTCTGAGTTTGCGGCAGGCCGCAACTTCATTTACACCTATTCAGAGCCTCCCTCTTGAAAATGCGGCCTTTAGATTTACGAGCAACCACGTCTCACCTCTCTTTCTGTCACTCTCTTCCTCTCTTCCTCTCTCACTCTGAATCGGCTTCCAAAAAGGAGCACGATAATACACACGTCATGCTGCCACAACGTGTGCAAACTGACTTCCAATTGACCCCTGGTTATTTGATTCTTGCTGAAATTGTGGCTACCATGATTGTAATAAAAGAATTTTAGCTATATATTATCATACACATATAATTATGTTCAGAAAATTACTTATTCAGATGTATATAAAGTTTAGAAAATTATGTATTTTTAATATATATTAAATATATATTATATATGTTATATATATAAAAAAATATAGTAACTTTTTAAAATAATTACGAAAACATCAAAGATCATGTAAATTAACAAGCCTACGAAATTTAATTTAACTAGAAATCACCAGTCTTCGTCGAAGGGTTTTAGCCATTATAGACGAATGTCACGGAGGTTTCGGTGTGATCATGGTGGCCCATAACGGGTCTTCCATAAAATTCGTTACGCTGTCCGGGACGTCGTACGTAACCGTCGACAGTCTGTGAAAAGGGAACGGGAAGAGGCGGGCGAAGAGATGAGAAAAGGAAAGATCTTCGTTCTCGAAGAGAGGAAAATGCCCGGTACTGCCATTAGTATTTCACAACTGCCGCGTGGACCTCATCACCTTAGGCCTCAGGGAAAAAAAGAAACTATCGCTTCTGTATCTTTCTTTTTGTACCTTCATTAAATCCCTGAAGAGTTCTTAACGTTGTTCTCTCGTGACACACATTTTCGCCTAACACGTCTAAATCTCGAAAAAAAAAATCTTCACAACAACTTTATCCAACAAAAACTACTTTATTTATCCTATAAATCTCGTACCATCAGACATATATATATATATATATATATTAAATATCCAATTATTTTGGTCATAAATATTTAAAAATCTATTTTAAAAAAGGAAACTGTTTCATGCAAGCATATGTTAATTATGTTGTTATTATCCATGCAGCACAGAAGCTTGCACCTACATTGCTGTAACATTCTCAATGTTACTGCAATATTGTTGAAACGTTGAAATATTGCTGAATAATCTGTGCTGTACAATACAATGTATATAAAAATCATGAAATAGTGCGTATCTAAAGCATCCTGCATTGTCGTGTCCTTTCATATTTCAAACTGCTTGACTTTAAACTGATACTGTGATTTCATCACTTAGTTCATATGCATGAAGAAATCGTAATTCAAAGATCATGTATTGCGTGATTATTTACGGGGTTATCTACGTTTAAAAATCATGTGCTAAATCTATTCGTCGTATAAAACCGCAAAGTGATCTTCATAATATTTATTCCTGGTTGCAATTAATTGCGCGCAATTAAAAATATAAAAAAGTTACACAAATATTGTTGTTACTAATAAATATAGTAATCTTTCTGTCCATATGTACTCTCCAATTCTTTTGGAATAGAATCTCACTCTAAAAAATGAAAATTGAGTCAGCTTTGAAAAAAATAACTCAATTTTCAATCTTTAAAAATTTAAAGTGATGCTCATCTTAAAAGTTTTAGAAAGTATTATTGCGAGAGCGACTTTTATATAAAAAGACAAAAGAAATTATATTAACAGTATATAAAAAACTCCGATTACATAAACTTCCGGATTTATCATAAAGAATGAGAGAAAGCATTACGAATCATGCTCTCTCTGAATAGGGTTTTTTTTAAACACGTAACGAGCACGATTCTATTTTAAGTCGCCGCCACGAGTGTAGGATGTATCTCCGTACAATAAATATGGCACGAATGTATGTAACATTAATACCAGACCAGACACCGTTTATCCAGACGCTTCGTTTAGTCGCCAGTAAAAGTGGCGGCGCGGCGTATCGGCCGTTGGATTCGTAGAAGCCGCGCGGCGCATTTGCGCGCATTTATACGTGCGTGCAACTCTTAGAGAGCGGCATTAAGTAATTATCATAAGCGTCGGCTTAAGTACGGTACAGACAGGCTGTCCATCACGCGAGTCCACGTCCTCGCTCTCGGCGATCATACATAGTAACGACTCACTCGTCCGTGACTTACAGGCGGGAACGATTATTTCTGCTTACGCTCGCGCGCGGAGGTGCGAGGAAAACGCACGACGCAAGGTAGGCATCAGCAACAACACGATCATGCGAATCATCCGCGACGAGATTAGGGTTGGACTCTAGGCGAACGGCGATTTTTCTTTTTACAGCGACGAGTTTCTTGGTGAGCACATTGAGCCGTACGCCTCTCACTCCACGTTTGACACGAAGAGAATGAGTGAATCGCCAACAAATATTTGTTATTAGAGATAACGGGGCGGCATATACGTGCAGATTATATTTTAAATAAACATGAGGATCTTAAAATATCCCTCAACAATCATTCAATGACGATAATAAGAAAAAAACAAGATACGCAGTCATGAACTTCGAGCTTCAGGCGAAACATGCAATCGTGTCTTCTCGATGCAGCTAAACATTCCACGCGTAATTACCTCGGATTTTGCTGGCTAACGATAAACTGCCTCGCCTTCCCTCCTCGACAAATAATGGCGCTCCTTTCCTCGTTACCGCGGAAACATAGAGAAACGGATTAGCATCGTCTGTCTTTAAATCAACACGAAGGCCGTCCTTAAAGCGAACAAGAAAATTTCCTCCCCTCGCAATCAATATAAACAAGTTATATAATAAAGCCGCGTTTTTCAATCTTGATTTTCTCGTCTCTGAATAACGCAAACACACTGTGATTACTTCTCGTGTCTATTTGACATAGTGATGAAATAGCTAAATCGCAGAATTTGAATGAAATTCCTAAAAATACAAATATTTCACAAGAGTTTTAAAAATAGTATTTGGTTATATCAAAAAATTTCACATATTTCTGATCTTCGTTTTCTCAATCGTACGCGGAAATACGTACACTCAGAAAAAAATATTATAGTAGGAACTGTGAAGATAACACCTATATACAAATTTTACATGTAGAATTCATCTATACAATTGAATAAACTATATTTTATAATTGCAACAACTACCGTAAATGTGGGTGACTTGGAACAAGTGTAGGTGACTTGGGACGGCATGTATTTTGTTAAATTCAATCATGGAATCCATCCATAAGTCTCTAAAGGAAATTTAAAACTTAAACTTAACTTCCTTTAGAGATTCATGGATGGATTCCATGATTGAATTTAACAAAAATACATGCTGTCCCAAGTCACCTGCACTTGTCCCAAGTCCCACATTTACCGTATACAATAAGTTTACTTAACTATGCGTGTATTATACATTAAATTCTACATATAATAAAACTTATATAGCTGTCATCTTATTTCTATAGTTTTTACTATAGAATACTATACAATTTATTATACAATAGATTACTATACAATATGTCTTTCTCTGATCAGTGCAATCATCTATTCTACACATCTTCTCAATTTAAATTCGAACAGCTTTGAGGCTGAATTAAATATCAATCTATATCCCAATTTCTTTCAAACACGAAAGTTTTGGTGCCTCAAAAAATTCTACGAACGTTGAAACATATTTACGACATATAATTTGTGTGTGACTCAGATTTCGTATATAATTAATGATAAAATTCTAGCAAATATTCAGTCTTCTCTTTTCTGTCAACAACTCATTAAACGTACAGTTTCGACAAAAAATTAATTAAAATTGTTACGCTAAATTAGTTGTGTCAGCGCGCGCGGCTCATTTCGGTTTCATCAATCTCACTTCTGACCTCGTTACTTGTTGTCTTACTAGGATGGATATATCGTTGATTCGCCTCTTAAGCTACTATCAAATTACACGTTATTCAGTAAAAGGGCAAACGTACATATTGCCGGTGATTTTCGCCGCATCTATCATTACGAGAGAGAATGCATTTACTGCGCGCGCTTGCTTCCTCGCTTTTATTCTTATCGTCAATAGGTGCGAAAACGATACGGCCGACACAGGTAATTTTCTTTCCCTTCGGGTTATCGCACCGAGATAAATAAATTTGTTAACGTAGGTTGACAAATGTTTGATCTCGTTTAACACCGTAGTATGTCAACATTTACGCAGCAACAATGACGACAATAATTTTCGTGAAGAATGTATAAAGCCAATACGTTATAATACATTATATCATGTGATAAAAAACTTATATTTAATCAATTTAATTTAATGTTGTAACGTTTTTAATTTTTATTCAAGAGTACCATTGAATCGCATAACACTTTTTTTTTTTATTAATAAAACATTTTATTAAAATATATTTTATTCTAAAACGTTTTCTGTATAATATAATATTTGTTTGGAATTAAAAATCACTTGTTACACCTTCAGCTTCCTATAATCAAAGTTGCTTGTACTTTTGCTTGCAAATTCCTAAATCAGATTAATCGATATGTGCGTATTGCATTGAACGAATCTCTTTCCTATGAAGTAAAAATTCTACGGGGAATGAAAAAATTTCCGACATGGACGACATTACGTTAGAATCCTCCAGAAATCAAGGTAAAGAAAAAAGAGCCCGCTAGTAGTTCCATAGCTACGCTGTCCCGCATTCCGCGATGAGTTCCCACACATACATGCACACCTCCGCCTTTCGATTCACGCATTCCCAACGAAAGAGAGGTGACCGACGACGCACGGCGAGTAAGAAAAGGAGAGAACTACTTGGGCCGTAGTGAGGGAAGAGCTGAATGAAAAAAGGAGAAGAAAAAAGGTAGAGAGACCGGGTGAGCACGCTCGAGGATGGAAGGGAGACAAAACGGAAGAGTAGATGAGAGTGGGGAACTCTGGCAGAGATATTCCTTGCGCAAGGAATATAAGGATCCGTAGTGGGAGTCTCGTCGGGCGTAGCCTTAACAAGACCCGCCTACCGTCTCTCTTTGAGAACCACGTGCTTTCCACGTCTACCAGACAATCCAGGCATAAGAGATGTCAAAAACTGCTAGCTTCGTGCTGTGAGGGAACGAGAACGCGTGGTGATGAAATAGGTGCAACCCTTGCGTTCGCTAACAGTCTGCGATTGCAATAACCCTGTCGGGAAAAGGTATCATTACCAAAGATACCTTCAGGATCGTCAGGATTGAATTATACGTATAAATTCGTTTTAAAATACCGATAGAAAGTTAAATTTATAAGAGAAAGAGAGAGAAGCACAGTTTATAATGATCTATATCTTATAATAAGTTATAAAATAATAAGTTATAAAGTTTTAAAGTTAAGTGTGCTTATCAATATGATTTACAGTTCTAAACCTGATGAAATAATTTTTTTGTATCCTATATTGCAATAATCCATATTTTTTATATCTTAAATTTTATATTTACAAATCGATTTAAATAGTTAGGTACTTTTATCTCCTTCGTAAGCATCACGAAAAATCTCTTCTTCAACAATGAAAGTTAATTCAACTTCAGAACACCTTTTATCTCGAAAGGTAGATGAAAGCATGAATTGTGAAAGGGAACTTGAAAGAGGAGCGGAAATGGGAAAAATAATCATTAGCGAGTACTACGTGAGATAAGAAAATGATGTTGCTGACGAGGAAGAGAAAGAAGCAGAAGACGAGGAGCACAGCGGGATGGAAGAAATCGAAGAGATCGTGGCTTACACTGGTGGAGGAAGAGAACGGAGGGAGACAAGAGGCGGGAATCACAGGCTGAGAGAGGCGGGGCAAGATTTAATCGGTCTTGGGGGGGTCCAGTGGTCTCCACCGCATCAGGGGGGAAGGGAGAACGTTCCGTTCTCTCTCTGAAGAGAGATCGGTTCTTCCGCGGAGGAGCGCGTGCAGTCGCTAGCTGAGGCCTATACTTGCCCGTCGAAGGGTATTGGTTCTCCGACTCGTTGCACCATACCCCCCAAGCAGCGCGAGAGCAACGTCAAACTAACAGACAAACTGAGAAAGAGAGAGGGAGAGAGAGAGAGAGAGGGAGAGAAAGAGAGCGAGAGAAAGAGACAGAAAAAATAAGAAAGACAGGGAAAAAGAGAGAAAGAAGACGGAGAGAAAGAGAGGGTTGCAAAACAGAAAAGGGCGAATAGAACATCTCTCCCCTTCATCGCCTTACATCGTTGTATCCCAACACGAGCACGCGTGCACGCACGCCCGCGGCAGGCACGCATGCACGCGCGCACGTCACCACCACCGCCACCGCCACCGCCGCCGTCACTGCCGCACGTTACCACTCGGAGGACCTCCCCATCGAAGAAGCAAAGAGTTGGCACGGACGGTCGACGGATGAACGAAACGGAAGGAGCAGAACACGGCACGCGTATACGTCACCCCTGAGAGAGATTAGGCGAGAAGCCCAAAAGACGCCGGCTCCGGTGGCGTTTCCAAATCTGGGTGCTTTACCTGATCCTAAGCAAACGGTTGGCGGTCCGACACACAGCATCCCAGAGGGTTGGCAGGTATAAGACCTTTTCGAGCCATTTTGTGTGCCCGATCGTCGTCCGTCTTTCTCTCCCACCACTAATCGCTCGGTCGCACGCTCTCGAAGGGTGACACCCACCCTTCGAGAAGGGCCTTTCGGGAGGGGTGAATTTTCGTGGTGCGGTTCACACACATCGCCCTGCAGTGACAGTCAGCAACAGGATCGTCAACGACTAAACGTCACGGTGTGTATCTTGCCAGATACAACGGACATTTTGACAAGTCTCGTAAGGAACACTTGGCCTAACGCAAAACGGCAGATTATAGGGAGATAGCTTTCCAGATCAGTGCACGGAAGTAGTTGCAGAGAGATAGACGGTTACATTTCTTCGCTCGATAACCAGTTGGCCAGCTCCGATACGGTTCGCCGAACGTCGATTTCATGAGGGTGATGCGGTGATCAGTGACCGTTATCGAAACACCCCGGAAGGATCGCGCTTAAATCCCAGGACGATCTTATCAAGCGATTAGCGTCGGGGTCATGCGCATGACCCCGTGAGTGCGATTCGAGAAGGATCCAAGTTCACGTCGACGAAGTATCAAGAACGTGAGTATCGCGAGAAGATGTTCGTTCAGTGATAGTGCACGGTGTTAACCCTTGATCAACGATAAGAAACGACAAGAGCGGATTTGCACGCGGGACATTCTGCGATTACGAGACACGCGAGACACACGCCGGAAGATGAGGCTCTGGATGTTTCTCACCGTGCTCTCGGTGACGGTGCACGCGTCGCTGGAGGAGATCACCAGGAACAAAAATCGCGGCAGGGGATCCACGTGGTGGTGAGTATCAGGGAGCGAGCGTGGAGTTTTATTTTAATACACCTTCAGTATATAGTCGAATTCCTGTTTCGTCTTGTCCTTTCTCTCCACGAACGCACGCTTGTAAATACACCGCGTCGTAAAATATTTTATCGCCGGCATTAGCGCGCGAAGTTTTTTTTGAAATAAATTATGGTTGCACTGAATGGTTAATAGACCTGTTGACAAAGTCATTGAATGGACTTAAATAATCGGAGGGACTAGTCAGGAAAAGGACATATCGTATGTGTTAGAATTACATATTTTATATTATAGAAATTTCTTTAATTTCTTATTTATTGTTGCATGGATTATTAATAAAGAATATTGAAGTTAATATATATTGAAATAATCATCAAGGGAATGAAAATCTATAAAATACTCAATTTTCCTTGATAGAGAGAGAGAGAGAGAGAGAGAAAATCTCATTTTCTCACTAACCCATTCGAATCACATTATTCATTTATATTATTCTTTTTGTTATAGCTAATGACAATACTTAATGATTACGAATTTATATGATTCGAATTGAAATGCATGCAAATTATACGTATAGGGATAAACTTGACCTAGTATTTTTAATAAATAATAAGAAAAAATTTTCTTATGGCTCTATTACTGGATCTTGAAGATTTTTCCTCTCATAAATGTTGACGTCACAGCTAACGATTAAGCATTAATTAAGATCATTATTGCAATCGCTGAATCATCGGAATAAAAATCGCGTTGGAAGAATCAGTTCCACGTGGATCTGCCCTTGATCTTTGACCAGTTTGCACCAGCATGGAAATTGAAATTTCTCTATCGTTCTTTCGCTTGTTTTCGCTCTTAATTACTACTTTTATTGATTAATCTCTCGTCAAAAAAAGGTTGAGAATTTATTTATCGATTTAAATAAAAAACTTCAATTATTTGCACAGCAAAAGTTCAAATGAAAAGGAAAGGTAGAGATATACGATGTTACCTTTTTTACTTTGAAGAATTCTGAAATAGAAGTAACAAAAAATGTCAGAAGGACAAAATTTTATATAAAATACATATTTATATAAAATATAAATATATAATCTCTCGGTTCATCAAAGCCTTTTATACTTTTAGAACTTTATACCTTCCTAAAAGTAATCGAAATTATATACATTTTGACATATAAAATTCTTTTTCTGCTTTACATCTATACTTTCTTCTGCACACATCTAACACATTTCTCAAAAACTGGCTAAATGGCAGCATGTACAAAAATACATCATGAAGAGATGTCTCGCAGGATCAATACCGTCTCTCGCACTTCTTCCTTTACCGCCGTATTCGACGTAGTTTCTTCCAATTAAAATATAATTCTCCGCATGAATCGAATTGACCTTCGTGCATTAATTACTACGGTGTTCGCTCGTGCGCGCACGCATTAACACCTGTCTGCCCCTGCATTTATCGCGCTAATCGCGGGAGCAACGTTGTTTACGCGCGTGACCACCATGTCGTTATTAATTCATTAATCATAATTCTAACTCCACGTTTCGTTTCGCGGTTTCTTGCACACGATATGTGTTAGATAATGACTAACTTCATTAGATCCGATCATAAATAACGCGCGCGATCGAGAGCTCGTGTTCGCATGCTATCCTGCGAGATAACTACGGCGAATATCCACCTATAACATAAATCGTCGACGATATATCAGCCATGAACTCATACATTTCCGCGTAAACCTCGCACGATGGTTTAACAATTTGTTCATTATTTCCGCTAAATTAAATACATCGACACGATCCGACGGATCGCACGTTGCTCGCGATGACTGAGTCAGTTCAAACTGTGATGTATTGTTTATCGTTTGTCAGCAATTAAAAAGACACAAACATATTTATTCTCGATTTTGCCATAATTGTATATCGCATGGTACTTAGTGTTTCGATCGATGTCCTTAATTTTAATTGAAGATTGTTAAGTGAAATAAGTCATTCGATCATTATCGAAGATATACACTACTGGAACAATGGAAAGCAAAATCTTGTAGTTCTTTACCAAGCAGAACTTGAAAACTTTTCACAACTATTTAATTTAAAAAATGTGTGGCAATAAATCAATGATCTTGTTCTTCTTTAGCGATAAGTTAATTGTGGTTAGGAACATTAGTAATTAAAGACTAATAGCGAATTTGGTTGAACGCATTGATGCATATCGAAACTATAATATTATACACTGATTTAATCTGAATGTAAAAATAAAATGCAAATATTTTTTTAATTATAAAATACATATTTTACCAAACAGCACAATAAAGTATATGAAAGTTTAACTCGTTTCTATATTTATATTCTATATAAACGCATATGTCCGACGGCATCAGTGCATTCAACTAAATTCGTTATAACAGCAGGATTAATTTAAAAGAAAGCAGCATACATAAACAGATATTTTACAGAAAAAAAATGGTCAAATAGTATCAAACTGAAAGATAGATAAATTACATTCGTTTTTATCAATGTAATTTAACTTTATTTTAATCTTGGTTTAATTTACTTTTTATCTTTTTCTAATTCTAAGAATTAGAAAAGGATTAAATTAGAAAGAGTAAATTAAATCAAGATTTAATCCAAGATTAAACCAAGATTTAAGAAATAGACATTAGTAAGAGAAAGAAAACATCGAGAATGTCACGAATCTATCATCCATATCGGTTCGAGATATGTAGAAATCAATCGATTAGCAGGTACAACCATGACGATCGGTAGATCGGCTAAGAGTCGATACACATGATTCGGTATACGTTTGCCGTGCATTGTGGGTGGTCGTATCTGGTGTTAATAGTGACGATTAATTGTAGACGTGGGCAATAATTACACCTTGTGGCGACATAAAGTGCATAGAGACTTTCCGTATTTTTAAAACTCTTGCTAGCGTGACGAGATTATTACTTTTACCGTCGTTAATTAAACCTTGCGCGTTTTTCCATCTTCGCGAAGGCACACTCGAATTTCGTTATTATAAATGGTATCCGCGGTATCTTTCTTGTATGTCGCCGCATATCGTCAGAGTTGTTTCACCGCCGTGAGAACAGATTGTATAAATATAGTTATTGGCAACAAGTTTTCTGTGAATATCAAAATTAAAGTCTACAAATTTCTTCTTTTTCAATGTCAACAGATTCCGAAGATTCTTTATCATAATATGAAGCATGTCGTGCGAAATTTGCTTTATGTAAGCAAAATAACTTCTTCTTAAACTATATGTATATTTTGACACAAATAGACCTAATTTATCGTGTATTTGCATTAGTATGTCCAGTGAATACACCTAATATTCGAATAAATGAATAAAAAATGAATAAAAATACTCATTCGAATACACTTCTTTTTTATTCGTCAAGAAACGAATAAATACTTTTTCATTTCTTTTGAATGAATATTTTTTTAATATGATTATGAATATTTTCGTTTCGTAGTCACTTTTAATTTGTATTATCTGCACATAGCTTGCAAAGCCTGCAAGCGAAAACAGAAATCTATAAAAACAATGACTTACGATTACACCGTGCGCTTAAACCGCGACCTATATGATGGGCGTCCTTGTTTAACCTGTAGATTAAACAAAAACATTTTTATTGGGAATAAATAATATATCTCAGAATTTAATGTCCACAAATCATAATGAACGACCAAGATATCTTATAAAATGTTTATAACATTACTGTAATCGGAATTATATCGGAATATGTATGGCGCTCTATCAAATAGATATTTATAAATAAAAAATGTATTGCTTTCTAAAATATTTTTCAAAATTTCTAAGTTTCCTTCATAAAATTTGAATATTGTAATGACAAAAATAAATAAAATTCACTTTTTTATCAGAAAGTTAAAGGGTAACGATTGCTTATTGGAGTTTTCTTTATCAGTTTATATTTTGTTTGAATGAATATGAATACTCATTAAATATTCAGTTTTTTGTGAATAAATATTTTTTAAAAACCCAAAATTTTGAATGAATATATAATTATATTTTTTTTAATGTGATAATTTTGAATAAATACAATTTGGAGCTCAATTACAAATTTTTGTATTCATCGGGCACACTAATTTGCATATAGAAAATAGAAATTTGTGATTTTTTTACAAATAACTTTTCTCGTACTTTTAAATACGACTTGATGCAAACAGATCTAATTTATTGTGCAGTCCATGTAAAAAAAAGAAATTTGTAATTTTTACATATATTTAAATATAACTTGTCTTAAACGATCATCCACATCGTTAACAAGAGCGGAATTATGATAAGAGTTCCGTATCTTCATTAAACAAGGTGTTATATCTAATATTCTACAAATGAGATGCTAAACGGGATGCTCAAAGCTTCGTTATTAATCATTCAGGTTTCATATTTCAAATGAATGATCGTTACAATATTATATCTATCGCTTTCATCGCGAACCGGTAATCTCAAGTGTGGTCGATTTATCGACACGGTCCGCAGGGACGGCAATCAGGAGCGAGGGGTACGCGACCGTGACAGCCCGTGGCTCTTCTACGATGAGAAAGACGAGAAGTCGGTCGACCGAATGAAAAAGACGTCGTCGGGCTCCGCGATCGGAAACGCGACGTCTCTGTCGTGATTCATGATATCTCGACCTGATTCACGGCGCTGTCGTTCTGGATATGGACGGGCTTACGTTAGAAATGACATACGTCAGGATCTGAAAAGGAACGTTGATACACGCAGGGAAAGGCGTTCACTTAGAGCTTCAACAGCTTCACTTAGAGGATCAAACAAGAACATCACGGGTCTAAGGCACATTGAGCATTTACTTCTCAACATGAAGAATTAATGAAACCGTTTACAATTAGCTATCATTTACTATACACACGCTTACGCTTTAATTAAGTCCGTCGGAATGTCATATATATATATTTTGCTCGTTTTTATCTCTTGGATCTTATCGCGTGAGTCTATCAATTTAGTTCTGAATACGCAACTGCGTTTGTTCGTCTGAGAGCTACGAGCAACACGCACGAAGGATAAGACTGAAATAGCGTCATCGTGTTGTGAGCGTGAGCTCTTCTAAGATAAACAATAGGATCCCATAAATTACACCACAATTGATAGAAAATAAACAACAGCCTGTCATTTGATGAGATTATTTGATTGGGTGATCCTCGACAGTGTGAATATAACAGCAAAGAATACGATTTTTAGTATTCAAATTAACGTGAATCTATGCAGATTCTTATGTAATTTCATACTTTTTTTAGAAAGCAGATTGAAAAATAACATAAGAATAGAAATTGGTCACATTAAAAAAGAATTCTAAAAATGCATATTTATTTAATATCATGTTAGGTTAACCCTTCATTACTCGCGTGGAATATTCAAGAGTTCCCTTACATATGTAACACCATTTATATTAACACAAATTGTTACACAATTAAAAAGAATTGCATTAATTTTATTTAAAGGATGTGTATTATAGAATATTATATCAATCTTTATTTAATTGTAAATCATTAAAGAGTATAATGACATATATAATATTAAAATAATGTGTAAGATAAAAACACTCCGCGTGACTAATCAAGTTAAAAAAAAACCACGCGAGTGTAATGTTAACGCTAAGCATACTTAAATTGATTTTTCTTTACAAAGAATTCTGATATAGATCTTTACGACGAATCTTCTGATATAAATCTCGTATGATTTTAAAGAAAATTCGGTGGATCATTAAAACGCACGCGATATATTGCAGATACTTTGTGATAACGGCGCGAATTTAATATACTCTTTTGTCACTACGAGCGCGTGACGTTGGGGGGATCGTTATTGCCCTTCGCCCTTCTCTTTCCCCGTTCCTCTCTCGTCCCGGGGCGATAAATTATTTTCGTCTCGGCCATCGTCTGGCGGTAGAAAGTGTACGAAGGTGGAGGAGATGGAGGAGTCGTCCCTGAAGCTTTTCAAGCCCGACGTAAATTACAAGCAATAGATATATCCTAACCGGTCCGCGGCGCGGCTTATTTATGGACATCGCTTATTGAATGCATCGTATGCGAGCGCATCGTATGCTGCACCGTCGTCGATGTTGCGTGGAGTGCATTACGTCGCATCGGGCCGTTCGAGGATCGCGGATCGCGCGTGACGAATCGAAGGACCGCCATGTGAGTTCCGCGTGCATTCCGGACGTGCACGGGGCTCGCGATGGTCGTTGAAAGCACGTTGCACCGTTAAATTCTATGTTTATTATCTTCTCCTTTATTCGCGCAATACGCGCAATAATAATCTTGTTTAATCGACCACTGTCTCGCGTTTCAACGCGTTACGTTTACGTTTCCTGCATCTGGATTCTGTAATTTTTAATAACACATTATCGGTGATATTACTGTTCCGCTTCTCTTTCACCATATATAATAATCTATGTAATACAACGATATCGACACCGTCGTTGAAACTTACAGAATTCCAGTGCTGAGATTCTCGTACGTTACCGTGCTCTTGTTTTTACATCTCTTGCCCTAAAGTGGATACGAGAAAGTGGTCTTCCGGGACGTTACGTTCTCCATCTTCCTTTTCTGAGCCACGTGTTTGATACCGTCGCATTCCAACTCGTTTATAAACCAAGTGACATATCCCTTTCGTTCATTGGACTCGCCAAGCATTATTTCATGTCTCCTTTATTACGTCTCCGTTATATTTGCATCGCTCTAAATTTCATATACATCGCTGTAAATCAGAATGCACTTCCCGATTCAATGTCAAGGTACAATCCAGCGTCTTCTTTTATCGGGCCACATGTTTGCCACCTCGTACTCCGACGCGAGTTTGTTTAACCCGCTCGGAAGTGTCAACGAGAGATCTCGGTGGCGGGTGGATGACAGTCATTTCGCGGTGGGCGCCACGCCCGGTTTCTGTCAGAGCCTCAATTTCCGTCCAGACCACGAAGCGTCGACGGAGTCGCAGCGACAGTGATTACCTGTTTATTATGCCGGACGACGACTGATCCGATCCTAGAACGCACGAGCTATTTTAAATAAGATATCGCATGAGCGTCCCCCGCCCGGTTTCCCATCAAAGAACAACAAATATCCGACACATTTGCTGCTTTTTCACGCGGTCAAATTGGACGTTTACGATCCTGTTTGGAGTTCTTTCCAGGAGAAGTGCTTGTGATCATTGTTTTATTAACATTTTATTGCAACTGTACCGTCTTTAATATTATTGTGTCCGTACTGTTTTGCATTAAATTCGCTAATCTAGCTTTCATTTGAGAATTATATTATAAGATCAAATTTAAATATCTATAATATTATAAATGATATATGATTAATAACAGAAACACATTATTTATATAGGTATATATTTTTTGTGGCAAAGGAATATATAAATCTTTAGGACCCATTAAATTTTTTTGTTTTATTTTCTTTAGGAATTTTTCAGGTTTAATTATATACATTTTTAATTTGTAGTATAAGGCTGTTTAGAAAACACAAATAAAATATTATTATAATACAAAATTGGACCGATATGAGAATAAATCTAATTATGCAATATTATTGGATAGAATTTATTACTTTTAATCCTGTTAGACATAAATACTCATTGAAATTTTTTTCAAAAAGCATTATTTATAAAATTATTCTTAGGATCACTATGCTCCAGTTCGGGTTAATAACCGTATTTCTGATAAGAATGTGAATATGGTTTTAAATCAATATATTTGTATCTAGTTAAATCATCTTTAATTGCGAATTGCGATCAATTTTTTTATTATTTCGTGTCCGAGCGGGTTACAAAGTTTCTTACCGCACCTGATCGGTATGCATTTTGCGCGGTCCAGCATTTCTTCGGGGGTCCTCGCATCCCTCTTCCCACGAAGGGTACACCGTGAACGCATTTAAACGTTTTTCTGCGCGATGTTCGATCGATCGAGATGCGAATTCTTTCACAGGCTGGAAAGTTCTTTCACTCTCGCGCGGCAGCTTGATTTATATATATACAGGGTGTATCAGAAGGTGGGTACTTTCTCCGAACTACACTGTCCAAACATAACACTCAGATTTTATCGAGTATAAAACAGATATATTATTAATATATATATTTTTAAAGCGATTATTGATCTATTATTAATAATTTTTCAATTATAAGTAATTAATATTAGAAAATTTTAATGTTTCACTAATATAAAAAGTTACATTTCATTTCAAAGTTTTACTTAAAAAGAATTCTGATCTTAAATTACGAATAGAGAAAGTTGTGGAAATTTTTTATAGGATAGGCATAAATTCTTTAGTAGTTAACATTTCATTATACATTTTCGTTACCAAAAAAATCAACTTCAAATTTGGTCAAGGAATTTATAATAAATCCATGGATACATGAACCAGTTTCGTCTTTCGTGCTAATCCACCTTCGTCGCTCCCCATTCTTTCTCGCACTGCCCGTTCTTTCTAGAAAGCGCACTTTTTTGCGCTCGAAATTGGCGTTTCGCGGTGATGACTACTGTTTAACTCGCACGTTTAAATACCTCCATATAAGGTACTTTATACTTATATTATACATCTATTCAAACGTTCCACAAACAATTTCTAAAATGGATCAAATACAATCTTTTAGAGTTGCGTTTAAAGTTTTAATAAAGGACAATTTGAGTTTCCTTTATTCCTGTAAATCAAGAACACTTAAAAATATAAAACCCTGTCTCTAAAACAATCACACAATGCGCAGAATAGATGTTATTACTTTAAAATTATAATTCTCTAAGAAGATAAAAAGCATCCATTCTGCAAATTAAACATTTTTTCAATTTTTCTATATCAGCAATTCTAAGCAAATTAAATGCAGGGTTTAAAAAAATTTGTTTAAAACTGCAATTGCATTTAGAAATAAATAATTAAAGAAGAGAATTTGAAGAAGATATATAATGAGATATATATATATATATGTGTGTGTATGTGTATGAAATATTTATAAGTAAAGATTGAATGTTGATTAAAATTCTATTTAGCGCAAATTGGAAGTTGTTTCTCTACCAGATCGATCGCACCTGTCGCTCTTGTGGATCGAATAGGACAAATGCAATCGCGGCGGATGACGGTGCGCATTATCATTCGCGGAATTGCCGCGTAATTAAAATTTATTCGCGCGATATGGCCTGATACCTTGTGCGTTACATTACGACGGTCATGTAATACGCGACAAGCATGATAACGACGCGCACGGTGCTCGCCAGGACGAACACACAGAGGCTCATTAAGGGAATTTACTAGCGATCGCATTGCATTAAGCTCTTCGCCGGGGCCGGAGCTAGCTTAAGCACGGCCAAACGCAGCTGCATATAAATTGATAATTTCACGAAAGCACGCATACTATGTGCACTTTAACGCTTGTGTCGAGGATATACGATCGGGATTACGCTCCCCCGGACGAAGGGAGCACTGCGTACCGCTGGATCACGGGAGTAATTTTACTCAAAGGCTCTTCATTAACACGATCCCTGTTTGAAAATACGTCCTTAATGTTCCGTGTCTACCCGATGCCATCAAAACCTGCTTCCTTCGATGTTAGCCAAGTCTACTTCTTCCTTCAACGAAACTCCAAAGAATTGTGTGTTCGAGATGAATAGAGGCTTCATAGTTGCACCCAAAGTCATTTTCGACTGTTTCTTTCGGCAAATTATAAAGAATGGTTTTCTCAACAAATCTTTATATTTATATATGTTTCGCTTTCTCCTTTTTCTTGTCTCTATGTCTCTCTATCTCTATGTCTTCCCATATTTCTGTAAAATCTATTTTTCTTTTATTTGTCATTTTTATTGTACATAATATATTACTTCCATTTTTGTTAGTTGTAAGTGTCTCTTGTCACGAGTTTTATTTTATTTAAAAATATGAAGAATATAAAAAATAATACGTCGTTTTTTTAATTTTTTTAGGGGTATTGCAAAAGCAGGCGAACCCAACAATTTTTTACCGATGTCAGCAGGTTCCATACACATGGAACCGGTCTACGCTACCCTAAGAAGAAAACAGAGGAGGCTCGCTAGAGAGAATCCAGGAGTACTGATGGCAGTGTCAAGGGGTGCGAACCAAGCTATCGCCGAATGTCAACATCAGTTTCGCAACAGGCGATGGAATTGCTCGACGAAAAATTTTCTAAGAGGGAAAAATCTTTTTGGCAAGATCGTCGACAGAGGTAAGGAAATGAAGAATTAAGTTTGATAATATATGCTATGGGGAATTAATTATCATATGACAATAATGAGAATTATTAATTATTTCGAAAGGATTATTATAATTTGTCTACTCGATTATGCTATTTAATACGACTATATTCAAGAAATAGTTAATTCCGTTGATTAATTTCATAAAAAGCAATGTGTTTAACTCTAGGACGCTATTGTATGTAAATTTGACGTGTAAGTGAGCGAAGTCATTGAGCGTCAAACCATGCTTTCAGCGATTAGCAGGATTAAATTTAATAATCCGTTTATTTTTTATTTTCTTTTAAATTACTAATTAGATTATTTAAATTTATATATCATAGATATATATATCAATGTATATTTATGATGAAAATATATATAGCGATGAAAATATCTAGATTATAAATATTTTATTATTAAAAGTGTGAAAATCTTATATCACATTAATTAAGAGAGTGATCTACTTCCTCGGATGTAAAATTTACGTATCAATATATATAGCATTACTGTATCACTCAATAGCGTTCTAGAATTAAATCATTAAAATAAAATTTATTAAAGAAGTAATAAGGAATAAGTTTCTTGTTTTTGCGCAAAAAATCACAGTAAAATGACATATATATACAAACTTAAGACATATTTAATCTACGTTATCTTTCAAAAGATAGTACATATTATGGTGCCGTAATATATAATCAGTGTTCCCCCAATAGAGAGATTCATTGGGAACAAGTTTCAAAGGAGGAAATGAGAGATATAAGTAACAAGAGAGAGAGAGAGAGAGAGAGGTCCGATCATAGTCGTTAAGATTGCCAGTGACAAATCTGTCGATTTGCTTAAGTTAACACAGGCTCGAGACGTCTCGTAACACTCGGTAGATTAAGTAATAAGGTCGTCATCTCGTCATCGCAATGCGTCATCGCTAAGCAAACGACACCTTCGAGATAAGCCGTAGACTTTTCAGCGGATGTAGAGCTAATTTAAAACGACATCACTGGCCTCTTATCTGGCCGAAAAACATATTACTTCGAATGGATCATACTTCTCTTAACTTTACTTTATCTCAATTATACACAACTATACGATGACGCTTACAAATTTACTTATTATACTTATAAATTTAAATCAATTTTATATAAACTTATTAAAGATGATACGTAAATTATAATACAATTACACAAAATTAATAATTTCAACGTATCTAAATTGTAATTAAATAACAAAATAATATTTGATAACATTTGTTACATAAATATGTAATTCTATTTTACGAATTTATATTTTCTACATAAAATTTGTATACATATTTGAAATACTATTGAGTATAATAAGTAATTGTATTCGCTGAGTATTGATATTATTCTATTTAAAACATGATCGGACACCCGCGGTGCTTTCGACAAGGCGCATTAACACCTCGTTCGAATGCGAACGCGCGATCGCATAGATCGAGTTCATAGAGCGCGAAGGCTCGAAGTCGTCGTGGGGTTAGAAGGACGAGGGCACGATGATGCCTGGGCGAGGAGCGAAGAGAGGGCAAGGGGGGCTTTAGGAGGCGTGCCCTTCGTCCGAAGGCCCCGGGCACGTGCCCTCACCGGCCAGATGTATGTTTTGCAACCTGATAATGGACCTTCTCGTACCAGTTCTGGCTCCCCTGCGGCTCTTTTAGATCTCGTCGAGGCGATTGTAAGCCGAGCTTTTTCGCTCGAGCCGCTCCCACCCCATTATGTCGAATGTCCCCATATGGCCACTTAGTAAAACTAAAAGAAGTACACGGTGCAAAGAGAGAAAGAGAGAGAGAGACAGAAAGAAAAAGGGAAAAAAGAGAGGAAAAGGGTAGAGAGCGAGAAAGTAGCTTACGCGTTATTTTCATGAGCCTGTAACACGCACGCTTCGACGCCCAGAGACATGTTTCATTGCAACATTGCAACACGAAACGATCGTAACGTCGCAATAGGGTGACGAGGATTAGCGGTTAATACGAGATGTTCCCTCTGGTGCGTCTGCGACTAACACCGGTATCTAGTTGCAGATAGATTCGTATCTTCCGTGTATCCTAACACCCTTATTTCCAATTCACCCTCCGATTATATTCACTCGTTATTACAATGCATTTGTCGCCAACGTACTAAAAATGATTAACTATTCTATATGAGAATACTTTGAGGTTACCTTTATAGCAATATATTACAAGCTTCTTGACCTTGTTGCTTCTTAACCTTCCGAAAGTAAAGATGGGTCTATTGGACCCACTCATTTATAAATCTCTTTGTCTAAAATGTGAAACAATTAAATTTTTTTTATATGTTTTGTCTTTCTTTCTTAAGTATATCTTTCTTTGTTTTTTTTTCTCTAATGTTACACATTTCTTCATGTTTCATTACGTTATGTTTCATTTACAAATTTGGATTATTTTTGTTAAAATATACTTAATATTCATTTTTATACGAATTATGTCATTTTAATTCCTTGAAATTAATTAGTGCCTTTTAATTAACATACATTAAATGGATAAATTAAATGGGTCTGTAAAACATCAGTATATCAATAAATATGTTACAAATTTTGGGCGTCAGCTTCGAAAGTTTAAGTATCTTCTTGATGGGATATTATTGAGTATGGTAGAATTTATGAAGTCTACGCTCGTTTCAAGTATTTTGCGGGGGTTCTACGAAAGCGTTCGTAAAAAAGCTGATGTACTAGAATACATTCAGTGCATTAATGCGGATCTTTTTTGCATACGCATCAGAAATATTATTTAAAGAGTTATACAATCTCATGCATTATTACTTTACTTCGCGGCCATTAGGGGATAAAGACGAGGCGTAGGAGCTATTAGAAATTTCGTAAATTGAACAGGCGCCTCACGGTATATATAACGTGCGGCATTTATATGACACCTGTAAACGAAAAAGTGAGAGCGCCATGTGGCATCCATAACGCTTGACGTGTTAATCAAGTCCCGAGAAAGCCACTCACGGATAATAACGCCGTTGGGGACGAGAATCCATTTTTACATTCGCTTCGCACTTCTATGATACATTGTTCTGTCAGGAGCGGGTAGAAAATGATTACGTATAAATCGTGAGATACAAAAGCGCGTCACGCGGTTTAAAGATCGATCGTAATGTTATTCCTGTCGAGATTAAATAACCATTGTGAGAGGTATTAATTTGATGCGCGCGAAAAACCTGTCATGATTACGTTCACCAATCTATTGCGCAAATTAGATAAAGTCTAATAGACGCTATAGAACATTTATGAGAATATATAATATCCATTTCTATCAATACAGATTTCTCAGTTTAATGTACTCTTTATCTTTTTTAATTCTTAAAACTAAAAAAGGATAAAAAGTAAATTAAACTGAGAGATCAAAGTTAATCTACATTGATAAAAATGAACATAAATAGAATTTAACCGCAAATTCACGCAAGTTAAAGAAGGAAAAGCGCGTGGCGCTCTTTCTTTATATCCCATATAAAATATACTGTAGAGATCTACGCAAATATATTATATATATATATATATATATATAAAAACGCGTGATAATTGATTGATTTTATTTTTGCACGCAAAAGTAACGAAACTTAACTATTTTGTAATAGATTACCGCGATAAATTTCGGTACGCTTTGCTTTTTTCCGTTTTCCATAACAATCTGCAGGATCGCTCGCAACTTCCACGAGACAGGGCCTTCGACCTTTCACCTTTTCGTCTTCATCGCCCCGTATGAGCGCGGACCAGTTTTCTCCGCTCTTCTCACTGCCGCTCTCGCTTCTTATATATATCTTCTTTGTCCTCGTATGGATCCTCTCGAGATTTGATCTTCACTGCGCTGGCATAAGGGAAACGCAGATCGCTATCAACTACCGGTAATGCACTCGCGTACTTGTCGCATTCGAGGAGATCGAAAAGGGGGTCCGGAAAGAACTCGTAGTCGAACACCGGCTTAAACGGTCGTTTCCGGATTATCACTCAAACTGTCTACAGTCATGTCGGAAATATAAACTGTGAGAGTAGAATAGCGACATACAGATTTCCGAGCAGGATAACACGAATCTATTGCGTCGTATTGGTCTCACGTTAATATTACCGGGTGTTGCGTGACATTTCGTCGCGAATATATATATTATTGTGGTAAGAAACAGGAAAGTCATGTAGAGATTCACGTTTTATATTTAGTTTTTTAAAAAAATTTATGTACGTTTTGAGCTGTTAATTGAGAAATAGAAGTACTAAGTTAGAGGATATAAGGTACTCTGTATGGACGTTAATTTACTCGACGCGAATAATTATTAAGTACGAAACAAGTTGTCAATCCAGGCTGGAATTTTTAATAATGAGCGAGTAAGACTTAATGTATTCATGTGTCAGTGTGGAAACGGACGATTAACGATTTGATAAAAAACACGATGTCGATTAACATGTATACGATCTGAAACTTTTGTCGACATCGGGTAACACGAAAATTGAATATGTACGACATTTGAATTTAAATAATATGTAATCATTGCGTATATAAAAAAAGTGATGGGAATTAATGTTGAGCCGGAGATCTGTGCGCGAGAAGATTTTCGGAGACTTGACTCCGATACTTTTGGTTGCGTTTGTACTCGATATTATAGCTGGTAGTGAGTGCGTTCGCGGCCTGTAATCATTTCGCCGCCAAGAGCCACCTACCGCATTGGTACCCTTGCCTTCCACCGTTCTCCATCTCGTTTCATCCAACTCCTCTTCTGCTCCTTTCTCTCGCGGCTTTCTCTCGTACCTCCGCATCTTCCTTCTCTTCGGCACACACCGTGGCTCGCAAAAGCAAGCCTCGCAGCCTAATTGCTCGGTAAACTGCGAAGACTCTGCCGTATCGGGCGCATAACACTGTTTCTTCCTCTCCCAGATTATTTTTGATTATAACAACCGAAGTAGTTCGATTAGAATCGCGAGAAAAAAGAACAACCACGTCGTCGGTGACAGACAAACTCTCTCATTCATGTACAATAGTTTTAATGTAATTAAAAACTCAGGAAATAAAAATAAAATTATAGAATAATAGTTTAAAATATATACATAGAAATAACTATTTTTGGTAAAGTATTTAAAAATTTAGATAGGTATAAATTTGAAAATAATTTTATTAGACAGTTAAAATAATTATGTAAGAACAAACATGTAACGATCAAGTTTGTTGTTAAAACTTTTTGCAACGTTGCTTATCATGCTTGAGTTTTCTACGTAATTATTTTGATGATCTACTATTTTTAGGTCTATTTAAATCGGATCTATTTAAATTTGTAGATACTTTAATAAAATTGTTCTGTATAAATACCTAATAAAATTTAGTATGTAACCAGTGAAATGACGAATATAAGAATGGTTTCAATCTTGATCAACACATAATATGCAAATAATCATCTTTCTTTCCGGCTATGCTCTATCAATGAGGCAACCAATCAGCGAAAGAAGTTCGCGATTAGTTACGGACCTGTACCCTATCCCACGAAATGACGTTGCAGCTCTGCGCGGTTTGCATTTCGCCTTCATGATTCTATTATAGCACGAGTTTCAACAGAAGGCAAATTGTAAAGCGCGAGAAAAGGAAGAGCCACAAAGAACTTTTATCATACAGAGCGGAAATCCGTAACAAATTTCGAACTCTTTTTACCAATTAATTACGTTATTCCTGAGAGCCACACATTACACAACGTTAAAATCCGAGCCATCTTTTTTTGGCAACGAATTAATGAATTCGCACAATCTTAATCGTGCAGATATTCTCGATCTTTTTCCAAGATGGACATACGTTCGTAATCTTATCTTCATGATAAATTCAGACTATATGAGATCGTGACATGTTTCAAATATCTTCGCCATAAGTTGTAATATCGACGTAATCCATTTACAGGATAAATTTAATCAATATCTGTCCGATGCGTGCAGGACGCGTCTTATATGGCGACATCGGCCGCTTTTTGCCACGACCATAAATCGTGGCCTATGATGGGCTACATGTGTCGACGGCACGCCACGGTTTCTTGCGAAAACGTGAGCCGTGATCCAATGGGCCTCGCGTGATTTTTACATCTTGTTTGCTTCCACGGGGCCCTGCAAGCCCACACTCGTTCCCGCGGGTCTATATGGCGCTCTGTGTTATTCCACGGTCTTCGAGTTCCTCAGGACTGTTCTGCCTGTTCTTCGCTACCCTTTGCCTTTCTTATTTTCGAGTCTGGCCGAGTTGTCACCGCGATCATTCGTAAGGTCGTCGGAGATACTTTGTCACCGTATATCAAGAAACATCGTTCACAAATATATTAAAGATAAAATTAAAAAATATATATTTTTTAGATATGATAAAATTTTGTAATATTTTGAATATAATGTCTAAAGATGTTAAATTATTGAAACTTTTAAAAATAATATATAGTAACAAATATGTTGATATTACTCTCATTTAAATATGACAATAAATCGCAACGTTCTTGAATGAACAATTTAATTTTCTGCACGTCTATTAAGAGTGAAAATCGTTTTTAAAGCCAAACGCTTTTTTAAACTCGCATTTTTCTTTACATTGACATCTTAAGTTGCTGAAATGGCAATCTCTCTCTCAGTGCAAGTAATAAATCCATCTTTCTGTTCTTTATAACATTCGTAATGAATCATTGTAAGCGATTTTACATCCAGCCTATCACTTGACATCACGGACTACCATCTCATGTCTAATGGCTGTATTACGACACATCTACATAAATCATCACGTCGCCGATATCGTCGAGGACCACCATCGTCAGTACGTCGTTTTAGATTCCACGTGTAGGTGGTTACACCATAACTCGTTCTGTCTCCTGACAGGTACTCGGGCCGCGACAGTAGCAATAATTCCTAACGATTTTATCTCTGTGGAATTTTAGCCGAGACGCAAATGTCCCTCGTAAAGATGCGCGACGATGCCGCTTAGGACAATCTCGAAAACGATGTGGTCGCGGAGATCGCGGCTTTTTGCTCTATAGATACTCTATATGCTTCATCGAGGGGATCTACATCGAAAGGCCAACTGTTCGTCCGACGAACTGTACCAACCTTTCATAATAAAACTTATACCCTAGTATCGGTACTAATTTTTTTCAAACCAGAATTATCAAATAGTCTGTAAACTTGATGATACGAATCTAAAATACTTTAAATTCTTTGAAGTGAAATCTCACTTTAAGGAGTAAAAATTCCGCCAGTTTTGAATAAGAGTAGCTCACTTTTCAATCTTTAAGAATGAGAGTCACTCTAAAATTTTTAGAGAGTATACATTATAGTCTCGTAACAACAATTTCTTGCAATAATTTAATAGATAATAGAGTTTTGCTGTATTGATAATAGGATTATTGTCATTTGAATTTGTCGATTTAAAGAAATCATTTAAAATAAGAATTTAATATAAGATACTTAACTGAATTAATTCTTTTTTATTAATTCCTTTTTATTAACAAAAAATATATCATCGCAATCAAAAATATGGCGACATATAATTGACATATCTAGCTAGAAAAAAATTGTCTTGCAAGACTACATAAAACGCTTTCAAAATATTTCGGATCTGTCCATTGTTCCTAAATCTGTCCCGACTGCCGGGTTGAAGAGACAGATTCCCAACCAGTACGCGAGTACGACGTAAGGAACTCGATGTATGCGCGCGTGTTTACCCTGCGGGTACACTCTGACTGCACCTCTAACTTGCTCATACTATTTGAACGAGTCGATAAAACCGCCGTCGAACTATTTATCGTACGCGGAACAAGCGAGAATGATGTACTCGCTTCGTTGACGGCAAACAATTGCTGTACCGGGAGATTATCGAGTCGCGCTTTTTATCCTTCATCTGAACTTTCCTCACACTGTATCTTTCACCGCGTCGCATTCTTTCTCTCACTTCTCACACATTCTTCCATCGTTTCGTTCTTCTATGACCTCGCGCATGCCGATAACAGTATATTTCCGAGCCTTCAAGAAACAAGACCGCGACTCGCTTATCTACGAGTGACGGTCCGATTGTTTGAAAATCATAAATCCTGTAAAAACCAAGAAAAATCGAATGGATTGGTTTCCACGAATCACAAAATCCATGACGAGGCAATGAGTTTATCAAGGGCGTTCGTTGCAAATAATTAACCCACGTTCTTAAGACATGATTCAACAAGCACTATGGCTTCGTATATCTAAAAAAAGGGAAAAAAGAGAAATAGGAAAGGAAAAAAGAGAAACTCTCTAAAACTTTTAGAATGACCTGTTCACTTTTAAAGATTGAAAATTGAGCTTTTTTTTCAAGATTAAATCGATTTTCACACTTTAAAGTGACATTTCACTCCGAAAAATTTAGAGAGTAACAAATCTATTTTTATTCTGCAACAAATCTTTTCTTTCTCTTCATTCTTCTTCTTTTCTTTGTTTCCTTTTCTAAAATAGACAAAGGAATGCACATAAAATACAAATAAATACTGTAAAGCACCAACAGAAAAGATTACATCAATAATAGAATGACAAAATTTATTTTCTTCAAGTAAAGAAAATCGCAAGAAAATAAATTTGCAATTTTTTATGTCTCAATAACAATAGGAAAGTCTTGAAATTGAATAGTTTCGTCGAAGGAATGCTAAATAATTAGCAAATGCTATGTTACAACACGTAGCCATATCTGTCGAGTAGACAGGAAGAGATCTTCCTGTCTACTCGACAAATTGATCTCCTCAGCTATCCTTGTTAAACGAATTTGTGACACTTTCATGCTCTCAGCTCATTGTTAGTCTTTAGAATCACGCGAGAACGTCTCGACTAGAAGGCAACGCGATTACTAACGGTGTAATCCGTTCAGTCATGGTAGTCTGACATTATGATAAATAATATCTGGAACTGATCGAATTTAGGATGAGAGAGGAAATAGGGCAAGGATTCACCGTAACAACGAGCCGTGTAACGGCATAAATCTTTCTGCTTTTCTTCAACGCACCTGCCTTCCCACTTCCGCCAACGCTAACTCTGCATTAATATTAAAAAAAATCGTCACTCATTTTTCTCCTTCTTCTCTTTCTTCTATGATTTTGTTCGATCACGTTCTATCTGTTCTCAATGCTCACTACTGTTAAGAAGAGAGCTCGAGATGTCACTGTCCTAACGTAAAAGACTCGTAACGAATCTAGAATTTCGAACCCAGGATGCTTCGTTGCGGACGATACCATCGTTCCATCGTTGATCCGTTGTTGAATCGTTTAACATCTTATTCTTGTTCAATTTTACGGATTCTATCATTTCGATACGCACGCGCATTTAATCGACCGAGGAAAGTTTCCCATTGACTTGTAGTCGATCACTCTGAAGAAGTAGCTTAGAATAGGCAGCTTAAATAGAAAATGCTACAAACTTTCTAATCCCCTTAGCTTTTACCTCTCTATACAACGTTCAATAATTTATGTCAGATATGATTTAGTTATTATTTTATAAAAATGTCTCATATATGGAAATGTATCTAATAAATCACTTTAAGATGTATAGAGGTATTATTATATTGTATTATATTTCGCTCTCTCCTTAAATTCATTATTATGTTTTAATTAAATAAAAAGATATTTATAAATAACAAAAATTAATTAAAATAATTAACTTAATAAAATTTAACTTAAAAATGTAGAACACCACGTAATATTTTTACACTAATGGGACAATGTAACACTGTCTCGGAATGGTGCGAGCTCGCAATTTATGAAATTGTTTCGTCCGCTCTTCTCTCGCACGATATCTTCACCGGCACAAAAGGAGCCGGCACGCACCTGCACCTTATGCAGATAAGGTTGAGGTGCTTCAGGTCAGCCCACTCAGGGTTAAGGTCACGTACCGTCTTTTACCTCTCGCCCTATCTTTCTCCTTCTCTTCCTCTGTCGTTCTTCTTGTCGTTCTCTCTTATGCACACTCCTGTTCTCCCTCGCTTCCACCTGCGAGAACTTCTCGCGCAGGTAGTCTCTCGCGAAGGATTGAGACGTTGCCTGACGTCACCACTCACCTCCTACGCGACCAAACACCGTGAAAGTTTTGTCAGCACTCCCGACCAGTAGAAAAATATTGATAACTATCAAGAAGAAAATTAACATTTCATCACACTTAAATCCGTCACACTTAGAAAATAAAAAAATACTTACTGAGGGTTTATTTTTATCAGAAATATTCAAGAATATTATACTGAACAAATAAAATTAAAAACTGAAAGATTTAACGATGCAATGTTTATAATAAAAGCAATAATACGTGTAATAGTTGATTTTAGCAGAATTTGAATCTGCGTTTTCGCATTTTCCATGCGCTGAAGGAGGAATTTAGTTTCCAACACGGCGCGCATCGTGAATTTTCCGTGATTTTTTTACAGGATGTCGAGAGACTGCTTTCATCTACGCCATCACGAGTGCAGCAGTGACTCACAGTATCGCTAGGGCATGTAGCGAAGGCAGCATTCAATCGTGTTCCTGTGATTACACTCACCAATCACGCGTATCAGCTGCCGTTCGAGATTGGGAATGGGGTGGTTGCTCGGATAACATTGGATATGGCTTCAGATTTTCTCGCGAATTCGTCGATACTGGCGAACGTGGCCGAAATCTCCGCGAGAAGATGAATCTACATAACAATGAGGCCGGCAGAGCAGTAAGCTTTTTCAATTTCATTTTATTTAAATATATAAAAGAAAAGAATGAAAATGTTAAAGTTACTCTCCTAAATATTTCATTTGTGATTTAAATTCAGATAAAAAACGGGATATTCATATTTAATCTGGATATTCGAAATTCATTTACATCCTGCTATTTTATGTGTTGGCATATTTGTGTTGAACAAAATAATTAATCCGCAATAAACCATTCATCGCAAGATGAGAAAGTTAAGATCATCGTGAATATTATTAATTTTAATTGCAAAGAAAAATTACAAGGACTTCGCCTCTCTCATTACAGCACGTGACTTCGGAGATGCGTCAGGAATGCAAGTGTCACGGTATGTCCGGCTCGTGCACGGTAAAGACCTGCTGGATGCGGCTGCCGAATTTCCGCGTGGTCGGCGATAACTTGAAGGATCGTTTCGACGGTGCTTCTCGGGTAATGGTCAGTAACTCAGAACGAGCGCGCGTTACCAACAATGCTATCACCAGCAACTCGGCGAGCAACTCCGTGCATCAGCATCGTGATGGTCTCGGACGTCGGCAGCGCTACAATTTCCAGCTGAAGCCATACAATCCGGAGCATAAGCCACCCGGGCAGAAGGATCTGGTCTATGTGGAGCCATCGCCGCCATTCTGCGAGAAGAATCCCAAACTTGGCATTTTGGGCACTCACGGGCGACAGTGCAACGACACGAGCATCGGCGTTGATGGCTGCGACCTAATGTGCTGCGGTAGGGGTCACAGAACTCAGGAGGTGACGGTAATCGAGAGGTGCTCCTGCACTTTCCACTGGTGCTGCGAAGTCAAGTGCCAGCTGTGTAGGACGAAAAAGACGATACACACATGTCTGTGAAAAGAAATTCTTCTTCGTAAGATATCTCGTAATCTTGATCATCTTCGAGACAACCTTCGTGTAGGATCAAACGATCAAAGTTCGAACTTTTCCTATTTTCGCAGTATCTCCTTGTGTAACCATATACGTTGATGAATTTAAGGGATGAGACTACTTCTTTTAATTTAAAGAATCCTGATAGTCTCTCGTAGACGATTGTCGCAACGGTCTGTTTCGAGAGATCCTATCATGGGTCTTGCCGGATGGGGTCGAAGTCGTCGTGGAGTCTCCCGCGTGAACCCGCGGGATCTCCTCGTCTTCAGTATTACGCGAAACGAACGGAACCACATATATTTATTACGCTGCGTCGCGCGCGTATTAAAGACTGAGATGGTGAGAAGCGTTCGTGCGATCGTAGATTTTTAAGGCTTTAAGATAGGAAGATTGTGTGGGATGCGGTAGAAGCGCGATGTAAATACCAGCGTAAATACTTGCGTAACGCCGGTTCACTATCTCGCTATTCACTGATGAGGATCAGACTGATCCATCACTGCCCCCATAATAAAAGATTCTGACATCTCAACTGTGACAATGTTATACGGTAGAAAAAAATAATTTAAGGCTGCTGCTATTCACATGTCTCATCCGACCGTTACTCATCGGAGACATTCGACGAAACTGTTATCTCGGCTGATAATATTCCAATTCAATTCATTACATCTCTTCATATATTAATCACATTGGATTAGTGCTTGCTTCTCCGTTGTAGAGGCCTATTGATCGCGATAAGTAAGCTGATGCACGAAGAAGCCTTCAATTATTTTATCCTACTGCATATGAGGTCTTCGTTTTAAGTAATGTTTATTGACTACAACGCATCGTGGTCTCGTGAAAGCATTATTTATTTTTAATAGTGTTCTTTTTGCATTTTAGACACTCGCTCCCTCGGGGAAACGGGCAATCTCGCGTATACAGATCGCAAACTTGTATATAAATAAATTATAGCGATATATTTTGTAGCAATGCGAGCCAATCGATGGCCGATATATTCCTCCGCAAGAAACTATTGTAAATACAAGCAGACTTATACACGCGCGACGAAGCCCCACAGGGGAATGGTAAATTATTTTTATAACTTTTTCATATTCCTCTATTTTTTTCTCTTCTTTCTTTATCGAGCGCCGGGATATCGAGAATCCCACGGATTTAGAAATACTTTTTGTCAATGCTTGATAGAAAGATTACTCTTCGAATGAGAAAATTCTAATAAATAAGGTAATTCCAATGTTGTGCATAATAGATGTATTAATTATTGCCCGTAATTTATATAAATAAACATATAAGAAGATTAAATAAATACTGTTACTTTTATATCCTATCTGTTTCTCCCCCAACAAATTATAAAAATACTTTCATTAATTTTAAACAAGTAATTGCATCGATTTATCGTATAACATTCATCGTCAATAAAATCTATTAAACGAAAATTTATTTTGTGTTTAACATTTAATCGAAATATAAAAATCACAACACAAAAGTATACTTATTATTTAAAAATAAGATAATAAATTAATATAATTCTTAGATACAACGATTAATAGCTTTCTATCATAATATGCGGAAGAGATAAATTGGTTTTATAGGAATCAAAATTCTCATAAATACGAGGTCTACATTCGAACGCTAAAACCTCGTTCGCGGATCTCCGCGGATAAAATGTACGAGCAATCCCTCGAACTTCGGCCCTACGGTCAATGCGCCGCGCCGCCACGCCGTGTCGCAAGACTATTCAATATTTTCCCATTACACGATGCGCGCCGCCGTCGACGTACTCCCGCGAAATATAGCCAACTGGTTCCCCAACTGGACGACTTCATAATTCCTGCGCCGAGTAAATGTCGTGGGAGGCCCATGCCCCGAGGAAGACTCATTCGACTCTCCTCATCCTCCTCTTCTTTCCTTCTCTCTCTCTCTCTCTCTCTCTCTCTCTCTCTCTCTCTCTCTCTCTCTCCCGCACCCCCTTCTCGCTTCTCCTCCTTTTTCTCATCGCGTTCTTTCTTCCTGCATCTCTGCCTTCCACCGTTTCAGCGTTCAGCGAATGCTGCACGCGATGATAACGAACAGGAATCCCGCAGGAATCTCCGTGCGGGATAAAAGGACCCTGACCGCATACGAACAGGCATCCGCGCTAATGGTACCAACACTCCATCGCCGACCTACCGGCTTTCTCTCCCTCTCACCCGCCCCTTTTCACCTTTTTTTCCACATGTTCCTTCTCCCGATCTACCTTCTGCTGCCGCTTCCTCCTTCTGCTGCGTGTCTCTCTTTCTCTATCGTCGGACCACCAGTTCTTTTATCTGTCGTTCATGCTCACGAATAATAATTAGTATTTCTTTTTAGATTTGTAAGAGAAAGAAGGAGAGAGTAAGAGAGAGAGAGAGAGAGAGAGAGAATAAGAAAGTTCTAAGAGCTTAAAAATTGATCTATTAATGTTGAATTAAAAATAGGTTCTTTTTTATTAGATTAATTATTGAAAACTTATAATGTATGATAAATTACTGTAGAGAATTGTCCGTGAATAAAGTAAAGAAATAAAATACAATTTTTTTATTGGAAGAAAAGCGATTTGTGACTTAATGGTTTGCTTAATAGAATGTTCGTCAGTTTGTGACAGCAAATTTAAGATATCTTATTTTAACATCAAATACTTTAATAAATTAATGTCTATACATTATGAAACAAGCTAAAAGTAATTATCATTCCAATTCGAAATATCACTATATAATTTTAAATGATATGAGGTCTCTGGGCAATTCTAAGCAAATTATTTTTCGTTCATGTATGCTACTTTTTCTTTATAATATAAAATTTTATCTATTACACAACATAATTGATATATCCAAAGTTTTTAGTAATAAGTATGCAACACAGACTCTCAGCATTTACGTCTATCTCATTGCATAATGGCCAATCAACTTCCGCCATCGAATTCCTTATGTCGTCCATCATTGAGATCCACATTCAGCGATGCAACTCAGAGGGATAGTATACCACGATAGTAAAATTCTTGCGAGTGAGCGAGCAGGAGAGAAAAAGAGAGAGAGAGAGAGAGAGGGGGGAGGAGAGAGAGAGAAGGAAAGGGAGAGGGAGAAAGAGACTTCCAGCGTCCCGGCAGACAAGAATCTCGGGCAGCCGGACCACTTCTCACGGCGGTCTCTTTGATCTTACCTGACCCACCCACCCCCTTGGTCCCCCACCTCGACCAACGGACACCAGCAGCCTCTCCAGCCCTTCCTTTCTCCGTCCTCGCGAGTTCGGGTTTTTACCCCGGGCCAGCTCGACGTTGAGCGGCAGCCAACCCTCCCTCTTCGCCTCTTACCTCTTCATCACCATCCGAGGCATTCTCGAAAAGCACGAGCGCGTCCTGGAGGCGACTGAGGTGGATTCATTCAGTTTTACTATTATTACGCATACCGTCACGCGTGCGGTTCGTTTCAGCTCGGGGAATGCGATCCTGGATCCTGGCGATCCCGTCGAGGCGCTTGGTAGATGCGTCGGCTTAATGGAACGGATGTCTGGAAGGCAGAGAGCCGCGGATAAATACGACATGTCGTTAAGAGACCCCTCTGCAGCTCTTGAATCCTGACGAACACAGAAAGTAGCGCGTGCCAATTTCATTTCGCAAGTCCTTCTTGCAATTCGCAAATTCTATTGATATAAATACACGCGATAGAAGTCTACTTAAATTTAAAAAAATTAACATTCTTTATACCCTAAAGATTTAGCCTTCATGAAAAATTCTTATTTCCTTTGAAATTCTTTATGACTTGAGTATTATTCAAGTTTCAGCAGTTTGATTATGAAAGAGAAGCGATACTAAATTAAATATTATTAACTTCGTTGTATTAACTTCGACATAAATTAAATTATAAATAATTTTACTACAAATATTTTATTCGTCAAAGTAGATGTTCTACCGCTGGTAAGATCGAATTTCGTTTAATTTATTGATACCATTTGCGAATAAAAACGATGATGGTAGCTCAAACTAATTGGAAATAAAGTGCGCCGTCGTGTCATTGACACTTTTTACCAACGCTCCTTTCGCCGCTCTATCGTTATTTGAATCTTTCGCATGGTTCCCTCGCCGGCGAAGAGAAGAGCGATCCCTGTCCCCGGCGCCGCGATCTGATAGAGGCGACGAAAACATTTAGAGGTTATAAGAGCCCCCGAGACGATAAAATCGGGGCAGCCAGGCGGGCGGAACGACACGCGGCGTGTCGTACACGAACACACGCGCGTGGCATCCTGATGGGCTCCTCTTCACTCCGCACGCGGAGGCACTCGATTGTCATTCCCGTGCTGTGCATTTCGTATTCGTGAAACGTAAATCGGATGCAGGCGCTCATACGTATAGAGGATTCTTCACAATGGATCATTATTGCTTACGAGAACTGAAAAAAAACTGCTATATTTTTCTTTTCATTTTTAAATTCATAATATCACTGCCAACGTTTAGAAACTTCCCTTATAGAAATGAAATAATGGAGATAGTGATTTATTTTTCGTTTCGAGTATTAAAAACACTGTTGTTCGGTGCTTTTTAATACCTAAAATAAATAATTAATTACTTTTCAGTATTTATTGGTAAGTATTAAGAATTGGCTGTATATTCGCTGCAAAAAATGACTGGAATTGGCAATTTATATTTTTTGTAACAAAAAAATGAATGTCAATATTGATATGAAGGTCAATATTTGTATTTAACAATACAATTTCATAGTTTAAATAAAAAATTGTTCTCATTTTATTTTAATTATTTTTTTTAAATATGTCTACTTCTTATTAAAATAATTTTTAATCCAGATCTCTTCCAAATTTTTTGGAACATTATTTTTTAAAAAATATATTAAAAATCTATAATTTTTCATAATTTTCTTGTTAATTATACGTATAATACATGAAATTGGAGATTTTTATAAGTACTGTATTAGATGTTTTTAAATAATTTTCAACTTGATCTGGCATAGCGCGATGGAAAGTGTCAGTATGATATGTTTAAGAAAATCCTAAGAAAATATATAAAAGCAAAATAAGTGAAGAAATTGAAAAGAACACTTAATGAAATTCAAAACTTTGTTCATTGGCTTACACCGTTCTCACCCATCTTCAAATCATTTCAAATAAAAAAATAATGTGTATGCACACGTAAATCAACTAATTTATCGTTTTTGTGATCACGTGAGCCGAAAGTAGGTAGTCCATGGTTGTGGTCCGTCGTCGTCGTGGTCCACGTGGTTGTCGGGATATAGGAATGGCTGGAATCCCTTTTGGCGGGACCTGGAGCTCGTCGTCGTAGCCATTCGTGGGAAAGAATATCGGCTGACATTCGGGACCACACCGTCGAATTATCGGCATTTTGGCATGTTATAAAGCCCCGAAGCGCACCTCCTACCCCGTCCTGGCTTCTCATTTCGCTTCCTCGATCATTCCTCCTCCGGCCGTCCTCCGCGGAACCAGTAAAGAGAATCTCCAGCGGAATCCGCGTCTCCGATGACTGTGGGAACGAAATCGCGGATCGGCCGCTGCCTGGGACCAGCGTGTACCAACGTGTCGGTCGACACCCGGATTCCTTTCGAGTCCTCCGGCCTTTCGTCCCTAAAACTTTCAAGAGAAGTTCTTTTCTTTCTCTCTTTCTTTCTTTCTTTCTTTCAATTGCTGCTGATATTCTCGTCTTCGGTTGCCTCGTGCGGTGTTCAATGGAATTATTTTCGAGCAAAGGTTCCAACAAAGTTTAGTATCTTTATATTTTATAATCTGGAGTAATCACTCTAACATTTAAAAATGATCTTGATACAATACGGTGTCTTTCTTAAGAGACAGACTGAATTTTCACTCGTGTGTGTGAGTGTGTGTACGTTTCTTCAATATTTTAATTCACTTTAAGATTATAAAATTTTTATTCATTAAATTAGTGGGTACTTATAATACAATATTAAATATTTAAATGACAAGAAAACATAGAATATGAGCAATATCATTTTTTTTAATTATGTAGCTTGACGATAGGGCTAATCAATTCGACAAGAAGAAAATATTATTCGCAAGCAATTTTAATATTTCGCGAAGTAGTTCTAAAGAGGTGACAATCTCAACGTACAAGAAATCTTACGCTATCCTTGCTCTTTCATCCGTGACGGTCGTAGCAAGTAAGTAAGTCATCGAGGAACTCAAAAAGTATACCGGACCACCCTGGACGCGATTCCGTAGATAATCCTTCGGGTACCACCGGGTAGATTTACGTATTGCGTTCGCTACGGGTTCCGGGAGCGATACTCGTTCGTGGATCCTCCGAAAGCTTCATTACTTTTTTCTAGCTCGGCGCACGATGTGAATGACTTAATTCTCTGGAGATAGAGACAGAGAGTGGCAACGGCGTGGATATCAGTGGAGAACACGGAGGACAAGGGCGAGGAAGAAGGTGAGGAAGAAAAAGATCGAAGCGCGTAATACGTGTCCAGTGGCCGTGTTCTCTTTCGTAAGATCGAGAAGCGTAGATGACGCCATGAGTGGCGTGACGAATCACTGAGGTACCGCCCGGGAAAATCAACAATTGGCCTCCCTTTAATTCGAAAAACACACACCGCGTTCTGCTCTGTTCTCCGCTCGGCTGATTCGTCTTTTTCTGAATCTCTTTCTCG
This sequence comes from Mycetomoellerius zeteki, assembly GCF_001594055.1. Classification (NCBI taxonomy): domain Eukaryota; kingdom Metazoa; phylum Arthropoda; class Insecta; order Hymenoptera; family Formicidae; genus Mycetomoellerius; species Mycetomoellerius zeteki. Next base: position 5,066,717 of record NW_017256287.1, on the reverse strand, counting down.
CGACTGCCACGATACTTGTCTTCTCAGATTCACGCCGATTTCCAGATCCAAACGGCAGTGACGCGAATTGAGATTGAAACTGTTATCATTTCAAGAAGTTCAATTTTACAAACATGATCTTCTGTGTTTGATGAATAATTAATATAAAGTGTAATGATAAAAGGTATAATGATGTTAATATTATACAATATATTGTTGCATGTTAATTAACGTATGTTACAATAGTAAACACTTCAAGGGGATGCTGGAGTGACCAAATTATCACATCACAGTCGTATAAAAATCTTCGAATTGACTGAACGGAATAAAAAATCCTTTTACAGGATTAAAGTAGACGCAAAATTAGGAGGTGAAAAATTTTTTAACATTCTTTCGATTTTAGTACAAGGTTCACTGCATCACCTCCTAATTTTGCGTCTACTTTAATCCTGTAAAAGGATTTTTTATTCCGTTCAGTCAATTCGAAGATTTTTATACGACTGTGATGTGATAATTTGGTCACTCCAGCATCCCCTTAAAGGGATTATTAAATATAAAATTTATATAAGAAAATAATTGTGTATTCCCATTAAAACATATATTATTAAAAATTGATCCTTCCGAAATTATACCCGGACACTGGATTCGTTGAGACTTGGTATATAATATAGCAGCGCCAATCTCAAATCTCACTGTTACCTTCCTTTGATAGCGTAATTACCGACTTTTATTAGCCTACGAATTATGTCTTTCAAAAATTACATCGTTCGACATGATTTTATTAGCGAGCCCCTTCGGCAGCTATTATACGTAATGAGTGACTCGAGATTGATTTTCGCGCGACTTTGGCTTCGGAAATTAGTTCCCCCGAAATTATAACGGTCACCAGACCCAGTATCAACGCCCGCAAAGTGAAGGGAGGAGGAGGAATCACCATCAAAGATTCATATACAGATATATATATATATATATATATAGATATACATACATAAAAACCTACACACATAAAATATATATCTGTAATGGAAACGATGATCTTTTATTTGAGAAAACGCCGAAGAGAGAGAAGAGCGACGTCGTTATTAATGTCGAACAAAAACACCGAAATACATCATCCAGGCGCCGTCGGCCACCTAAGTAGCCGGGGGCGGAAGGATCCAACGGATCCGATATACCGACACCAGGACCAGGATGATAATTAATGGTTTTACGATATTGGAAATGTCTCGCATTCAGTCGAGCAGAATCTATCGAGGCGTCAAAACAAAGACGCGGTTACCTCCGTTGATGGTGGGCCGCACCGTGATTCGTCGATATCCGACTTTTTCTGCGCGATTTTCGAGTTCGCTGTTTCTCTGTCGAGAATTATCGATTCGCTCTGCATCGTAGTATTTGCTTTATATGCGATGCGCACCTTTGAGCATCGAACTCGGTTAATGTAAGAATAACAATATCGTTATACATTTCAAGCGATTAAACTCGAGAAAATACGTATTAACCACGTAAGAACTTAATTCTCTTGATTATCTATCGTTAATTATATCATATAAAACTTGAAATACATCATAATTATTATTGCAGAATTTTATTTTAAATATCTACTTCTTCTAAAAAAGTTTTTATGTAGCGACCTTCCCCCTTTTAATACGTATATTCTTCTGGTCTACGAAATATAACTAATAAAATAAATAAAATGATTCTTTCATATTACTTGTCTAATAAAATTTCATTTATTATATGCCGTTGTAAATAAATAGTACGAAATAACCATAAAATAATCATTTTATTTATTAGTTATATTTCATAAATAAGAAAAATACGTAAGAAAATTATGTGCATGAAATCATTTTTACTAAACTTTAACAATTTTCGAAAGATTTCTAAACAGAATCAACGTGGCAAAGAAATCGAGTATGAAAAACAGACCACCTGGTAATTCGAGGACTCGATTCATTCTCGTGTCGACGTCTATCGAAAAAGAAGAAAGAAACCGATTCCCCTGGTAAATTAGCATATACTGCGCGGATCAGTAGCTTCGGTCGGAGTCCTTCATTGTCACTTCTGCCATCTCCTGTTTTATAATTCCGTTAACAATTACTTACATTATTATATTATATTTATATGTGTGATTTAAAAAAAAATTATATACTAACTAATCTCACAATAATAATCTATACGTACAAAGTACAAAAAAAAAATACAAAGCATCACAAGCTAAATCAATATAATATTTTACAGTATATAACAGTCGACGTTTTCTCTCAGAGATCTCATACGACAGATTGCAAGTCGTGATAATACTTATATCGCCATATCGACAAACGGTTCCGTCGCCGGCGAGCGTTCCAACAGGTGGCATGCTGCAACTGTCGTGCATTAGAAGACGGGATTCAACGTCGCGGGCAACGAAAAATTACGGTGCATGGCTGCATTACGCGGCATGAGTAGCAACTCTCTCCAGGAAGCCATCGGCTCGTAGGAACACCCATATCGCCGTTGCTGGCTCCTTGCTCCTCTATCATTCCCCCCCCCATTCTCTCTCTTTTTTTCTGTATATTTCTGTCTCGCTTTCTCTCTTTACGCTTTGGGCCAGAGATTATGCTCGTAATTTATATACGCGGGCTAACGCCCTTGGTGTCTGGGATTTTTGTTACGAGATGCCCCTCGATCGCTCGAGCGGAAAGTGAGAGACGAGTTTTAAAAGAGCAATTTATCGTCGATTTCACCGGAAATATATAGTCAATAATTTAGACGTATTTCGCATAAAATAGAATACCACTTTATAAATCCTAAAGTCTATTGCACTGCCTTACGAGTTGCGTTGCCTGCAGCCTCGGCGTCCTTGAATCGCGAGGCATTTCGATACTATCGGATAAACAAGTACAACGGAAATGGAGATAAATAATGGGTAACAGCAGTTTATTCGCGATTATTGTTATCACTTTTACGCGCGCCACAACGCAAGGTTTATCCGTAATGAGCGGCTGCGTTTCGCAACATCATTTCTGCGGAGAGATTGGTAATTGTCCTGTGACTGGACGTACGCAATTAGATGTATCGATATATAACGAGCAACGCGCATAATCGTGTTTTACAATGTATTATTAGTTATCCTTATTACCTTCATTTCTCCTAGAGCTGTTATTTATAATCGTTAACTTCACTTCTTAAATATCACAAATACAGACTACTACGTGGACTTACTGTGAAGTAGACTTTGGAGCAGATTTTCTTATGAATAGGAAATACTGAAATTTTTTACAAGTATACAGTTAAGAGGTTCACCGAGACAAGAAAGAACGTTAGATAGACGTCTTCGGAAGAAAATTCCCAATGCAAAAATGCAAACTACTAACTCGTTGCATTCGTAAAAGAATGCCAAAGGATAATCGATCCCTGAACAGTCACTGCCTATACACGAATAATTCGCCCGAAAAAAATTGAAGCTTACGTGTGACAATTTTCGAATTACCACAGAAATCAAAAGAGAATTCTTTAAATTCTATATTCGGTACAAGAAGACGACATTAAGATTAATGATTACTCGGACTATGTATCTTTGACAAAATTAAAATCCTTTTAATCGTGAAACTTACAAAACTATCTACTATTAGCTATTTTCTATATAAGAGATATATATGATATTTTGCATATATTTTCTTTTTTAAAATCATATAATTTATAAATTAGAAATACATTTAATAAATTTCTTTAAAACCTTATTTCTACAATTTTAAATTCTAAAAAACTTGTACATATATTGATACAGATTATACGAACGTAGAGAAAATTGACAAACGCTCAAATGCAATGTGTCTGCCCGTGAAATACATAAACATATTTTTAATTATTAATTTAAATTAAGAAAAAGTGCAATAACAGTAAGACACAATATAATTAATAACAATTCTGATATTTAATGACTAAATATTAATCTTTTTTAATCATTTTTATGGAAAATATTGGCTAAACTCTAAGAAACAATACGTTTGTACTGATAACAGAGAGGCGCACAGAGACGCGAGATACGAAAGGCAGCGAAGACACGAGAAGCAAGAAGACGATAGCGGAAGAAGAAGAGAAAGGAGGTGAGAAGAAGAAGCGAGAGACAGGGCGAAGCTTAAGGGCCTGGTCGGACCCACCGCCGTGTTCCGCGAGGCTCGTAATTACGCGGCAAGGCCGCCGCGAAAGAGAGGCGTCAAAATCGCCCTACGGTCCTCTCTCCTTTCCCTCGCCCTTCTCGCTTGGCCTCGCGTGATCCTTCGGCCTGGCGGCCATTATCGAAATTGATATTTTATTGATGGCCCGCACCATAATCCACAGAGCCTTTATTGAGTTATTTCCCGATAATTACGAATCAATAACGATAATTTAACGGTGTCCGAACGTTAGAGACCGTCATCCAGCCCCTTTTGCTCTCTCTTCATTCACCTTTCTTCTTTTTCTCCTTTTTATCCGACTTCTTCTTTCTTTTACTGTTGCTGTTCTTCTCGTCGTTTTTTCTTTATTTTCGTCTGCTCTCGCATTGCGCACGCGACGTAAAACACGTATGTCAAAAATCTTCGACAATTAATCTGATAATTTCGCCTTTAAATCCTTCTAGCAAGCGTTTACCTCATGCAAAAATAATTCTCTTTAATTATAATAAAAAGATATCTTTTATGTGTTGTCAAGACAGATAAAAGATTAACTAACAAAAATTTCTTTCAAATCTGTATCTAAAAAATCCTGCATAAAATCATGGAGAGTTTTTGTGCGGTAAAATTGGTTTAAATTGTAGTATGTTATAGTTTTTGACTCACTGAAAAGTTTCCTAAGGCAAAACCACATGTATTTTCATCAGTTGATTCATCTTATTATTCTGTGCGTGAAAGTATTAAAATATAGTTATGAAAAAATGAAAAATTTAGTAAATAAAGATTCTTTTCAGTCCGATTAAACCAGAAATAGCAACTTTCAAATGGTGTTACAATAAAATCTGTCTATTTTTAATGATTTTATCTAAGGAAACTTTTGATCAGTGTAAGTGAAACACTATAACATACTACAGTTTAAGTCAATTCCATCGAGAGCCAAAAACCCATGATTTTGTTCGGAATTCTTTTTAAATATTTTAACAAAACGTTTTTATTCACGTTCACCATTAAATTTTATGGAACACAACAAAAATCTCTTTTATCAAAGCTTAGCTTTAAAACTAATGTTTACTTTTGATATCAAAAGAGATTTTTTTTAAATCCCAAAATTAAGACGAATTTGTCCTGTTTACATTATTTAGAATTAACCATGAAATTTCAGGTAGTATTCTACGACGAGAGAATAGCATAGAGAGAGCGACGTATCGATGAGAAAACCGCCGCATCGAGAAACCGCAGGTGCTTCCTCTGCGCTTCTAGTCGGCCGATAGGGAATGTTTATTATAGCAGCCGGTGGAAACGCCCTCTCTCCTCTCGAACGCGTTGGTGCTCATAAACGGGCCCGTTTTACGATCCTCCCGGTGGTTTTTCGCTGCGCTTTTTGCTCTATGCCGGGTCTTGCGGAAGGTTATCCATATAAGAGGGGAGCACAGAGGATGAAGGGGACGAAGGGCCGCGATGGAACACCTACCGCGATAATTACGTGACATTTTGTTTTGCGACCACAAGGGATTTTTTCCTCGCCTCCGTTCCGGCCTCATGGCGAACCCGGTTGGTCCTCTCTTCCCCATGAAAGAGATCCTAGCCTCAGGTTTCGAATCGTTTCGCGTCTGACGAAGGGCAAGCAGCGAGATTGGGGCGTGAATGCAAATGAATTTACAGTATTGGAATCGCGATGGGAAAAATTTACGAACGGCGAGTCGCAATTTGCATGCTAACAGGATGCACCGAATCTGCTGAGAGTTAATTCGATAGAATTAAGTGGAGATGGAATCAGAAAGTACATTCTGATAAAATCGCTGTGAGTATAAAATAGCACAGCTTTTATAAAGTTATAAGTGAAATTACTCGTATCTCAATAGAAAAGATATTTATATGTTCTCTTTGTTTACACATGTAACTTATGCATAATTTTTAACTGTAGATATCTTTGTCTTTTATATAATTTTAATTAAATGTGTATAAAAATGCTATCCGCAATTTGTATAATCAAAAATCCCAACTGACGACGAAACTGTTACTGATTCATTCGAAGAATCATGAGAAATAATTTACTGAATTTTAGTCGATTTAACGACTGAGTCACAAGCAAGTTCGGTGTACAATGCTAACAGAGATCGGTTATTGACGCACAGTTTTAACAGTCTTTAAAGTCGTTTTTCCGGGCAACCGAGCATGTCCCGCACGCTCAATTGAGAAGCGTCAGCGATGGCGACAGCAACATCGACAGGAGCACCAGCAACCGTCGACCGACGACACTGATGCTAATTGCCGCAACTAACTAACCGCTCACTTAGCACGCATCGATGATACGTCACTGTGTTCAATGATGCGTGCATTCTGTAAATGTACAAGAACATAGAACGAAGAAGAAAATCCATAGATCGCATCAATTTTTAATATTATTGAGAAGAATAATAATATATTACGATCTCTCACGTATAATTTCTTCTGTTATAATATCATATGTATTCACTTATCAATTTGTTAATAACTGACAGATATTTACCTCAAAATCCGATTTTAACATCAGACATAAGATATTCCTGATTTTTGTTCTGCTGCATTTTGTAATTGAAGATATAAATAAAAAAATGAGAGTTACTGTTAGGATTAGATAAAGATTTCATAATCAGATAAGCTACATTCGCAGATAAACTACAGGCAATTGAAATCACAGTTATAAGTATATATTTCTCATTTTTCTTAAACTACGATAAGCATCTCGAAGATTAAATCCAACGATGATTTTCTACTCTCGTAATTAATGAAGCTTGCCACTGATTCGTTATTGGATTTAACATCTTGATCTCTAAAACATAGACTATCATATGTACATCGAGAATCCGCAATAAATATATCGAGATTCCAAGACTCGAGCCGATCGATCCGGCTATTAATAATCCACTCATCGAATACTTAAGGAAATATCACAAGTTACTAGGATATTATATCGTATATCATTGAGCTCACTGTCTACGGTTAATTAGCGCCAATTATAACCACAAATACCCTTTCGCTATTTCGAACTTCTTCCGCTTTCGCTTTTTCTGACCTTAGTTATATCTAGATAAAGCTTCTTTAATCTCAAAGGATTTCTACAAACGGTTTTATGATGCAATCAACTATGGAATTTAATTCTAGTTTTTTACAATTTAAAATAACAGTAGTATTGGAGCTTCATTTTGTACTTAATTGTTTTAATAAAATTTTGAAATAATGAAATTGCTATACACATTTCCTTAGAAATCTTATTTTTAATTGAAATTTGGGATACGTAAATATATTATCAATAAAAATTTATAAAATAAAGATATTTAAGCATACTTTTTGATATATAAAGAATTGTTTGATACACAAAGAAAACAGTTTTCCTAACGTATCTAAAAATTTAGCTAAATACAAATTTTTAAATAATATTATTGAATTATCAAAATAATTATGTAGTATACTTAAACGTTATTGCCAATGCTGCAAAAATGTTAACATTCCTACATAATTATTTTGATAGTCTAAACAAAATTATTTTCAAATCTATAATTAACTAAATTTTTAGATACTTCAGCAAAACCTTTCTTTCCGTAGAAAGAATCATATAAAAAATTTATTGCAGTATCTCTTCTTGCAATCTTCTTGCAGTAGAGAAAGTAAGACGCATATATTCAATAAACTTGGCACAAAGATGACAATGTTTTTCAATATACTCATTAATTAACAACACATCGTAATAAGTCGCCACGTGAGATTTACGATCGCTCCGCGATTGACTTTCATCTGCGGAGCCACGCTACGGCGAGATCGTCCCACCACGTGGGTGGTAGTTGACTATGTGCGCGCGTGCGTACGTTACATTATGTTACTGTCCGCGTATGTAATGGCGACGCGGCCATTCCGTAGCAGCGCGATGATTCAGGACCTTCCTGTGCAGCGTCCCGTCGGCTAAATGCTCGCATCCATATCGCGGCCATCGTGGGTGGACGCGCGACATGAGCGAGAGGACGACGGGACAAGTGCAGGACATGCCGCGCCCATCCCTGTCGACCCTCATGAAACGACCGTTTAAGGAACGAGATGAAGGGGTTAATTAATATCGCATTCCGTGGGATTGAGCTGTCGTCTCGGACTGTCGTTGCTGCCCTCGACACGTTAAACGAGGAACGATAATTTCTACGAGGTATGGTGAACACTTTCAGTAACACTCAATAGTTTTAATGCAGCACTAAAATCGAGCTCATCTTGTAATATCAATACTGCACTGAAAGAGCAATTTTGCTGAAAAATCTAAAAATTTGACTAGATCTAAACATAATTTTGTTAAACCATCAAAATAATTTTGCAGGAATCTTGAGCAATGCTGCGAAATGTTTTGATATTCTAGCAATCAATTTTGTTGTTTTATCTAATTATTTTGATGGTCCAGCAAAATTATTTCTTAAATCTACATCTAGCTTTTTTGACGCTTTAAATTTTTATAATAAATTCTTCAGCAAAATTGCTCTTTTAGTGTGTATTTTTTATAATTAGAAATATCTTGCGAGTTTATAAAAAAATAACTCTTCAATATTATATTAGTGACACTCTGTTAAACAAAATTATTGAAAATCTATACTAAAAATATCATCACTATTTCTGAATTTACATTTGCAAATGTTGCAACATATTGAAGATCTTCAGCTTCACAAAGGAATCATATAAAGTCACAAATAAGCAGAGTGAATACCAAAAAATCGATGAGATTGTCATCGGACCTGGCGGCATTGTCCATGCGTGTTCGTCTCATATAGAAGTGTTCATTGTAATTATTCTCATATTAATGTCTGTTACTATCATCCCGCATCGTCATGACATGGAGACATCGTGGTTGATAAATGGTTAATAACGATCACGAAGAACTGCTATCAGGCTCATTGATCGTCATGCGTGTACAATCCGCGGGGGTGCACAGTCAACTCCGACGAGCGTCTCAATCAGAAAGACAACCAAATGCGATCGGATAATCTAAGATAGGAGAAAGAAAGAAAGAGAGAGAGAAAAAGAAAAAATAAGAGACGATAGGGGATCGTGAATTTACGTTCGAGTTTCATCAAGACGAAGTTCTCGAGAATCGATAGCCGATCGCGAGCCTAAACGCCGATCTCAGATCGAGTCTTGCCGATAAGAGATCGATCTTTCCCCCTCAGCCACCGGCGGGACGATGGTGGGCCCGTTCACCAAAACGGCTTCATTAGGGCTCAGCATCTTTCGAATGCCCCACGCAAGGATGTCCACTACGCTCTCGTTACTGTCGACTGGTTGTACTCGCGTTAACAAATGTCACGTGAACGTTGCACAACGAATGTATCGACTCATGCTGTCCTAAAAAATGATGATGGTAGCGAGTGATATAATGCCGAACAGAATATTTTCCCCTTCGATACAATATCTTTAAAGTCCTCATGGACAGGCACTCTAATAATTTATATTTGTTTCGTGATCGTGTTAAATTTACAGTAAAGTTTAAAAAACATGACTCCAAATTATATTATATAATAATATGTAAGATGAATTATACATATAATTAATTTATAAATATCGCATGAAGATTAAAAGTTCGTTTTATCTTGTAATATAAATAATTATATATATATAGTAGCTATTTATAATGCGTTTGGAAACTTATACACGTAATCATGTTTTATGAATTTTTAGAAAAATTAAAGGAAACTTTTAAGCTAATTCTAAACAAAATCGTAAGACTCGTAACTCTCGTATAAAGGTTTATAAAAATTTATGACTAGAATGCTTAACTTTATACAATATCTTTACAGATAATTTCTTGCTAATTATAAAATTTATGAGAAATCGTAAATATTACAAATGTTTGAGAAATTATGAGCCTTACGATTCTGCTTGAATTGACTCATTAAATTTTATAAATATGTATATATGTACATATCTGAACTCCCTAAATTATTATTATATATTCTAACATTATCGACTCACAATATTAAAACAAAAAAGCATTACCAAAGAAATATGCTGTTGAATGCGGATGTGTGCCTTATATGTGTGTTTCTATTATAGGTATTAATATCATAGTATGATAAATAAAATTTAATTGTCTTATACTTCTCTATTATATAGATATATGTACCTATATGATCTATATTTCCTGAATTACGAAAAAACAGAGAAATATGCTACAGAAGTGGAAACGTACCCCAAGAAATGAAGCGCCGTTGAATGAGCAGTAGCCGAGTGCGAAGAAATGACATAATTCCCCCAGGATCAAAGCGCGTGAACGGTATATAAGAGAAAAATAAAAGGAAGGGAAGAGACAGAAGGAAAAAGAAAGAAAAGAAAAAAGAAGAGACGCGGGGCCTAGAGGCCTCGATAGCTCTCTTTATCTCGTGCTCGCATCGTTCCGTCGTCGCCCCACCTTAATTCACAGCCAAGCTGGACCATAACTCGCGTTTTACCTCGCGGTGTTTATGTACTTTTAATAATGCCTGATATCTCGTGGATAGGCGCTGCTCACTCATCCGCACTGCTCCCTCCGCGATGCATCCCCCCGGCGCTGCGTCGTTGCACCCCGCTGTGAGTCGATGTGTGGTCGTAATACAGACCGGACCGAGAAACACACTTTGGGCCCGTGTGGACGAAGAATCGATATTGTCTCGCGATTACGGCGTTCTTCTCTTTCGCATTTATATCCTACTTAGCACGTTTGAAAAACACGCGTGGCGTCAACTATCACGTAGAATATTATTATAGCAGTAATACCACGTAGAGTAGAATATATTGTAGATCGTTATATACTTTTTCTAAATTCTTTGGAGTCTCACTCTAAAGAGTGAAAATTGAGCTTTGAAAAAGAGTGGCTTAATTTACAATCTTTAAAAGTGAGATTTCACTCTTCAGAGTAATAATTCACTCTTGAGCTGACTGAATAATTACAAATGGTAAATTTATCATAATTAATTATAAATATAGAATATTACATAATTTATTTAATAAATATATAAACAACTACTAATTTAAGGGGATGCTGGAGTGATCAAATTATCACGTTACAGTCGTATAAAAATCTTCGCATTGACTGAACGGATAAAAAATCCTTTTATAGAATTAAAGTAGACACAAAATTTTAGGAGGTGGTGCAGTGCCTTATACTAAAATCGGAAAAAAGTTCAAAAATTTTTTAACATTCTTTCGATTTTAGTATAAAATCCACTGTACCACCTCTTAATTTTGCGTCTACTTTAATCCTGTAAAAGGATTTTTTATTCCGTTCAGTCAATTCGAAGATTTTTATATGACTATAATGTGATAACTTGGTCACTCCAGCATCCCCTTAAGTGTCTGCGTGTGAACTGTATGACTAAAAAGATATACTTAGATTCAAAATTGTATTCAAAATTGTACCATCTTAATAAAGGGAATACAATTTCAAACATCGTACAGTTCTGAATGGAATCAAATTTGAATCCAATTTTCGAGATTTAAGTTTGGTTTTTTTCCTATTTGGTGATACCTTTTAGTATCCTTCACACAATGAAATTAGGATTACAAAACTTAAACCTTCAAATTTTATTTTGTTTCAGCATTGTACCATGTTCGAAATTGTTATCACCCTATCCTATTATATTTCAATTAAAACATCTAACATTTATACAGTCTCTTTTATATCTTACAACGTTAATTTTTTTGTTAAACACACACATCGATTAAGAACACATCAATGATTTCGAGTGCATCAATAGTTTTGCTGTCATGACGAATTCTCTCCGCCTACGTTCCCACCCTATCATGCATTCCCTCGGGCAACCCCGTCTCTCTTCCCACCCACTCCAGCACATGTTAACAGGACTTTAAAGTTTTATTAATAAGGATAAATCAGAGGCGCCCTGCGGATGAAGTTGTCTGTACCGCGGTCCAGCGCGTATAATCTGGCATCGGGTACACGAGAAGGGTCAAGGGGGGCGCGACATGAGAGCGCGGAAGAGGGGCACGAACATGTCGGTTTACGACCATTGCCCACAATGTCGTGCGCGCTTGCAACGTGCAGCGCATAAAGATATTTATCGTCCTGCCTCGCGTATACGCGCCGGAGACGCGTCGTGCCGACTCGCTTCGCTCTTGAGTCGCTTCTTTTTTAAATACCCCTTACGAGCATCTCGCGCGGTGTCTCAAAGACCATACAGTGGACATTGTCGACCCAGGTTTCAAAACAGTTTCCAAGCGATTGAAAAAAATAAAAAGGTATAAGCTCTTTCGCAAACTAAAGCTTTACTAACAAAGAACAAGTAATGAAACACCTTATTCTTCACCGTCAAGTTTGATTAAAATTTACGTATATAGAATTTCAACTTGACTTTTGGATTTAACCTTTAATTTAAACCTTCAAGATATAATTAATAAAACTTATTTTCAAATATGCAATAAGATACTTAATGCTAAATTAAAAATCCGAAATTAAAAGACGAAAAATCCGAATGTGCAATTATCGAAAATCTCTAAATAATTTAGTTAAAACAAATTCGGTTGAACGCACTAATCCGCACTGGTACACTTTAAAGCTATCGTATACAAATCAACATAAAATGTATTTAAATAAAAGTATATAAACTGTGGGTTTTAAACTGTATAATCCTCAATGCACTTTATTATGCTGTTTAATAAAATATGTATTGGGCATTTTATCATTCGAGATATTTCACTTTTACTCAGATTAGATGAATGTTAGTATCTAGCTTTAATATGTACCGGTGCTAAGTGCGTCCAACCGAATTCGCTATTACTTTATACGGCGGAGTTCTAAAATAATAAAAGTCGATTTTTCATTATCAGACAACCAATCCTATCAAGACAAAAATGTAAAAATTTAACAACAGACTAGCAAAAAGCAGATCCCATAATCCATCCTCCAGCACATGAGGATGCATTCAATGCGCGCGGTATCCCAAAGGTGTACCGGTCGTAATATAAGAGATTATGATACTTTGTTAAAAAGGAGGATCCTTAGCTTCATGGCAGACGGTTTCGCGTATATATCATTTTCGACAGGTTCATGACTATCCCGAAATCTCGCTAATTATCTATGTGAAGGGGCCCCACAGTAAGAGGCCCAGGTATTCAAAAGACGCGACGCAATCTCGTCACAAAGGACGATACCTTATGCTCGACTTTTACGTTACATAATCGCGTACCTCGCGGATATTGAGGGCCTTAATTAACGATTCCCGGATGGGGCATGGAAGCGGTGTGTTCGACCGGTCTGGCCGAGGCTCCGACTGCCGAGTAAAATAGAAAATCTCACATGGCGTGTCGGGTCCAATTAGTGTAACATACGCGGGATACTGATAGCATGGCACATTTAATGTTCGTAGAACCTATTGCGTCGTATCGGTTTACTACTCGCTAAGAGAACATTAAATCGTGTTTAGCAGCGATCTTTCGGTTATTAGAGCGTGGCTATTATAAGTATACAAGCAACTTTAATCCATGAGTTCCTCTACCTGAATATTGCCTAAATAAAATATTAAGACAAAGTTTAAAATCTTTTGCGTTGCATAATTTAATACAACTCGCCAATATAAAGGAAGAACAAGTATGACGATTACATGTTGTCGAACAAGAATCAATTTATATAAAACGCATAATTTAGCTATATATTCGATAAATAAATGATTGGTCTAATGATTGTGAATATTATCTTATAATATAAATTATATGTTATCAAGCTATGTCAAGTTTATGTTTATAAGTAATACGGTAATTTATATCGCGTTATAATTTATTACAAATATTAATAAAAACTAATTGCTTGAAGGGAAAATGTATTGGTTAATCCACCTATATCATATAAAGAACTGTATCTCTAGCAGATTCAACGTCGGCTACACGATTCATATAAACTACGCAACTGCAGGTGCACTTATGCATGATTCTAACTTTAAGATCGCTTTTTACCTTCGCGTAACGATTTTACAGGAGTGCTATACGATAAAATGACATTCCCGATCCATGACACTAGGATTTATACAAATGTAAAGTATATAATATTATATGCCTTGCGACTCTGCGGTTCTCCTTGAGCTAATTAAAAAATATCGTTATCTCAAAATAAGAATTTATCTGCTAGTTTCGTTTTAATAAAACACTAATCGTACATTTATCTACCATCAATTATATACTTTCACTAACCTGAATTTATTTTAAAATAAGTATTCTAATAAATCTTTTCTAATTTCTACAAAATTAAAAACGGCTCTCTCTTTTCCTCTTCTTCCATCTTTCACTGACTTATTGTCTAATTTATTTATTTCAAAAATAATTTTAGAATTAATAATAATTGTTGATATTAATTAAAAGTATTAATTAGCAATTATTTATAAACATAACCTATCTCTGGCGTATAGAAAATTTAATAATCGCTGTATTTTTATTTTATAAGTATCTTTTTACCTCGCAATTTATTATTTATATATTATTGAGACAATATACGTGAAACTCTAATTATTTTACATTCATTAAATAAAAACATAATGACAGTTCTGTTTTCATAAGTCGAAGGCTCGACTTTTGATGCCTTTATAGGATCGATGATGCGATAGGCGTTATCACAACATTATCATTCTTTGCACTTCCGCAGTCACGGGTGCACCGTCCTACTACGAGAATTAGCCTAATCTGTCTGGAGAACGCGGAAGGTCGCCTGGAGGAAGCGCTAAGTGCTCCTAAACGCTACTCTAACGAGCGCAAATTGCTGTTTACGCAGCGCTGCTGCGTGGCATAGCTGCATACAGAATACCACTCTTGTGCATCGAAAGTAAACGTCTTATAAGAGAGGCATTACACTGTTAATAAATGTTTTCAAAATAATATCAGATCTGTATCATCTCATTATATATCTCACTATAAAAAGTGTAGTGTGTTTAAAATGTTTACTTTTAAAACATCTTTGCAAAACAAACGTTCAATAATAAAAGATATTTTAATTTTAAACGTTTAGTGTTTTAAATCCAAACACACACATCGTGTTTTGTTTATTGAAAAAGTTTAAAATTAAAACATCTTTAAGTGTTTACAAAATGGAGACAAGAATAAAACACTTTAACATTTTTAAATTAAACACTCCTTTTTTTTAGTGCAGTAATAATATCTAAAATAAAATCTTCATATATCATATAATATATTCGATCGAGTGAAATCCATTTTGTATTTTTAGCTATCATATATTTCAGGACTATCGGATTCAACCATACATTTCCTTTCTCAATTATTGTGATGTAGAGAAATGTGTATACATATATAAAGCGTACATTGCCGTTTAATTTGCAAATCCTTTTTGCCGAAAAATCTTATCGCCCCGTACAGTAAAGAAAAATTACTCGCCCTGTCGAATCGCTGCAGTCTTTCTCTCTCACTGCGTCACTCGTTTCTTTCTTCTTCGCTGATTCGCCCAAAGATAGAAGGAAGAAAGGAAGAAAAAAACGCAGGCAGATAATTACGCAAGACCAGTGTATATCGGTGACGTCGAAATTCCGAGAAGCTAAAGAAACCATAAAGATTTCAATGACCTCCACCGTAATCAGTATTCCGCGTCCTTCGAAGTGTGCTTCTGGCACTCCTCGAAGAAGCAGGAAGGAGAAAGAGGGAGAGATGCGAAAAATGCGAAGGAGAGGAAGGATACGAAGTGGACGTCGGAAGATCATCCCCGGGGAGAGCAAAAACGAAGAAGCGCAGCGGCAAAGGACACTGTAATAACGTATCGGAGTGAAACCAACGACGCAGAAGAACGGAGGTAGGTGAATCCACACAAGGAGGACGCAAGACTCGTCGCGAGAAAGAGGACCCCGCGCGACGTGCCCGGTGGCCCGCACTCGGTAGAAACGGCGCAGCGACTTAAGGCCCGTGGAATTATTCTCCTGTAAACACCTACCTAATTAAGATTGGAACATTTTAACGTCCCGCTCGGGGACCCCAATAAACCGCCTAACGTATGGCCAGTTTGTTAGGCGCTTATGGGATCGTTTAATTAATATTGGCGTCGGAGCAGCGCGCCCGGTTCGAAACGGCTGACGACCACCTCCGGCGCCTCGGTATCTTTGCCCCCGTACACTTGCAGTTTGCGACTTGCACGTGTAATCTCGCGTACAACGTCCGATTCGATTCGTTCGCGTGTGTGTAGGACGCGTGTATGCGTTCGCAATGGGCGCCTCGGGTCCGGGTATATTAGTCCTGGGACTGATGGTCATTTGCTGTGTCGCGACGGTACACGCTCGATGGTATCCTTATCGGACCCTCGTCCTCCACGTCCTGCATTTTGTTTGCTTCGCGCGAGCACGCAAACACTTAATCGATCGCGGGAATATTCGCGCTCGGTTATACACGCTTTTTCAGTTTCAATTGAACCATATAATTTTTTAATAGAAATTTTTTTTAACATCAAATTTCTAATTATTAAAACTTTTTAAAGTTTGTAAAATTTTGTTCCTTTATTGTATAATATTATTCAACTGAAAAAAAGCTATTTAAAACATGATAATATTCTTTTTTTCATAATCAATATAGATATTCATAATCTCTATATCTTTTTATATCATTGCGATGTGACGAATTATCTAACAATAAGATCTATTTATAGATGTAATAAGAATGGATTACGCATTTCTATGAAGTTGTCATCTCGGTTTAGAAAAAGTGAGGGTAGCTTGAAACTCCCTGTTTTTTAAGTATCGAATTAAAAAGTGATGCTATGTATTTAATTCTTTCTAATGAAGTATATGGTATTCTTTCTAATGGAGATGCTAAAATCAGGGAATACACAGTTCTTCTTCTGTATCTATGAATTTATTCCTAAGGATAGGAGCACATCGACTTGCGCATAAGAAAATAAATTAATCAAAGTGCTTTATTTTCTTCCTTTATATGAAATAAAGGATTCTGATTGACTGATTTTCTCACTAAAATGTCTGATTGAAAATGAACGAATCAGAAGATTCTGATTATATCAATCAGAATTTCGGTTTTCTTAACTAAAATTCTAATAGAGTTAATCAGAAAATTCTGATTCATCCATTTTTAACAAGAATTCCAATTAATTCAACCAGAAATTTTGTTCAGTGCTTATGCTTTATACACTATGCGTTATGTAAAGGTTTGTACTCCAACTTTAAATGTTTATGTACAAACTTCAGATAAAATCACATACATCTAAATTTTATTGTTTCTCTGTATTATATAATATGTTTATAATGCATAATTGTAATGTATTATCTACATTTTAAAATCCCAAATAGACGACAATTAAAATTAGACCAAACAAGCTTTTTTAATATACATTTTTTTATATAACAATAATAATAATAAAATCATGATTTTTTTATGTAATTTAATTTTTGCGCATATTTTATCTCAATATTAAAATTAAAATCGATATTAAAGAAGTATGGTAAATATATAAATATAAAAGTATCTATTATGTGAACCATATAACTGATTTCGCGTCGCAAATCTAACGTTGCTTCTGTATAACATCCAATATACGAACATTCGCGAAAAATGCGACGGACGTTGCTGCACTCAGCCGAGACGCGCGAGAAAGGGTACAAACGGACGCTCGTTGTCGTGGAAATTTATCATCGGCTTCCACGAGACGTGGAACGGGCGAATGCTCGCGCATTAAGCGCACGCTCGCGGGAGGGTTGCGCGAGTGAAGCATGAGGCCTCGGAGAGAAGAAAATAGAGTCACGGCGTATTCCCGTGGTACGACGTGTTCTTGCGCGGCCGAAGAGGGCGGCCAGGGCCGATTAATCACGGTCGCATTTTGCGGTTTTGTCGCGCGTCACGACCCACGTGCGTTCCGCGGGCTCCATTGTTCCGCGCCTAATCGTTCCGGGAACGGTGTCGGACAGTCGTACGCCGTGGGAGAGTTCCCGTCGTACGTAAAACTCGCGCGCGCGCACGCGGATCCTCGTATTTTGCGAGAGCCCATCCTCCACACTCCATCTGAAGTGCGGTCTCGGGTCCGGTTCATTTAAAAGCTACAACTTCAACTTAATATATTTGAAATCAAAATTTAAATACTAATCGGGCTCTCGAAATTAAAAAACAATAATATAATAATCAAATATAGAAACCAACCCAGGTCATAAATTAAACGAGCTATATTAATTATAACAATGTGACATTATTTTATTCAATTATAATTTTCAACGGTACATTTCGACTTCACTTAGTCCTCATCAGCCGTGAACTTACATAATAGCCCCTTATATTAAATATATTAAATATATTAACAACATAGAGAAGAAATTATCTAAAATTATGTTCTTTATGTTATTAATATACTTAATATAAAGGGTTATTATGTAAGTTTATGGCTGATGAGGACTAAGTAAAGTCGAAATGTACCGTTGAAAATTATAATTGAATAAAATAATATCACATTGTTATAACTAATATAACTTTAATTTATGACCTGGGTTGGTTTCTATATTTGATTGTTTGTAATTTACACGAGCGAATTATAGTGATACTAATTCTCTTAATTTATAATAATATAATATATGGACAATAAGAGCGCGGGAATTGGTGCGCAATTTATATAATAGTTAAATAATATTCACATAATATATTAAAATTGTACAATGACTATCGATACAAACTTATTTGGACGTTTCGGTTTTCTTCAAACCATCTTCAGCAAATTCCTAGATCATTATCATAGATGTTTTAACAAAATAGTTGGAAAATGTTGAAATTATGCTCTATGTGAGACCGAGGATGAGTATCTCCCTACTGTCTGGTTGGGAATTGTCCAATTTTTGTCTCTTCGCTGTTTAGTCAAGTGACTAACTGAAGAGTACAATAGGCATAATTATTATTTGCAACGTAATGAATTCAATGTATGATTATTTTACTCGCCCTCCTTCTCCATAGATCACAACTCAGTTATTCAGAGTGTAGTAAGTCAAATTATATTAATATATTTGTTTTCTGGTTTTCTCTGTCTACATCAGGTAGAACGATGAGCAAAGAATATTAGATTAGATTTAATTAATCCGGAACATTAATTGGCGCGATTTTAAAAGTCTCACGATTTCATTTTAATTTAAAAGCAATAATCCTAACGTAAAAATATCAACTATGAAATATCTCTTAAAAAAGATAGATAAAATAATTTTCATATATAAACTCCTCTCTATGTAATTATCGTTATTTTCTTAATGTCTGGTATATTCAATAAATCAATAAAATTATATCATATAAAATTATATCATTTCATTTCGTCCTCTCCGATAGCTAATGGTAAAACCAAGATCGAAACCGCATTCTCACACCGTTCCTGATGATCCAATGTTTTCATCAGCGCGTAATAACCGGTGTACCGCGTTTTTTTCCCAAAATTGAATTACCGGGAAGCCTCTCCTCTCTCTGGAGGAGTCTCCGTTCTCAGCCTCGGGGAGACAAGAATCAGAAATACGGAAGGAGGGGACGAGAGGAGGCATAAGGTGAGGGCAAGGTGGAGATTCTAAAAATGGCGTCGCGGACCGACGGCACACGGTAACTCCAGGGCCAATTTCGAGGGGCCATTTTTCCCCCGAAGGGGAACGTCGACGGCAGCCGAAAATTACCCCGCTCGGACCACCCAGTCGTCCCACGGCAGACCAATCTCCTGGCCATGGGCTAATCGAGTCCAGACAGTCCCCCTTGGTGGGGCTAATTGCGCCTCACCACTTTCGTACCTCCGAGAGGTCGACCTCTCTATTAAGAGACTTTTATCCGGACGCGCTCGCACGCCACGCCGTGCCGCGTCACGTATTAAATTGGAGGGTGTAAGCTCGCCTCTCTAAGAGTCTTTTCTTTAAGGAGGGTTTTTAGGGAGGGGGGAGGGAAGGGTAGCTTGTGTGGGAATGTATGGAACCGTTGGTAGTAAATCGCCGTTGATCAAGTAATCTTGGACGTTCGTGATATTATGCAGGAAACGTCCTGTAAATATCTCCAGTTAGATTGCGATATAAAAAATGTTGCAGCTATTTAATGTTTATTATTGCACTATGTCTCTTTACTTATTTTATAATATGTCTGTCTTGGGATGAACAAACATGTACGATGCATAAAAAAAAATACGTTTTAATAAATTATACCATAAAAACTTTAATTGAAATAAAAAAGATTAAATAAAATATTCTTCGAAAAATAAGTCCATGAGTTTCATAAACTATGTTTCATGCTAAAATTATTTATTGTTTTAAACATAAAATTAAAATAAACATCGAAAAGATAATCATTATTAATATTTAATGCTTATTAATTTAGCTCAATATTAATCGCAGGTATTTTCTTCAATAATACACATTTATAAAAGTAAAAATATATAAAAATATGAGATCTGTTAGTTCTCAAAAGTTTACAATTAAACAACCTGTCACGCCAGCAGACTGGAAAATCTAAAAATAAAATAAAACAAGGGAAGAAATTTTTTCAGTTTATGGCTTCCGCTATCGCCGAGAAACGATGGATGCACGTGATATGGCGCGAGCCTTCGGCAACCTTTATGGTTATGCGAAATTCCTCTTGATGGTGGCCGTAAAACTATTTTACAAAAAATGGCAGTAGTCCTTTTTACTGCCCGTGTGACTGTCGTGTATAAACCTGAATTACAGGTAAAAGCCCGTGTTCTACACGGCGCCTTGATATACGAGGCCTCCTAATTCTCGGTGTTTCCTTAATTTATCCCTATTATCACATCTCCAAGCACGAAGGGACAAAAAATTCCTCGTCGTGCGAGAACGTGTCAAACATCTTTCGAGATTAATCTTTTAGCACTCTTTCTTATTCTAAGTTTGACCAAAGATTTTGAAGTATCCTGTTCAAATAATAGTTACCATTAGAAAAAAGAATGAAAGAAAAGTAAACTAAGTCTATCTAAGAATATCTAACGTCAACAATAAGCTGAAGATTGTTAACGGACTCAAATTCTAAAGACAACAATGAAACTAATGCAAACAGATAAATTTTATATGGCACAGATCTTTACAAACTTTTATTGCTTTTGCAAATTATCTTCTACACATTTAAATTAAAATTGGTATTTGTCAAATATTTTATACATATATTGGAATCATCACATATATTATTATCATATTATTCTTAAATAAAAAAATATATAATATACTATTATATATACTTACCTGTTACTTCAGTAATGTAAAGGAGAACATTCATTTGAAATAAACTTGGGTTGAATAAACTGGAATTTAAAATACAATTTATATATTTGTTTTTTTTCATCCTAAGATAAATCGTCACTGCAAATAAATTGATCAATCTTAATAATAACAAACGAGATTCATCCGTGAGTATAATTTTATCCATATCTAATAGATCAGTCTTATATACACAAACAAGAAAAATAAGCTATGTAACAAGCTTAAAAATTGATAAGGAGTGTTTATCCAAAAATCGAGAGAATGCGTATATCTCATTGGTAGACGCGCAGTAAGTATTGATCGATCGAATCGTAACGTATGGCACAAAGCTTATGTCACGCGAAGGGAAAGCAGTGCCCGATAAAAAAATTTTTTATACATGAATATATATAAATATGTATAAACATACATAAACATATATAAATATTCATAAACATAATAATTATATATGAGATATGTCCATACATGTTTATACATCCTTCTTTAGTTTGTAAAATTATTTTTTAGTGTACTAAAAATAATAATAATAATGAGAAAACATCAAAAATAATTAAAAGGAAACTTTTCGCGTTGTTTGTTTAAGAAAAAATCAAGTTTGGAAAAATGTAAAAGAATTGCTCATATATAGTTGCATGTAAAATTATACATAGTTATGTATGAGCAAATTGTTTTACATTTTTCCAAACTTGATTTTTTCTAAAACAAACAATGCGAAAATTTTAGTTAGTCCCATTAACTATTTTTGATGTTTTCTCAATATTATTATTATTTTTAGTACACTAAGTAATTTTATAAAAGAAAGAAAGATGTATAGACATATTTCATGTATAATTATTTATGATTATGAATATTTATGCGTGTTTATGTATGTTTATACATATTTATACATATTAATGTATAAAAAAATTTTTATCAGGTGTAATTATGGTACGTGTCAAACGAAAGCAAAGTCCCGAGTTCTTTCTTGGATATAATAAAAAAGAAATTTTATTAAGAGTTTTTTTTAATATAAAAAAGGAAGTTTGTACAAAAATTCAATATCATTGAATTATTTCCGATATCACTGAAATCAAATTTATCACTTGGGACTTCGCTCAAAGTCGCAGCGATTTAAGCAGAAAAGCGATTCACCAGGCAATTGCTATATGAATAACGGTGCGATACTTTGACGGATATCTGTTACGTAAATTCATTACGTTATCTTATGTATATCTTAATATATATTACGAGCACTGGAGATACGTGGAAAGCCCGAAACATGATCGCCTTGCGCAGAGAGAAAGCGTAGGCGATGTTAATAACAACTATATGTGGAGCTCGATTCTACATACCAGAAAATCCATCAAGCTTTGTCAGAGCGATGTGTTTTTATTAAAAGATATACAAAATTGCACTAAAAAAACAGATTTCTATTATTATACTTTTCTCAACAATACTTATTGTTAAGATAATTTAAACGCTATTTTGTTATCAAAATGATATTTTATTAAGAAAAACATTTTTATATAATATAACGTAAATTCTTTGTATTATTCTATCATCAGCTCAAAGAAAATAGCAATCTCATATCGCGCATAACAAAAGCCTAGAAGGCGACAAGAATCTAGAACCGGCTCTGATTATAACAATAAAAATCTTTGACCACAATATCTATATCGCCAGCATTGATAATTGCCACGCTTTGTGTCAAATATAAAAATAAATATACGTGTCTGTATTCAAAATGTCCAGTTTTATGATCATCAGCAATTCATAGATATACAGTCAAAGATATATATTCTTTCGTAAAACACGATAAATCGCGCCTAGCTACATTCGCGACTCGCGTCTGACTTGGCTCGCGCATGCACTACTGACGTAGTCCTTATATAATCCCACTTCTCGCGTTTACACGTCACGCACAATAAATCTCTTCAGAAATCTTACATACGTATTTCTCGCTAACCTAGATTTAATCCAGCCCTGTATGATCACGATAAATTGTAAATGACATATCGTCTGAATATTCGTCAGTGAATATTCACGATCAAGTCATATTCTAGAAATTGATATATTACAATTACATTAATGCTATTACGTAATAGGGCGTATATCACGAACGTGTCGAGAGAAAGAGACGATTGGGTCAACGGCAATGATAGAAGTCGAAAAATTTCAATCGCGCTAAACATCGACACTGAACATTCTCAGAACACACTGAATACTAATAAAAAGCTAACGTTAACGTTTTTCAGCAATTACTAAAAAACAAATGAGAGAAAGCTCGATAACCTAATACTCCTCCCATTATATTATAAAAATATTCTTTAACACCGCAGTTCTCTGCAAAACTCTATAGAACTTTTAAAACTCTACGAAATTCTTCAATTATAGTCTTCTATATAGTCCATCGTTATGGCACACGTCAATGGGACTTGCGCAAAAAATATAAATCATTCCTCTCGGCATTGTCTCCTCAACTTCACTCTAATCTTCCACTAACACATGCAGGACAAGCTATCGCATCAACTCGATTCTCGACACTATCATATATCGATACAAGTTTTTCACTTACGTCGACACTAGCGACAAGTGTTGACGGTCTTCTTGACAAGACACGTATTGCACGTGACCTCGCAACACCACCGGAACCTACACTGACAATTGACCTTCTCCTTGACGATTCTGGTGTCGTAGCCTCTACCGCAGCAGAGGAGCTCACAGCCCTCGACCCCAGGACTAGTCGAATTACATTGACGACCTGTCGTCCCTAAGGAGCCAGTTTTCCTATTCGGCTTGCAGAAATCCGGCGAATCTTCGCTGTAAATCAAGTCGAATCTACCGGGCGGCTTGATCGTGGGACCCTCAGTAATGAAACTATGGCCGTCGTTGCTGGGAATGACTTTGGCCGCGCCGTCAAAGGACTCCTTCAGGCGGTTGCCAACTTCCCGAAACGGCGGCATCTTGCGCCAACAAGTACGCACCGTGCAGGAGCCAGACAGCCCGTGGCACTTGCATTCGGTTCTCATGAAGTTGCGTACGGCCTAAAGAGCGAATGTACATAGTACGTCGGGTAGGGATATATATGTACCTATTTTATCTTTCTAACAAAGGCTGACGATTTTTAAATTTTAACAATGGTGTATAAAAATCAAGCCCAAATATATTAAAGACTCAATAATTAAAAAAAGATCGACTGCAATGTTCTCGTTAAGATATAAAGCCTATTAATTATAACATATCCTTAATTTTTTTAAAAATAATGTTTGCTAGAGTCTTGAAGATAAACGCTATCAAGGACAATGAAATTAGAAGATAACTGGTTCGGATAAATGCAAAAAATGCAAAATATTTCGAAGATTATCTTATAAATAATAGAACAGAGATTATCTCATAAATAATAGAAGTTCTTCCGTTGTTGGACAATTGTGTGCTCAAAATTGATTTTAATTATCACGTATATGATGAAAAAATGACAATAAAATCAATTAAATAAAAACGCATGCATATATAAAAAATTAGAAATATAAACGAAGAATAAATATAAAAGTAACTTACCAGACGACCAGCGTCGTTATTATGAAGCTTTACCAACGTTTTAATATCGCTTCTTTTACGATATGGTGCATCCATGAATTCCCGGGATTTTTTAAAGCCAAAGTTTACGTTATCGCCGCATCCTCCCCATTCCCAGTCTCCTTCCGTCGGCAAACTTTTCTTCGCTTCGACCGTACGAGCAAATTTAGCCAGACGATTACCTGCGGAAATCGGTATTTTTTCCTATTTTCAAAATATTAATCGCGAAGAAAATTATATAATCCGGAATTTTTTTAACGTTTAAAATAATTTAAAAAGATTTATAGATATTTATATTTCAATTTTGAAGAACTGAAAGTAATGTTATATACGCTAGTGTTACAATTTGTCTCAAAGTAAATGTAAATGTACCTTTTTATGTTAAAAAGTAATAATAATTCCAGTATTAATGGATTTTTAAAAGCCTATAAATTACTGTAAATTCCGATGAGAAATTAATGGGAAATCGATATGCGGATTAAATCACAAAGAAAGACTAAGAGAGTAAGCTTTTACCCTTCGACGTCATCTTATCGCAGGAGCATTCCACGAGGTCACCCATAGTGCAGGCTCTGGTAACCGCATAAGTAACTCCAGCGGCGGTGATGGCGTTCACGAAACCCGTCTCTCGCGTATCTGCAGGCACATGGAGGGGAATCCGAGATCAATTAATGGACTATTACCGTGGTAGCGTGGTCCGCAACGTAAATCACCGATCGCGAAACAAGAAGAGGCGCGCCCGGTGCGCATATGTGCGCGGTAAGCGAGTGGTAATAAAAAAATCAGCAAGAATCTTCCCGGTCGCAGGGAGCCTCAAACGAAGGAGGATGTCGGAAGATAACGTCGGCAAGGGTTAGGCGAGGAAAGTTGAAGAAGGTCGCGCGCAATCAGATTGCCCGAGAAACAAATCGGATTACGCGTCAGCCGGCGAATAAGACAATTTAGAACTTTCTTACATATGTGCGTGCCGGACTCTTGGAATACATTAATTAATGATATCTCGTTTCAAATAACATCTGCCAAAAATACTTGAATTGATAAAAAAACTTCGTAACAATCTTCTGATAAAATTTATCGCTTCTTTATACAATTTTTATAATATAATATATACTTGAATTTTTATATTATGTACTAATAAAAATATAAATATATATATTTGCAATAATATTTTTATGCAATTGTTATGTATTTATTTAATACATGCAATATGAAACGTATAAATAAGTGATATAATGATGTATAATCTAAATTATTATTTAGCGTATCTATTACTTCCCGATTAGACTTCGGTTTTAGAAACTTTTAGTGATATCTTAATAAATACGTCTTATAAAGGTTGAATAATCTAGGCCACTTAATTTGAAAAGGCAGGTTTGTAATTATGAATGTATTCAATCGCGAACAAGCTACATAGATCGAAAACAGCCAATTCATACAGTTTCTAGATCTTTGTGCATCGTTATCTGAGAGTCAGATGTAGAATGGACTAACGATAGAAGGTATAATTTGACATTAGATACAGTATACATGCAGTAATTATTTATATAGCAATGTGTATAGAGGAAGTCGGTACGTGTCAATTAATCGATATAATGACACACGATTAACACTTCTTTAGTTTTTTCTGGATATGAGAAATTATTATTCGCAACTGCGAACATTTACAACATATTTCAATAGCGTCGTGATTTCACCAGATTTCGAATGATTACGTAAACAATTAAAAAATCACTTAGCTCTGAAGTCAAAATTGTTTGGTTTTATATACACATATATTGGTTAAAAACATACTAATAATATTATACTGGTTAAAAAGTATAATAATTTTAATACATATATATTAAAATTATTAGGTATACTATACCTTTTTAACCAGCGTTTAACCATATTTTGACTAAATTAAACATTGCACGATAAAAAGTGTAATAACCGATCATTTCCCTCGATATATCTTTCTTAAGAAAAAGATTTATTTTAAATTCATTAAAAAATTTGTCTTTACATAAAATTAGCGATTCTAAAACACCCTTTTATATATATATATATATATATATAGAACAAATATACTAAGCTTCTTTCAATCATTTCACCTTGAATTCGTACACAACCCTCATCTAAAGATATCGAATTGCAAATTCTATCTGGTAGTTCCGTGAGATGTGGGTGGTACCGATCGCCAATGAGCCATACGAAAAGATCAGCTCACCAGTATAAAAGGGATATCGTCAATGTTGAAGGCCTTAGAAGCAAACGCCCATCGGTCCCACAATTCGGGCTCACGCTTGTCTGATTGCAATAGGTGTACGACGGAGAATCGCGGAGACTCACGCTTGGGACGTCCGGTGCAATTCCTCGTGATGTGTGTGTGTGTGTATTCGGTTTCACTTGTCATGTCTCCACTCAATCATTAAGCAGACAATGCACACAACGCCGAATTTCACCCCTTTTCAAAACGGAAGATCGCCACCGCCCCAGCTGGCCATTGTCTCTTATATATATAGTCTTTACAAGCATCCGGTTTTTGCAAAACCAGAGACTGCATGTATGCTTTCTCTTTCCGTATTCTCTCTAAATGCATTTTATTTCTTTAATTCTTAGAAAAATAATCTTGTAAACTATTCTAGATATTAATATTTGTCCTACATATTATATTTATGTGTATATGATATATATACATATTTATACATGATATGTATAGTGTATACATATTTATTTATTTAAGAAATTCAAGTATTTGTATAAATTATAGATATTTGATTAATAGTGTATATATTATTTACATATATATGTATAATATATTAATATACATATGTATATTAATTATTATGTGCATATTAGTTATATGTGTTTAAAGATTAATTTATTTTATTTTGATAATTGAACGAGCGAATGTATAAATTGCTCGTTAATTATATTCTGAAACGTAATAATATATTGTATCATTCAGTTTTGTATGATTATACACAATGTCTTCATATAAAACATAACCAATAGAAAATGAAGCCCATAATGGTCGAAGTTGGATCTTTAATTCCATCATTTCTTATTGATTGTGTATTCACATGTATACGATCCAATAAGATTCTTATTATCTTCATATAATTTTATAATATACTGCAAATCATTAATACCTGACGAAATAATTTTTAATTTTTTTTAATTTTTAATTATATATCATACGAGAACATCATATTAACATATACATAATACAAATCCAAGGCAAAATCCAAAAGGGATCCGTCTCCTCGTTAAACTGACAATATCACCTTTCATTTTATTTTATTGCGAAATGCCGATCGAGAAAACCAAGATCGTCTCGTGTTGATCTTCGCGTCGATATGATCTCTGCCGATACCGACACGCCGGAATTAACTCATAACGTGGAATGTCCACCCAATTACGGATTCCAACGAAAAGGGGAAGAACAGAATCGGTAGCTATCGTGAATATCGAGCAGCGAAGCATCGGCATTGCAGAATCGCGGCGCGCGATCGCATCTCCTTTTCAGAAACTTGATGCGCGATCTTCTGTCAATTATCCCAATATAAACAGTGACGTCGATAATATCGGTCGTTGTGCCGCCAGAGAATAACAATATATTGTTATCGTTTTTACTATTTTATTTTTATCTTTTACTTTTTATTATATCTATTTATATTTTATATTATAAAAATTTCTCACGGTGTAATCTGTTAAAATCTCTAGATTTCTAAACCAAATGATACGCTTTATAATCCAATATTGTCATAAAACAATAAAATAAGAAAAGAAGCTCGAACGAAAAAGGAAGAATGAGCATATATGTATCGAGGGTAGAAAGCCGGAGGGAAACCCGGAGATGAGGCACAAGAGGTCCGGGTGGTGGGCCCCACTGTGACGCCAGGGAGGGGTTATACGCGTTAAGCCTGGTTCTCTGTGGTTCCCATGGATTCCAGGCGGGTATCTTCAGCGCGGATCGACAGCGCGGACGGAACAGGAGGACTCAGGCCAAGGAAAGAGAGGAGGCTGCCTGCCATCGCTCGCGTATCTTCTGATGCATCGCCTCACCTTTCAGTGCGTATTTAAACGATACGATAGTTTTATACGAGCGATCTGATATCGGAGCTTCGAGAGCGGGAGAGAGGCCCGGCTAGCTCTCCTCTCTTGGCTCCCGTCGTGGCCGCATTCATCGCTTCTTCGTTCACGAGCGGAGATCGATCGCTCGCTCTATCTCCGACTCCAACCTTCGCTCGAACCGACGCGACGCATCGGCCCTTTAACATGACGGAAGCATCGAACTCTTTCGAGCTCACGTGGCCGGATCGTTTACGAGAGTCCCGTAAACTGCTCTTTTTTTCGCAACCTCCTCCGCTCCTCCGGACTTCAAGGCGCCGTTAAGATCGGTTCTGAATCTGAAGGACTCTCGAAAAAAAATTAGGAAGTTTTCAAAATCATGACTGATAAACGAAATTATTTATTTTTAACATCAGGAAAATTATTTTAATTTATTAAATTACCGCAAGTTAATACTTTAGATCCATATTTCTGAATAACATTTATAAAATTGAAGAGCTAACTGCAACAGTGAGCTAATCCATATTTTATAAAAAAGGAGGAAATAACTAAAGTTAAAGATGGGAACAAAGTAGACTAACCCATAATGAAATAATTCACATTTTTTATAAAATTATAACTGTTGCAGTAAACCTTCAATTATTTTTTCACAAGGGTGTAGAAAAAAGGGATAGAGAGAAAGAAAGAGCTGTTAATTTTAATAATAAATTTACAATTTTTTCATTTTCACGGTCTCAAAAATATGTTTTGTACTGTTACGACTAGTTATCTTTGCCGAACAATCTAATATGTAACTATATTTTATCTTTATATATGTATAATGATTTTACTATTTGGACTAAGGCAGACCTCACGTCAGTCATATTAAACAAAACTTTTTTTGTGGAAGTACAATTTGTTACAATTGTACGGTCAAAGGCGGTTCAATTTCGCATCTTGTAATATTTTCCAATGTCGAATGACAATCCGTCTGAGTATTTTGATGATCGCTTCGGTGCTCGGAGAATGCCGGAGGTGCAGAGGAACGGCACATAATATAAATCACTTCGAATCAATTAAACACGAGGGATCGCGAGCCAATGATCTCGCGATGCCGTGCCGCCAGCTGCACCTGTGGGCCCTTCGTCTCGGGTCGTCCGGACGGTTCAGCCAATTATCAGCATTCCAGGGCATTATCCTCAGTGCGGGACTTACGCCGTGTTTAATTGCAAGTGGTCGTCTTCTTCTTTTTCAACCCCTTTCGTGTCTTCTTCAGCTCCCCCTCGCAATATTCTCTTCTTCTCTCGTCATTCCAGATGAGGAAATAACTCAGCCGACAATAAAATGCAACCGCATAGAGAATCATTTTATTTCCTGAACCCAGAGAATATTTTTCCGTGAGTTTTCGCTATTTTCTTAAAATGTATAATCATTTTAAATTTACTCATACCACGTTGGTTTCGTAAAAAAATAAAGGTAGTAACACGAATAACGTCACAAAGTAATAGTGTTAGTTTTGTTCTTTATTTGCGACGCATAATATCGCGGCAACAATATGTGAACATCGTCTTTCAAATATTAACTTCAACAAGTGCAACGTGAGTAATACTCACTGAGTATCCAGAAAGATCGCTGAGGGTCAAGCATTCGCCCAAGACGTAATGGTCGGCATGCACTTTCCAGTTTTATGAACCTCTCGTAATGCTAATAATGTCGGGCATACTCGAACCTCTTAATGGGGGATCAAGACGGCGTACGGAGATCCCGTTTATGGATAAAAAGAAATTGCACCGCCTGTCTCGTGACACGCGTTGCATCAGCGTTGCCACTCGACGTATGCATAAATATACACGGTGTATCAGCGTTCGGCGTTCTTTCAATATTGCTGCATCAAAGCGAGGAATGTCGCGAATGAACGTTCCACTTACCGCGGGCATATACATGTCGTGCCGTCGAAATGATCGTAATACATTTTCTCGTAAATTATGTAATGTTGGTCGTGGATCACACGATCGCGTAATGTCCTCGTATTGTATTATGCACCGTGTGTTTTTATACTTATACAGGATTTCAATATGTGGCGCAGTAAGTGATAAATCTTGAAAGAACGATAAACTAATAGTAACAATATTTAGATTGATATTATGCTAAGATGAATTATAATTCGATAACGGAACGTATTGCAAGATGTAAAATTGAATTTTATAGGAAGGGAAAGCCACAATAGTGGCGTTGAAACAATGTCGTATTTTGAGAAATACAATAGTTTTGCATGAAATACAAGGAATACAATAGAAAAAAAACAAATAACAGCAAATCTTATTTAAGAAAAAGCTGCAAGATTTTAAAAATAAATCCCTGCTCTATAAAGGTTAAACGATATCTCTCTTTTTTACTTAGTTTTTTCCTCGTATGATTTATGATCAAGCATGGTAATTATCTAAAAAAAATTCTAGAATTCTTAATTATAATTTAAATTACAAATACTTTGCCGACTTTGTAATTTTCCCATTAGAGAATAATTAAATATATTAATTTGCAATTTAACTTAAAAAATAGGATTTTTTAAATGTACCTTTTATAGATCATCTTAAAATTAAAAATCCCATAATAATATAATCTTTATAACGTCGAATTAATATATACACACACTACCAATATCTAATATATATTTATAGAATATGCAAAAGTGTGCGAAAATAATTGCATATATAGCTAAGTACGTGCATTTTTGCATAGGGTTAACAAATCCCTCGTAAATCTCGCGGTGATTAATCGGTCGGATTATGCAAGCAATTTGCGGCGATGCGTCGGACCGCCATTGTAGGAATTACGTCGCCGTTGTACTCGATCGACGCACGTAGATGCTATCGATCGTTCTCAATGCTACAACTGGGTGATTTGTTTAGCAGCGAGACAATCTATCGGGCCGATTCATGCACCGATTCATGCGCAGTAGATCGTACTTACAAAGTATTGATCTTCGTTTAAGTATATGTCCTCGCCTTTCTTACTTACAATACTACAATTTGTCCTTAACACATTTATCGTAATTTTTCACTCTTATTATGATGTTTCGAAATAAATTAATTTAAAAAATATCTTGAAAACATAAGTTGATAAAGTTATAAAGGATTTTTTTTTAATACTTGCAGAATTTACAACTAACAGAAATAATATATCTTGCACTACTATGTTTACTTATTTTATTTGATTATCTAATATTTAATATATATCTAAACATTAGAGAGTCGCTAATCAAAATAAAGAAAAAATATGGCGTGTTCTTTTAACATGTTCACGTAGAATACTCTTATTTATGATCTCTTTCTTTATAAAATAGCTTGCCATATTTCCTACATGTGTGCATCATTTTCGTACCGCGTAATATCGTAAAAGTACGATGTACCAGAGGGCAATGCAGAAGAAGAAAAAGAAAAGGACGGAGGAAGGAAAGGAAATAACATTAGACGCGCAGGATGTAGGCGAACACGGGAAAGGAAAAGACAGACGACGTTAAAGCAAGACGAAGCAGGTTAAAGCGAAAAGAGCAGCGCGAACGACGATAAATCTCGACGGGCATCCGTAAATAAAGTTGAGAATATTCAATGAGAGAAGAAGATAGCGCGCGTAGGACTGCAAGGCGAGTGCATTTGCAGCGGGGTGGAGGACCGGAGGATGGAGAAGCGCGCACGAGATCGGCTCGCTCGCGCGAGTACCAGATCTTCGCTGGCCCGCTCTTCGACTCTCCGAGATCGTACCAGGGGAGAAAATCTTTCCAATAAATACCGCGAGGAACGGACGCATGAATGCCGGTAAAAATCGCCGAATGACCAATTGCAGCGGGAGCTCCTCAGGCGCGTTCACCTTTTCCCCGAGATTCCAGCGGATTTTTGAGAACTGCCGCACCATATCACCGCTGGATTCTCTGCTCTTGCAGGAATTTCTCTCGCTCCTTCTCTTTCCTGCACCCACCGTTCTCGTCAAGCATTCTAAGTTCCATTCGCTGTGGTGCACCAAGCACGCCTCATCGTCGCACGAGATATTGCGGTAATTACGAGATATCAAGAGTAAATCGAGAAAAACGACTGGATCATATTATTATTTCATCTATCATCTCCCTTAGCGCATAACAAGAATAGAACTATTCGAATTGTAAGCTTTTTACACACATTTTTCATCGATCATACGTAAAGTTTGATTGCCCTTTGCATATTGATATTTGCAAATTTTATTTCAATTAATCAAACTATTTTCTTTATTTTTTTTTCTTTTAAAGAACAGTTAAAGCTGCCTATTAATTAAATTACAATCAAGTTTTGCGTATCAAGGATATTCGACAAAATATGAAAGTTTGCATATCGTATGTCAGACGTGATTTATGAATATAACGCGAGAGAATTGTGCGGAGAGGAACATTTTCGTCGTCTCGTCGGTAAAACTCGCGAAGGAATGCACCGAAGTTTGACAAAAACCCATAAGATACGACGAGAGGAAGGCAATATAAAGACGACAACAGCACTGGTGAGTCCTCTTTCCTCGGTTCTACCCGTTCTCCTTTCGACGCCGTAGAATCGACGAAGCATTCAAATGTCAGACCGACGAAGTCTAACGGAGTAACAGATCTGTCCTGGTCCCGCGGCGTACTTTTTTTCGTCGGTTCTCTTCTGTCCTGCTACCTCCGTCTTCTACACCCTCCCGCGCATCCGGAACGAAGTTAAACGTACGGTAGTCGAGATACAATAAACGTACGGGACACTAAACTGTTTGCTGTTGTCAATCCTTTGTGGATACGACACCGGCTCGGGCGTTCTCGCGATGCAGTGAGCCCATTGCTCTTTCAAGTACAGTTCTTATAAAGAGTAATCGCACAGAAAATTCATTCTTGCTTCTACATCCATTAATACATAGTTACAAAGTAAAAAATTCGCGAATAAATGCAACTCATACAATTATATCGCTATTTCCATAAATGTCAATTAAATTAATTTCCCCTTCCCCCCCCCCCATCATTTACATCGATTATAAAAATTAATTTCAATCAATAGAGATAAATTGTACGGTGAAATATATGTTAATTGATGGGACTTTTTTTATGCGCTCGCAGTCGCGCCTCGTGTATTTTATTCTGTTTATAGTTTCTCCGGGAGTGCACACGGTTCACATGCGGTTAACATCGAAGCTAATAGTGTTAATAATATGACGTAGGCTTTCGTCCTCTCACTAAGGAACGAAGGAAAGAAGTCGAGACTTCTTCTGTCTTTTTGTATTTATTTCTCTCGGAATACCGCGATATGATGCCTGTCAAGACTGGTCGCATGAAGTATCTTTTTAGTCATGGATAATTTCCTTCCTACCGGTTTCTACGACCGTTGAAAGCGAGAAAAATCAGGCTTTTCCTTCGTACGACACGCTTCCATGATCGACGCTCATGGTTGTGCCATTGTTCCTCTTGTCACGAGAGTACCACTGCTACTGTGCTTTATGAATGATTCATGTGGACCAACTCGCTGCGGGCCAGCATCCGGTGTGCTAATAATATTTCGTGCACATCTTTGGCAATATTGTATGAAAGCCAGAGGCAAGAAAAACCCCCCCATGGCGACATATTCCTGAGAAGTAGCACCGCGGGTGATGGTTACTGTGAGCAAAGTGCTCTCAACGGCTTGTAGTCACGTCAATTGCTTTTACTTCACTGACCTTGCTTAGAATTAGAAAAGCAAGGTCAGTGTACTGCCCTAACGTGACTACAGCTCGTCCTTAAAACGGACGTCTACATATTTCGTCTATAAATTTTGGTTTAACCATTATAAGACATTTCTATACGTTCAAATAGAATCAAAACACGTGTGAAATATTGGATATTTGACAGATGATATTTATAACTATTTAAAAATTAATAATATTTTGGATAAATTAATATATCTCGATATTTCGTGTTCATTATTAGTATTTCAATATTAATTAAAAATAAGAAATTATTTTTATATTCCGCGTTCGTTAAAGTTTAAATAAATTTCATCATTTGTGTATATATAATATATTTCTTGACTTTATACTATATTAATACTTATACTATAATAATTATTACTGTAATACAAAAAACAATCATTAAAGCTGCTATATAAGATTTTTTCATAATAAAATTTATCCAACAATTTTTCTCAATTTTCGAAAATAAATTTTATCAATTTATTGTTAAACGTTCAACCTTTTATTAGTAATGACCGACAAATATCGACATCATGAACGAGTATAGATTCACAAGATACGAAACAAACTCGCGAAACGAACGACGCAAAGGACAAATATCTTTTAAAGGCCTTTTAGTAGGTGTTTGACACGTACACGTGACGTTATTTAATTTCCGTACGTGCGAGATGGGAAACAGGAGAGGCGCGAAAACGGGCTGGGAATCCTATATGGAGCGCATTAGTTAGCGCCGCATTCGCGAGGCGACGAAAACACTTAGCGTTATGCCGCTAAATCCGTTTCAGTCCTTCTGATTATCGCTGCTTCGCGTGAATTTCAACGCACGGTCTTAACCCGTTTAAGGGACAAGCCACGAATCGTTAAAATGCTCAACAATATTCGCGCAGAAATATTAATTTCGATCAATCAATGGGAAGCATAATCAAACGATGCATAAAATATTAGAAAAATGACTAAATAAATTGAATAAAAATTATTATTTATAATGTTAAAGAAGCATCTATTTCGTGGAATTTGGTACTGAATTCCTCAAATTTGATATTTCACGCCCTCCGCGTTTCCTCGTGCTTCACACATTTCTGTGTTCTATAAAGAGTCATCCGAAGATCGTAAAATAGGATGAGCCGAAGATTTTACGAGCGATATTAGCGGGATCGCCGGCGCCCTCACTGCTGAATAATTAGTCCCCGATTTAGTAGAGGTTCCACTAAACTTGCTGCCCCTCTATCCTATTAGGGATAACCTCAGCCAACCCTGTTGAGAACGATTCGAAAAGCGACTGCCAGACCACCGTCGTGGAGGAACTGCGGTAACACTTTTTATTACGCGTAAACTGTCCTTTTTATTTTCATCAAAAGTGTTAACGGATCAAGAAATCTTTTCATTTTTTCTTACTCTTTTCTTCGTTTTCTCAATAATTTATGCATATATTTTAATAATTTACAGCGCTCGAGAGAAGCTATAATTATTATAGGTTAAGATTATTATGCATAAATAACAATAATTGTATGTAAGTATTGCATTCCAACGACAAAAATAAATAATGCGTAAAATCATTTTTCAGAAAAATGGTTTTCACTACGACATTGAAAAACACATCTGTTCTGGGAAGTTTCAATTTGCAGAAACAAATGATTTTACGACCTCTCTCACGGAAGGAAAGCATCGCGAACGGACAAAGACACGAACTCGGGTTTATTAATGTTCCAAGGTGAGCATCCTCGTTAGAGAGTTGGGAAACCGCAAAGAAAAGAAACGTCTCTCTCTAAAGTAATCCCAAGATGGCAAAGCATATGATCAATCGCGATAAGACAAAGTCGCCATGAGAGCGATCAATCTAATTGTAACGATGAATCAACGTGATGTAGCTAATTGCAACACCTCTATCTTCGAATCTGCGACTTATAATGACTGCGAGAAAGTTCTTTCGAGAAAGCCATAATGCGGCCCGTTAACCTCGGGCTTCTTCTCAATGAAAGAATAAAATCATTACGTTGTGATTCTGGCTATCCCTCTTCTCCTTCCACTCTCCGTTCAGAGAGAAAAGAAGAGAAGAAAGAGAGAGGACAATTTGTTGATTTGAGGAGGCGACCACTTAGACGACCGTTTTCTTCGTCACTCCGTGAATTCTATGGAATCTCGGGATGAATGAAGAAAACCACTCTCTTAATTTAGTCGAAACCCATCGATTCGACGATCGTACCTGCCGGAGGGGAACCGGGAATCTCTGCGCGGGGCAGCACAATAAATTCCTACCTCCTCCGCTTTCCTTTACTCCAGAGGTAGCTCTTTCTACGGGTTTTTGACGCCCGTGTTCGTCTTATCGCGACACGCGGCACCCCTCAATTAAGAGGTGCTGCTCGTCCACGAATGTTATACCAGGCTCCGGGGGCCCCCGGGGTCCCCGGGACCACACAGCGGGAGCTACCTGCTGGGCCTAAACTATCGGCCGAATCGCGCCCATAAAAATTAAACGTCGCCAGATAAATAAACGTCAATCGGGAATTAAGATAGGCGCCGCCGGTAGCATGGATCCTCATACGCTTTTTCCCTCCCCCTAACCCACCCGTTAGGAATTTTTCCCCAGAGACACATCCGAGAATGGACGATAGATAAGCAATCCTCTGATGTATCATCAGTCGAATTTTCGGCTTGGAAAAAAACCTACAAGCATCTGTCTCTGCGAGTGTATCATTACTAGACATGATCGAATGATCATACTTGATCTGAAATACGTGACATAATCGGGCAATTTCATCTGTTTTAAGACAAGGTTCTTCAAATGAAATAATTCTTTATAAGTACACACCAATTCAAGTAGGTAAACTGTGCGCCGATTATTTGTCGATCTTGAAACACAGTCCTAAACCGAAGCTGGAATATTAATATTTACAATAATATTAAACTGCTTGTCAATTTAATATTATTGCAAATAAACATCTTAGAAAACTGTATAATAATTTGATGCTAATAAGCATCTTAAAAACTATAAATAATTTATTGCGAAAAATATTACTTCAACCGAGTTCTTTATTTATAGTTCTATATTTAGGATTTTTATTTTAGTTCTATATTTACTTTTGTAGATAAGGACTTGTAAAATGAATAAAAAATATTTCTATAGTACTATGTTACTACTTTTATAATGTTCATTTTATTTAAAAAATGCTAACTATTTATAATTAGATACTATATCTTATTGGTTATTATTTGTTTAATTGTTTAATTCAAATAAAAGGTGAGAATCAGCTGAAAGTTTCTACTATAAGAGCTTTCACTACATTGTTTTTGTTACTTTTTAATAAAGAAACAAAGTATTTATTTCTTATATAACTTATCTATTCTAAACTTCCGAAGGGAAAAGAATAGCTCAAACAGGAGGATTCGGTAGCCAAACTCCACATGTTCCTTAAAATCTTTTTGGACAAAACGGGTGGCCTAGAAAGTCGTATATTTCTTCCGCCTAGATTCCTAACCGCGATCTGTCTTCAGCTTGTAACAGATAATAGTCACATGTATCAATAGACCCTATTTACGATGTCGCAAAAGCTGGATTTCTAAGAAATAGTATGTGTTACGTTAAAGATTAAGAGCGACAGATTAATAACAATTTATTCTTTTTTTTATAGTAGACATAATCTCCACATGCAATTTGTAGATTTGTTTAAAGTATGACATTGATTGGTACATATATATTTCAGTTAAGAAGAATTAACAATTACAAGTTTCCAATTTTTTTATCTAAGAGATAAGAATATAGTCCTTTAAAACAAATCCGACAAATTTTGACTTTTAAATCAAATAATCAAATTAAGAAATAACGATAAAAAGTAGATAATTATAATACTCTAATAATGATAATTTGAATAACAATTAAACTATTAAATGCAATAACTATTAAATGTAACATTATTCCGTAACAATAATAATTCAATAAGAGCACAATATAATACGGAAGTATATAGAAATACATAGAGTCGCTACAAAGCAGCCCAATAAAAACGGTATAACGGTTACATGGGACTTCCTAAGGTAAGCTGTCCGCGAACGGAGTCACAGATAAATGATGACGGCGAGAATTGTCACCCGGAACGACCGGTTAAACACATTGCCACCCCTGTCATCGATCCACACCGTCCAATAATGCATTTTGTAGACGAGATTTATGTACCTGCTGTCCAACCTTTTCCCGACAGAGGCCTACCATTTTTTGAATGTAACTTCTGACTCTACGAATGCTTTGCAACACAAA
This sequence comes from Mycetomoellerius zeteki, assembly GCF_001594055.1. Lineage (NCBI taxonomy): Eukaryota > Metazoa > Arthropoda > Insecta > Hymenoptera > Formicidae > Mycetomoellerius > Mycetomoellerius zeteki. The sequence continues at coordinate 5,027,853 of NW_017256287.1, read as the reverse complement.
GCGATATTTATTTGATAAACTGATTTGTCGCCTACCTTTTTTATTTCTATTTTAATATTATTATTATTATTAGTTTCATAACTTTTATGTATTTATATATCTCGAAGCTAAAAGACATAAAAAGAACTGCATAGTTCTATCTGATAAGCGAGCGTCATGAAATAATAATTCAACAAATACGAAGACGCATAGATATACTATACATGGAATAAAAACTCGTTATACAGGACGTCCTGAATTTAAATGATTAAACTTCGGGAGTGTGTAGAGGATCTTTTTTCTTTAGTTTATCGATTCCCGAAGTTTGGCTATTTAAATGGGACACCCTGCAGAAACAGCAATTACAAATTCTTTACAATCCAATATAACGAAGTTTACAATTACTTGATGAAATGTATAATCGGACTTTGTTAACTTACAATATCATCATTATGGAGTAAGAAGATCGTAAGTGACAAATAGAGTGCAAATTAATTTGTCGCAGTGGTATTGTGTTTAACCATATTTGTAGTGACACTCTTAAGAATTAAAATACAAAAATTAAGTCATATTTGTTACATTAAAGAAAAAAGTCAAGTATTCATTCCAGAAGTTCATGGATATAATGCTCATAAAAAATAATTATAATTAAATTTTTATTCAATTTAGAAACAGCTATTTCTCAAATTAAATATAATACAAATGTATGCATCTCAAGAAATAAAACTGAGTGAAAAAAAAACAATCACGAAGAAAAAAGTCGTCCTAAAATTCTGTGTTATAGAAAGTAGGACTGAATGACGAATGATCGTCTTTGCTTTGTATTTAATATGGCAGTCAATTATCGTGGTATTATGTAATATTCTGTATGACAAATTTGTCATATTACATATTATTTACACATATCTTTATGTGATAGTAAATGACTATATCTAAATACTGTAGGATATTTGAATTTCCGAAATATTAAAAAATAAATGAAAGTACCGAGCGGTGTCTATTCGCTTAATTAAACTATCGTTTTATTTATTCGGGCCGACGAGCTGTCTCGTTAATAATATACTATCTCCCGCATCTCTCACGAGTGAATGCCGATCGTCAGGCATCCCCGACGGTGTCGTGCTTAATACGATCATCGATCGTTAGGCGTGGATTCCACGCGCGTCCGCATTTAGCGTCTTACCTGAGAGACGATTCGGTATCAAATCACGATCGATAGGATTGACGGCGATCTTTAGGTCGCAAGAGAGCAAGTAAAGAAAAGAAAAGGGCAAAAATGGGAGACAAATTCGAAAGACTAGCCGCGGTTCGTCGTAGCAGAAAGGCTTTAATTAAAGGAACATATTGCCACTAATATCCGACGGACAGTGTCAATCTGTCAGACTACCATAAGACACCGATCTGATCGGGCGTTGGAGACCAGCACAGACTATTGAACACGTCTTCAATTTGGTTGTCGTGACCAATCACCCGAAATTAATATATCGGATGGCTAACTGAGTAAGTGAATCACGCGGACAGTTTCGTCTTTCATCGGATTCAAATTTACCGCTCACATAGAAAGAAGGTCCATATTCGATTATGTGTGAAAATTGAACGATCGACTGTTAACGTGATCATGATCAAGATGGAATTCGTTCATGCTCGTTTACCAAACTGTCGTTTCCCTACTGTCCGAAACGAAATAAACGCATCTATTGTGCAGGATTAATGAAAACGATATTCTTCGATGGAAGTAGACATATTATAATTATTATATTATATAATATTAATTATAATGAAAATAAAATATGAAAATTGGCAGAATTTTGCTGATGTTTATGCGCTAAATTTATAAAAAATATTTAAAATAAATGCTTTCAAAATTAAACATTTTTTAAGTACTTTTTTTCTATATATGATAACATATATATACTATTCTATAATATACATATAATAATGACATACTGCACTACTCTTCTATGAAAAGCGCTCCAATGAATTTTTATCGAAGCAAAAAAAGCTTTAAAAAATAATAAGAAATACAAAATATAGAATTTTTTGTAATGCTTTGAAAATGAAAAAAACTGTATATAAACTTATTAATAACTCTATATCATATAACTGAAAATGAAGAAATCTAACATCTTCACGAAGAACTCGAAGATATTTTTTCTTTTATCATATTAATTATTTTTATTTAAAAATATTCTATTAAAAATTATTGTTATTAAAAATAATTGTATTGTATAAAATTTTGGAATTTCACATAAAATATATTATAAAACGCTGTATTGAGGTCACACACGAATAACTTTCAACAAGGTAAACTTCTTTTTTTATTTCAGTAATTATGTCAGTTTTTTTGCGCAAATTGCTGACAAAAAAAGGAAGTTATAGAGAATTAATTTTTTAACGAAACATAAACGATCTATAATAATATAGTTCGTAGAACTTCGATTTCTCAACATTCCGACGAGTTAAGTATCCTTGTTGGCAATAACGTGGCATTATCATTATTACCATATTACTACACGCTACTATTTGCTGTGACACCTTGCAGTTTGACTTCATAGTTGTATGCGGTCGAAGTGGTCCCAACATTAAAGAGAGTAGTTATTATCTTTTTTCTAGCCACCAAAACACTATATATATATCTAGAATCTCTCATTAAGGTTAATTTAAAAATAATTATTTGTCCATAACATATCCTAACTCGAAAAAGGCATACTTGAATAGTAAGTTACAAAAAAAAATTCCATAACCTGTCCAAGTCATACATACAATAAAATAAAATTGCACCATAAAATATTTGAATAAAAACTATGTTATGTAAAGAATAGATAAAAAATCGAATAAAAAAATCGACACCTCCCATTTCTTTAAAAATTAATTCTAACTTAAACTGCATTCTTTTTATATATTCTTTTCATCCCAATAAACTTTGTGTAAATATAATTTAGAGGCATGTAAGCGTATATAAAACACATATAAGAAAAGAAGTTTAATAATTTGACATAATTTTTCATTGAATAATAATCAATTGCCTTAAATGAAAACATAAAAATACCAAGGCCATTGTTGTACATCGTGTTTTACGATCGTTAATACACTCGTATCGGTATAGAGTGGTCAACATCATGCTCCACACGTGGAGGGACTCCTTAAAGGCCCCGCACGTAGAAAGGTCCTTAAAGGTCCTAAAGGGGTAGCCCATTCTGAAGGTGTGCCGATCGGGCACCGGCATTTAATCGTAACGAATCGCCCTCAGGCCCCGTAGGGGAGTGTGTAATCGACATCCGGTTCGCCTAATGTCGAACGAGTAGCGCCCTGTAATCTGCCGCTAGCGTGTGCATTGTCGTGCGCGGGTTCCCTTCTCGCTCCTGAAAGGGGCATCATAGGATCGGAGATCCCTTTCTCGACGAGAGAGCAAGACTGGGGCCCGGAATAGCGTTTGCTCGACCTTGTGACCATGATTTGCAAATAATGCGACCGGATTTACGAATTTACGGGATCAAGTATCTGATGTGCACAAAGATCTCGAGTATTTAAATGCCTTTCGTTAATTATAAAATGTAAAAAATTACTTATTTCGTAATTTAAATCCATTTGAACATGGAAAAAAGTCATTAAAGATATGGTCCAGTATGTTGAAATAGTCCATTATACATTAGATATATCAAATAATAAACTAATATGCAATAAAGAGTAATACAAATTATTCAACCTCTCGATCTCTAATTATTTTTAAAATTAATTATTACCGATTTATATATGTCTCGATGAAAAGCTTACCGCGGAGCAGAATCTTCTTGAGAGACCTCCTGACGGTCGTACAGTTCCACCTTCGATTTCGAAATTGGTATTGACATTCCCTAGTACCTACTTGAACACCCTTCGCTATTTCTTTCAACAAAGATGGCTCCTTACGACAAATGTCAGCTAGCTTTCCCTTCAGACGTCTTGTTTTCTTACAGACCAGCATCGGATCCATCACCAGCTGACTTCCTACAGTCCTGTAAAATAAAAAATTAAAATAAATATAGTGATTAAATATATCATATTACATATTAAATATATTCAATATAACTTTGTTATACCTACTCTCTAAAAATTTTAGAATGAAATATCACTCTGAAGAATGAAATCTCGCCCTTAAAGATTGAAAATTAAGCCATTCTTTTTCAAGATTGACTGAATTTTTTTCGCTCTTTAGAGTAAAATTTTACTCCAAAGGATTTAGAGAGTAAAAATGATCAATAAAAGAGAGAATATTGTTATAAATGCATATGTATATCTCTTGCATCGCTCAAATTTAATAATTTTTCAGCGATAAGATTAGATAAATACTGATATAAATAAAAAATTTATATTATGCATGTAAGTACTATTCTTGAATGATAAAAAATAGCAGCACTCTAAACGCTTCTGTGTTTAATTAACTTATCTGCACTCAATACTCAAGATAACGATATAATCGTGTGAACCGCGAGGAACTCGGAGCAACGTCGTTCCCTCAAGACACGACACGCGCTAGAGAGGAAAGCGGTCAGAATAATTTACGGAAGCTACAAATCCCGCGGCCGAGTTGCTGGTTATTTAGCTACGCAATATCTTTCCGCGCGCAATGTGGAAAAAGGAACGCTCTCGCGTGAGATTAAGCGGCAGCTCTCCTTTCCCGTGATGCTTATCCATTCCTTCTAAAACCCGTAGAATCTCGGTTCTATAAGTACGAGTGCTGTGTCTCGACGCAGCCCTGATCCTCGCGATTAATCGCTCGTGTTTGGATCAGAATTTATTTCTCCTTAAGCACACCGTCGTGCCTCATAAATCAGTCGGAGCTTCGCTATTTACAGAGAATTTGGATTTACCCCATTAACATCGTCTGAACACGGAAGATTTGTCATTCTCAACGAATTCTTTAATACTACTAATTTTTCGTGTTTGCTACGCGAATAACCAGATCGCACTATGCAACGAATTATATAATAGAGCAATAAATTAACAAGGAAAAAGCGCTTAAGTTCTGTATACGTTTCATTCGATTATGGCTACTAAAGTAGCGGTGTCAGCTTGATACACGTAATTTACTAACGACGAGTGAATTATAGTAATTGTATTGATGCCGTGCAATTGCGGTCGACACAACGTGAGATTATTATGCCAATGAAAGTTACTGTTTCTCTTCTCTTTTCCTCTTCTCCTGTATACATCAAGTGTATACTAAACATCTCTGACATTTAGTGGTAACGCATAAAACTTCGTTACAAAAAAATCAATAATTGAATGATTGTACGAAATGACGAAAAGGTGACAAAGAATAAGTCAAGATCATCATGGTATCTCGTGAAGCTGCGGTGGAACTTTGTGAGAGACAAGAAAAGAGATTTGCGATACCGCGCCATGAGAGAATAACGACGAGAAAAAATCGTCGAAGAAGATGAAGAAGATGAGAAAAAAGGAAAAGTATATCACGAATAGTAGGTATGACAATCGAATCTGAACACGCTCACATCATTACGATAATTAAAGCTCTGGCGTATTAAACTCGTGGCGACGTAATCCTACAAATGAAAAAGAAAGACATGCAGCAAGAAGAAACAAATGTTATGGAAGTACAGGAAGATCCTATAGAAACGGAAAGAACGAACGAGTATGCCGAGAGGGTGTAAAGAGGGAGGAGAGAGAAAGAACAGAGAGGAGACAGCTTGATGATTGCGCCGGGGGTAGAAAAAAAAGAAGAATAAAGCGAAATGGATTCTGAGTGAACTACGAGCGGTGGGAACTACGAAGTTGAGAAAGACGACTCGGAGGCAGAAAGGTACCAGAAGAAGAACGAAGGGGAAAAGGACGAAGTGGAAGAAGCGCGGATCCGCGAAGGGCACGAAGATGGAAAGGTAAAAAGAGAAACGGTAGGGGCCCAGGAAGGGTTAGGGAGGGAAGAGGGAGAAATGGAGAAGAAGAAGAAGAAAGAGGACAGTCCGGGCGACCTTCGTTACGAAACGTTAATTAAGATCATTAGTTCTGCGTCGGTAGGATGCCAGGGCGCGTACACGACGGCCTCTCGGGAATGCAACGACCTTAATGGCAATAATTCCGTTAAGGACGGTTGCTCGCGCGCCCATGTACATCGCCACGGCGTCCGTTCCCGATGTGCCTCCTTTCCCTCCTTGCCCTTCTCCCTTTTCGTTCTGCACGAATAGGAATAAGAAGCCAAAGGTAGTACGACATGGAGAGTCGTGCACGAGAGTGACATCGTCATTTGGGCGAGGAGGATTCCACCTCGAGTGGCGACTATAACCGAGAATGACGACGACAAGAACGGAGATGATACGCGAGATGATACGCGGACGGGAATTCACGAGAAATCCCTCGATCGAGAGATCGTGGAATGATTTCGCGCGTGAGTGAAACAGAGAGATAGAAAGAGATATGAACAGGGTAGAGAAAGAAAAGAGAAAAAAGGAGAGCAGCATCGCTCTCGTTGGAGCAAAATATGGCGCATGTAATGTCTCGCGGGACGATCAGGTCCACTGACAGAGTACAAGCCGCAGGAACTTCGATTCGTCGATATTCCTGTTAAGGCCCTTGGTCCCGATAGAGTCTGACGGACGACAAGCGCCGAAGCTTCTTCAATCTGTTACGAGGGTTCTCCGAAGAAAACGGTATCCTGCCTTCGTAACGAAAACGCGATTCGTATAAAACATATTGCGTTATGGGATCAAGCAGGATGTTCTCAACAAGGGGTATTTCTCGATTTATCAAATATTATTATTAATATATTCTGTATCTTTATTAAAATATTTTGCATTTTCCTTCCCTCGAATACTTTCCCCTAATTTTTTTGTCATACAATCCCAAATATATTTTTCGGGTTAACTATCGATTAAAAGTAGAAGGATTGGAAGACGCGACTTTAACACATATTTCCTAGTTCTCTTAGATCACGACCAGCTGTCAGAAGCTGCGAAATCTTCCTGGAATTAAAGCATGTACTATTTCTCGACCGGGCATCAATCTACGCGAGAATGCAACGAAACCACTAGGCACAAGATAATAGATGAGCGTCATAGATATAGCTATATTCCGAGAAGTTGCAGTATGCGAAACTACATGAGAAGTTACATTGTATTAAGTGTGGGTTATTGTCGTGGTTCAAATGTCTTACATTGTGTAAATTTTATGAGAGAGAGGAAATGAATATGCCTGTCGGAAAGATAGTAAACATTCATGCGTAACTTTACTCGTATACACGAGTATTCAAATAAATCGTCAGACTATCGTGTCTTATGTAAATCTCGAAAATTGTGGTTTATGTATTTTATTTCTAGTAGTAATATACCTTATAGATTTTATATCGTAAATATAAGTTAAATCTCTGACTTTTAATGATATAATATTTATATAAAACATCCAATATTTTATTACGCAGCCATAAACTATATTACCGTGAATTTTTTATAGCGCTATTACGATACTAATTATAAGATTTCTGTCGCAATATATGGTTTAAAGAATTTAATAATAGTATTCGCTGAATTGATTCAAAACACACTATAAGTTAAATTAACATCCAATGCATTTCGCTAATTCGTCATGATTTATTTTATTCTCATTGCGCCTATAATTCGTATTGGTAGTTTTCGTCGGAAAAACGTCACATGTACAAATATAAAGGCGAAGGCAACTTCTCGGAGTTTATCCGACCTTTTGACTTCAAAGACCGTTTCCTAGTGGCCACGCGCATCTTACCCCGTTAGTCAAATAAACGATAGAACCGCTGTGCGTCGATACTAAAAGACCAATCCCCGAGGCGGATAATAAAGTTATGGCGTTATTGCAAACACGCTTTTGACGAGCGCCGCTTATGCGAACGTTTCGCACTCACGTCTATTAATATCGCCAGAGGCAAGTTAATGGGAATTGGAGTGGTCAGGAACTACGTTGCCATTCGTCTTCCATCTGTCGATTGTGATTTCGTAACTTTCCACAGACTAACATATGCCAATTTTATTCGCATCATTGGAGAGAGAGAGATTAGTGAAATATAAATAATTTTAAATAAATTAAATCAATAAAAAATATGAAATAAAAATATCAAAGATTTTTAAAAATGTTGTAAGTATTTGTATTTTACATATAATCTCGTAAAAAATATATCCTCTAATTAGATGAGAAATAAATCAATGTATACATCGTATAATTGACAATAATAAAGAACGTTTTGTTAAAGTATTTAAAAATGTAAATAGATGCAGATCTGAAAATAATTTTGTTGGACCATAAAATAATTATGCAGGAAACTCAAGCATGATAAAAAGAGTCACGCTTCAGAATGAGATTCATTCCAAAAGTTTTAAAAAATAGTTTTTAGATACTTCAGCAAATCAGTTTTTTTTCTGTGTAAATATAAATTTTTTGCCTATAAACTTTTTCAATATCGGTGCACATAAGTATCTAATTATGAGAACTCATTACGCAGCAGTATAATACATCATCAAGGAACAATGATCGCATTTAGATGAGCACATCGCTAACTCATCGTTTTTTAAATTAACAAAATTCAACGTATCGAATATATGCGCAACGATCTTTAACAGTCCCGTCACTCGCTTGTGCTTCTTTTCTTGCAAGGCAGCCCTCGCAAAAAGGCATCTCGGGATCCGCTACTAGACGAAAAAACGAGGGAAGACTCGGTTTAATCGACGACAATCGAGCCAGCGGAACGTTCGAGAGGGAGGAGAAGAGGATCTCTCGACTAGAATCGAGAAGATCGGCCCCACCTCGTGTACGCGGAGGCAAGAAAAGAACTTGAGGATGGACACGTCGTCGCGAACGAAAAGCGTGGAGAGGCCGGTTAGGGCGGTCGACTTATTTATTGCCTCATTAGACGCCCTCACTTTGCTCGAAGGCAGCTCCACGCTGTCTGCTCAGATAGACAGTGACGAGAGAGCAACGTTGCTGGTCTCTTTCGGCCGGCCGGTTTGCAGAACGAGCGACGAATGGAGAGGCAGGCGGAGAAATAAGGGATTCGCGAGAGAAAGAGAGAAACATCTTATAGAGAACAGGCAAGAAGAAGAAAAGAGATCGCTTCAACGAGAAAGTCCGCGTAAAGAAGCAAGAGAAGAGGAAAGAAGGAGAAAACGAGTTGATAGGCCCACTGGCAGATTCCTCGAATACTTTGCACGGTTCAAATGAAAGTATATGAAATAGGAAGATACTATAAAGAAAATAGGAAATCTCGCGACCAAGAACATTATTACAGCCTTATGCAGTATTTGAGATAGGAGAAGAAACGAAATCTCTATTGCGACCTTCTTCACTCAATCACGAGGGATATTACTCATATAATATAAATCAGTATATTTGAAGAAAGAATTTCTACTTAAAATCATTTAAATACGATTACAGATAAAAATTCTTTTCTCCACGCAAAAAAATGGAGTAAATTCTATCGCAAGCTCTTCGATAAGTATATTAAAAAAATCTGAAACGTGATGCAGAAGCTGGGAGAGGGACAACAATTTATGAAAGAATTAATAGCGAGCGGAAGTAGATAGTCACAACAACTTGTGGCTGCTAAATATGCGTATTCAATCTAAATCATTGTCTTGTTGCTCGACGACGTGAAGCAGACAGCGGCGTGCAGATGACGAAAAGGACTACGACGGAACGAAGCCACTCTATCACTGAACTTATATATGCCAAAGTGGTTCCTGGCGCGTGCTCATTTTACATGCTCGTTTCATTCCGTTCTCTCGACTTTAACTCACTTTTATCGCGATCGTCACCTTGTCGATCAAAAAAATGACCGCTAAAAAATTGAACTTAGCGACAAATATATTTTTAAGCTGAAACTTTCTCCAAAAATAAAGTTATGATATTCTTCAAATGTTTTGAAAAAAAATCAATTTAAATTAAGTTAGCAAATATATTTATAAAAAGTTAATACATACATTGTATAATTTTTAAGCCTCTTATAAGCTTATGATGTTGTATAAGGATAAGTTTATTTTTCACTTTTCTAAAAGAATTCATTAAATCTATCCATTTATCTAGCATCATATATTTCCCTTAAACCATGTTACAAATTATGCAGTCTGTCAAAAAGACTATAAATCTTGCAAGATAAAATTATTTCTTATTTTGTTTATGCAAGTTAGCATGTTTTGTCTCAATTTTCCTTATCTGATACAAACAACGTAATATACCACTTTTTTCGCTAAAATAATCTTCCTCATAATTAAATTATATCAATTAGATCCTAGGAGTATTATTTTATTACAGTAATATACGACATAGCATGATTAGTTTACAATAGTTGTAGACGAACCAAAGAAGTGGAGCTAGAGAGAGAGAGAGAGAGAGAGAGAGAGAACCATATGGTAGTATGGAATCGTGAATCCAACGAGGATTCACGGATGGAAAAAGGAGCAAGTTGATTCCGCCTGAGAATGTCCCGAACAAATTGATGGCAAGGGTCATCGAGACCAGGTTACATTTTTGATAGTTTTTTTGGTGAACCTCAAAGAATTCGTGCTCCGTTTAAGCCTGGATGCTGGATCGAGCGTCCAGAGAAGAGAAAAAAGACACGCGGTCTCGCCACTACATTGTGCGAATTTTTAATCAGCTTCTTCAGACTCGAGGACTCGGAATTCATACGCGAGCTTGCGCCTACCGTAATGAATTATGCGTGGTATGCATTTGCCTTAATAAAACTGATATTGGGATTTGACCGATAAAGTTCAAGCAATCTGTGATAGTGACGGGGTCTTAAAATTCCGTACATAGCAGATGCGCCCTGCACGCGCCACTAAAACAATTTCAAATTCTTCTTCTGGCATGCCAAAGCATTCAGAGATACTCTCTCTCTCTCTCTCTCTCTCTCTCTCTCTCTCTCTCTCTAACATTCCATCAAAATTAGTCGTGGCCTATGACATTATGACAAAAATGCGATACGTCCAACGGATTACGTTCCAAAAATATTAATTGCATCATTTAAATTGATCGAATACTAATAATAAATACAACATTGAGAAAATATAACGTATCAATAATTGAATAAAATCTACCTTTCGTGGAATTAATGAGATTCTTTAAAAAATTGTTTATTTGATCAAATATACTCTAAATAATATACATAATTTAAACAAACATGGAAATGTATAGCAAAAATTTTCGAATAGTTAATAATGATTTTTATTCAGTTACATATCTGAATTACGGAGACAATACAATAAATAAATGGATGAAAATAATGATATAAATGAGAAAAGAATGACTGAGGGTTAAAATTGAAAAAGAGCCACGTACTCATTCACGCCCGACATAAAGTCGCATTAACACCGTACTATTGGCGCAGCGAAACCATGACCAATTCGGTACTCTATAGGGGGAACGTCCGGTAAATCATTTATAGGCACGGTAGTATACGAACGACAGTAACAGAGCAGGACCAAGGGAAGCTCGGGAAGGTCAAGGCGAGGAATACAACGAGAGAGAGGGAGAAGGAGAGCTAGAGAGAAAGAGAGAAAGAGAGAGAGAGAGAGAGAGAGAGAGAGAGAGAGAGAGAGAGAGAGAGAGAGAGAGAGAGGACGTCGACAGAGGAAGAGAAAGAAAAAGGAAGGAAAAAAAGAAATGGTAGAAATAAACAAAAGCGATAGAGCGAAAGGAGAGAAATTATTACGAGCATTGTGCGTGGCCCGCACGTGGTGCGTGTTGTTGCGTCACGCCATGCTGCATTTCGCGCAAAGAGAGGAGCCAGTGTGCAAGCACGAAGGCTGGAGGGCGAGGGGCCTCATTTCCTAACCGCGGACACCCGTCGTTAACCACCCCGTTTCTGATATCCGTGTCATTGCCGGCTCACTGCCGTTATTATGCTCACCGTATTTTGACCCAGCAATGATTGACACGCCCCGTGTCGTGACAAATCGAGCATTTCTTTAGCGTGCCGCTTGCCAAAAAAAAAAAATCAAATCTGTGACGTTACGAAAGGCAAACTGTGAACCGTTTTAAAATAAGTGGGCTTAATAGAATTTTGTTTTCAATGCAATATTGATTATATTTTAATATTTAGTATCGCAATGCATCAGTTATTTCCTATAAACTTTTTAATATGTGCTAAGAACGTATACCATAATATTTTACTAATTGTACTAATATTAAACTGATACAGTTGTTGTAATACATTTGTTACGATGGTATTACCATCCTCAGGATGATCCTGAATATATCCTGAATATCCTGGGACATTCTATATAAAAGATATATGTTTAGGACATTATACTGAAAATTTTAGGACGTCCTTAGCCCTAGTAAATAAGCGCCTAAAAATGTCCTAAACAATTCTCCATACCATAAGTTTATATTATATTAATATTTTAAGTCAAAATCAAAGTTCTGGATAGTAATTATCAGTTCTTAATGAGAATAAGATTAAACAAGAGTGAAAAAGACACAAATTTAATTCTCGCTGCGAAAGAAATTTGCATCCGTTTCAATTAAAATCACTGGAAACGGTTGCGGTATTATTAAAGCGTCGACGAACCATAATTAGAGTACCAGATTCTCGCTATTATCACCCGCGAACGTTTTACGATTCATCTTACTGCGACGAATTTATGGTGAGTGTCACCATAAACTGACGGAAACAGTCGTAATTATAGGATAACCGACGAGCGGTTTTGCTTATTACAACCACCGTTAAATGACCGCTTGGCACTCCTGGAAGCGAATCCTTTGTACAAAGACATGTTCGTCATTGTTTTCTTTATTTTTAATAGTAACTAATATACATATTAACTATCAATAAATAAAACAATTAGTAAAGATCAATTGTTTATATTAAATAAACAATATTATATCTAATGTATTAATAAATAACATTGTTAAAATGCAATTCTCGTTGAAATGTCATTCTACATGTACGCATGTATTAATTTGGCATGCATAGCGCACATAAATACGTGCGTTATGCACCTATCGTATTTCCATCTCGCAAGTACCGGAACACAACCGCCTCGGTCGCGAATGATCGAGCGTATTCGTGACTGGAAAAAGTTCGAGGCATTATATCTAAGTAATTCAGAGATCTCATAGCTGCAGCGACGAACGCATATCAAGCATATGAGAAATAAAGAGATAAAAAGGGGATGAATTATGCGTGTTTACTGTTTATGTTGACACCGTATGACCGCAACGAACCTCTTCGAATATGAACATTGAGAATTTCATCATCCATACAGGAAATATTTCGTGGCAAAAATATCTACGATATTCATTAATTAATCACAATCGTATATCTATAAATGTCCAAAATATCTTCGCGCTCTATAAATTTTTTATTTATTACAAACAAAATATGTAAATATCATATGTGAGTTGCTAATCTGGGAGGGGGGGAGTTGTATATTTAATTGAATAGTTACGAATACATTAAATGAAAAATATCGTCAGTTTATGATATTTTAGATCCTGCTTGGCAGGATTCTGAGAATAAAACTCATACCTATGATTAAGACTGCTTTAGCACCAGCGTCACTGCTCGCGTATCGACACGATCAGCCACATACATCGTGTAATTATAGTAATCAAGAATTATTACGCGCTATTCGGACTAATAATACTCATATTAGAAGCATGTCGTAAAGTATGCCTTTTCGCGCAAGATGCGCCGTAAATTATTATAGACAGTATATAAGAATATGTAATTAAATTTGTTTTAATTTAATCTAATTTAACAGTTCTAATACTATTAATTTCCATCTACGTTCGTGAAGCTACATTGGCAAATGATAAATCACTAGTTGCGAGCTACCGAACTATTATCAGTATGTTAAGAAATGATTTTGCATTCTTCACATATTTATACATACATACACACACATGTGTGTGCGTGCGTGTGTATATATACATAAATTATATATAAATACATTTATATTAATAAAATATTTTTAAATGTACAACACTGCCTTCTCGAACTTTTTATATCAAATACAATTTATTAGAAACTATATATTAACTATAATGTTAAATACATAAAAATCAATCTATTTCGTATTTAAACTTTAAAAAGCTGAAAGATGAAGCTCTAAAAGTTTAACCGAAGTTTAAATATCAGTAATTTAAAGAACATATACCAGTTACTTTAGCTAATGCTAGTCACTTCTTGCTGCTAGTCATCGTCGATATACAAGCTTACCTAATTGCATACAAGCTGGATTTTTTTTAATAAATAAATCCACCTGCCGTTTGCAATCTACAGCTCGTAAGTTTGCCGATCGCCGATGCATACACGATCTAAGCGCATGCGTGCTCGTGCTCACGCACGCGGTGAGCGCGGTCTTATGATTATGAATATACAACAGGTGAGAGAGAACGAGAGAGAATGGTCCAGGTGGGAGCGTGGGGGAGCGGATCGAGTTGTCCAACCAGCGGGATGGTAGCCGCGGACTGCCCACCTCGGCCCATTGGCCGGGTTCGCGAGCCCGCTATCGTATTATCGCCGAGACTTGCCGTTACGATACATCGGCGGCCGACCCGATCTATCGCGCGCGTTCTCGAACCTGTCTGCGTGCCACGCACCTGCGATCGATCGCGCGCGACTATCCGCCGCTCGATCGCGTCGCTCGCGGAGACGAAGCAACGCGTGAAGGCGCGCGTGCAGCCGAGCGGGTGCTTATTAATGCGAAACGCGTGACGCCCACCTCGTATGAAAATCGAAATGGTCCGTGGTGTAATTGGTAATTATGGTAATCCACTAAGGTAATTTCATGGAAAGTTCGTAAAAATTTAACGAAACTCGTGCAGAGATCGTAGATTAACGGCGAGGAAAAATCGTGAAACTATAGTGATAAACTGCGCAATCATCGGCTAGATAAGCGATGTATCTGAAATACTATTAATCTGAAAATATAGAGTTAAATAAAACAGCCGTAGGCAAAGATTTTCTATAAAAAAATTATGCTTCGTTGCGCTCAATTGGTGTAACAATTAACCTTTTCATACCAAACGCTAGTTTTTTCTTTGTAAATATGTTACAAAAGATCAATCGACTAATATATCTTGAAATAAATAAAACTATACTAATCTTATAGATCTCATCTACACAGTTTTAATATTTACAAAATAATTATTACGCATTGGCCCAGAACCCGCACTTTTCCCCTTTTCAGAATAAAACGGCATATGTGTGTGCACAATTAGTTAAAGGGCACGCATCTTTCAGTATTTACTCTTGACAGTTGAACGAAAGCCTTATCGTAATTTACAATAAATTTCATCTTAAGTGGTATCACAGAAGCTGAAGAGTACTATCTGATAATTTCATGATCCACCGTATTATTCTTCCCAGGGTTGGCAAAATTTTAATAAATAGAATTATCGATATTTTAATTTACAGGCAGCCTAAAGCGCCTTATAGTCCTAGTTTATGATTCTGTGCGCAAGAATCTACGCGTAAAAGAATAAATAAAAAGCTCAAGTAGTTATTATACGTTTATTATTTTTTTACGAAGTAATCAGTAGGGCGCAGACGTTCGTGTTTGTTTGCGTTCATTTTTGCGTCTGGATCTGATTATATCTACTTGTGGATGTTATGCAATTATTTCTAAAAATGCCCACATACGTAAAACAAAAATAAAATATTATAAGTACAATTATGATATTAAATGTATATAAAGTATCTAAATATGTTATAGTATCATATATCAGTTATACTGTTAAATCTATAGTGTCAAATTTAACTTAATTTAAGTCGCCACTGTTCCTACTCACTACATATACCGTTATTTTAATTAGGTATATCGTTTTATTAATTTGACATTATAGATTTAACAGTGCAGTTTTATAGTTTTGCCATCAGTTTATTCCGATGGATAAATTCCGGACCGAAAATCCGGAATTTACCGTGGTTTTTTCCATCTACTGAACTTTTCCTGCCAACCCTGATTCTTCCACATTGCACTGATACGAAAATCGGCAGTATATCGCGTTCAGCACTTCGAAGAAGTGCACGAGTCGTCCAGGGACATACGATTGCTGTGTAGGAACGTGGAACCAACTCCGTATATATCCTGAGAGGGAAGAAACGCAGGCAACGGTTGCCGGAGGACGACGAGGGCGACGGAAGACGAAGAGGACGAAGGGGCTCCTGCCGACTTACAAATTATACGCTCTCAACGAGATTTACGGGTGACGCTTTGAGCGAGACCATTGTCCATCCTCGCTCACTTCTTTACCTCTTTACTCCTCCACTTGGTCGTCTTTGTCCCTTCGTGAATCGCCCATCCTCTTTCGGTTCCTCCGCAAGTCCCTTCGTTCCCAGAGGACCGCATGAGAAGGACGAAAGGACGGTAGCGCGCGAGTAAAAGGGAACGATGAATGCCGATCGACGAAAGGGAATCCGGTTCCAATCGGATAATCGGAGCTCCGGGTCCTCGCGGGCCCTAGGAGGATTCGCGAGAAGGACGTAATGCGCGACTCGATGACGAACGGTCGTACGAGCGACTGATTTATGATACCCGCAATATTTTTGGAGCAGGGGTAACATTCCGTAGGAATAAGGATCGCAGAAATGACATTTCGTCGGTTCTGTAGAAATATTTATAGATTTCGTCATTTAATTTAAAGAATTTAAGTCAATGTGCTTAATACGCCAATAAATTCATATCAAAGCAATGCGTATTCATTGATGAATACTCTGAAATGATAGGGAATTTTTATATATTACACACTCGCAGTACTTACTATCATAATAAGCATATAATATACAATAAGTATGTTAACTTTAATAATGTCGAAATATCATGACAAAGAAATAAAACCTTCCAACTTGTAAGTAGATATCATCTTGCAAACCAGTGGGTAATATTGCTCTAATAGATTTATAAGATTTGTAGATTGAATTTTGTGGCGGTGGTATGCGCCGCGATAACTACTGAAGTGGATAAAACGGTGCGACACGTGTCTTCATGCGCGATAGTAGCCGTAGATTAACTCGCAGATGATGAACGAAGCACGCAGAAAGAAAGAGCGAAGAGTTTCCAGTCTGACCGTTAAGTACCTGTTATCGAAACACAAACCGTCATCCTCCTAATATATTTATCAAACACGCCGTGAACGACGGCTGCGACAGGTAAGCGAGCCAGAAAGCAACAAGGTGCGGACTCACAGTATCGTCAGGATACAGAAATCCGTCTTAAATCGGAAACAAATATTTAACCACTCTCAAGAGGGACTTTATCCTCATTCCTGCGAAAAAGCTTCCTTCGTCCTGTTATAAATATATACTCACAAAATATTTCATTTTTAATTATAAAAAAATTTATCTAATCAGAATATACACACACACACATATATATATATAATATGATTAATTCCATAATTGTTCTTAATCCTTCGGTATCACTCTCGTTTTCTCACGTATCTACCAGACTGAGTATTGTGAAAAATATCGAAAAAAATGAATGTATTATAATAAATTTTTTTCAATCAAAACACCAGATATCAAGGAATATAACGGTAACAAGTAACTGCATGTATCTTCATTAATAAACAGGTTACAGCGTAACAAAATAAAAGAAACCTCGGATATATTACATTAATACCGAAGTTAATTATGTAGTAATTAATTTTATAATGGGTTTCAGTATATAATTGAGTTAATTTCATCTTGTTGATATATGCATAAAGTTCACACTACGCTAGATAGATACGATATAGTCCGTCTCCGGATGCTGTAATCCCGAGTGACACGGGCGCGATAACGTTCTATCATCATGCAAACATTTACATAACAAAGTGAAGTACACAGCAAAATGTCATGCTACCGAGTAATTTATTATTACTCGTCGAGATAATTAGGATTCAACCGTAGCTACTGAATGTGTCACGTGATTTCGTATTACAATAATTATTACGTTCGATATTTTAGTATTTCCTCTATTTAGTATTCCTCTCTTTTGTATTTCTTCTATCAATCGACGTTATCAGCGCAGTTCAGAAATAAATTAAAATAGAATATAGCTTAGTAAGTGGCGAAAATAAGTTTTCTTGCAATGAGGAAAATTTCTGATTGAAAATGGACAGCGATTGTCATATCAATCAAAATTTCTAGTCATAGAGATAACCAGATGTTCAATTATGATGTATAACCGGAATTCTAATTGATATAATCAGAATCTACTGGTCCGTTCATTTTCCAGAAATTTTTCTTAATATGAAATCAGAAATAAAGATATATTTAAAGAAGCGTTTTGCGTCGTCAATAATGAGCGATTTACGTAGCACAAAATGAAGTCATAAATCTCAAGACGGAGCTTGCTTATAAGAGCACGGATAACTACCAAAGGAGGATTTATAGCGCCATTACTCATCTTACGTGCGTATAACGTGCGACGTAATTGATAACCCAGATGACGCACCTCGAAACTGGAGCACTCGTTAGTTCTTCACGTTCACTAAGTATTAGCGTTAAAATGCAACCAAAGCAACAAACTCGTACCCATGTAAGTGTAATATCATATAGCAGTGCTTGTGCCATGATTAGATACAAGTATGCGATCGAGAACAGCAATCAATATTAGATACAAGTACAAATACAAGAACGATAATTTGTCAAGAAGAGTCATCAGAATACAGAAGCTTAGTTGCGCAAAGAAGAGAAAATTGTGACAAATAAATCTGTGATACTAATAAAATCGCAAAAAAAGCTCGCGATTGTGTGTGCTCGTTGAAAAATAAGTAAAAAAGATTCAAATTATGCAAGAAATATTTGTTCTATATTCCCATTTTCTTATCTAAACATGGGGAAGACTACTATGTTGTACATATGACTTATGTCTTTTTAACCCTCGTTTTTATGGCCATCACGTGTAACAGCGCCAAGGATATGACAAGCTATTCTCTCTTTATTTCATTTTTGGGAAACTTCGACGAGGGAAGCGAAAACGCGTTTGTTATTCCTAGAACTTCGCGAAGACAACCGTCACACTGCTGGTTAAGATAATCATTAAGATAATTACATTAAAAATACTAGAGTGAGAAATGTTTCGAATTCGTAAGTCCTAGAGGATTTCACAAAAGTCTATAGATCAGATACGGTGAATATTTTCTCACATCTTTTCTTATTCGTGTGTGTGTGTGTTTTATTGCGTGTCTGTGTGTCACACGTTACTTGTATTTAAATATGATTTCTCACACTAATCGAGATATTACTTATAATATATTACTTATAATGTATACCTTTAATTAAACAAGTAGAAAACACACTCTCTCTCTCTCTCTCTCTCTCTCTCTCTCTAAATGCACATATAAAAATGCAACTTATATATGTATATTTATTTATTTATTTATTTACTATTACGACAATAATTATTTTTTTAAGCAAAAGAGTAATTAAAAAGGCAGTGAGGAGATAAAAACTTTGAACTAAAGGCTATGGCGAAGAAAATAACTTAAATCAACATTTTGGTTTGCTACAGCTTACATTAATGCCTTACGTCTCTATTATGATTGGCTTATTCACTTACTGCCTCACGTTTTTTTTTGTGCCACAGTCTTAATTCTATCTAGATTTCGCTATTAACTTCATATAAACCTAATGTGAACAATTTTGTTAAAATTTAGCAATGCGTTTTCATAGCAAAACAAGGAAAAATCATACCACACAGGGAAATTGTCACTCACCAGAAAGAGCCGGTGATGGGGGTGACGAGGAGGAGGCAGATCGCCACGAGAACGGGGCGCATCTCCATCCCCTCCGCACCTGATAACACCCTCGAATCGATCACCGATTACGTTTCCTTTGTCCGCTCTGCGCACTGACGATCGATGAAATAGTCGGTTGCGACGGTGATGTTCGTGAGCGCACCGGTGTCCGGCTGCAAAGACAAGTCGACCGCGAACCACCGCGAGAGTTCACCAGTACGTATTCTTCAGTTCCGAATGCACCTCGTGGCCAAAGATTGGCACGCAAACTGTACGCACTGTCCCCTCTACCGCGCAACTCCCTTATCGTGTGGTCCAGCAAAACTCGACATTGCAACATAGATCATCGCACACAAAATACCGCTGATTCTTTTTGAAACCCTCATTGATTCAGATCATTTCTGATGGAACATATTTCTTCAGGATCGATACAGAAGCGTTGAAGAACGATGATCATTGCTGGCGGATTTACTTGCAAAATTGTTTGTCCTTAATCGTTCATCGAAGAATTATTCTTGATGTTGCGTTTCTCGACACGTTTTGCAAAGCGAAGATGCCGAGATTACGCAGCCACGACGATCGCGGTGAACACTTGATCTTCATGATCGTACTGAAAATGCTTGAGGGCGATCGGAGATACCCTTCGTTGGAAGAAACATGTCTTTCAGACCGCGAAAAAGGAGTTCGCGATTCAAGAAAGACCCGGAAGAGGAGCACTGACTTCCGGTTCCTTGGACCACTTACTCCCCTCTTTTTCCCCCTCTCCAATCACCCTCTGTCCTTCTCGTGCACCTGCTGGCTCCCTCTTCCTTCTCCTCTTTGTCTGTCAAAGTACCTGATGTTTCTCTTCTTTCTCCTCTCTTTCTTTACTTCCGTCTGTTCTTTTTCTTCCTCTTTCCAAAAAGTGTCAACTATGTACGACACAGATGAAGCGTAGTAAAGTTCTCTTTTCTTGATACGTGGGCAAAAACGCGTCGCGTTCCTGCCAGAACTACGTCACCACAATCTTTGAGTGTTGCCTTATCCCCACCAATAGAGTTCTGGGGAGTAGAGAAGAGCTGCCCCCACCAATATATTCCGTTTTCTTCTTCTTCTTCTTCTTCTTCCTCTTCTTCACCAGCACCAGCACCACCACCACAACAACCATCACCATCGCCGTCGTCGCGAGACCATCGCCACCGACGCCCGCGACGGGTGCATCTTCAATTTCGCCGTCGCGAAAAACGTGAACTTCGTGAAGGGGACCATCCCCCACGAAGATATCGAAGATTCTTCAACCAGATTGATGGATCAAGCAGAAAAAATAGATTCAAGAATTTCGTGTAACACGTGCAAAATTATAAGCGAGAACGAGAACGAGTGGGAACCAACAGGACAGAAATAACGGAGATAAGAGGGGGAAAGAGGGTGGAAAACCTGTGAGAAAGTCTGGCGTAAGTGGAAAAATCTCCAGATGGTAGGGGAGACAGCGAGGTTCAGCCGTCTGCGATCGCTGGCGAGGCTCCTGGCCGGAGCGAACCGTACGAGACTGTTGCGGACTAGGCAGGTGAGCGCCGCTCGGCGGCAACGAAACGCAACCGAGCCCCTCTTTTCCTCTTTTAACTCGCCTACGGAACCCGTCGACACGAGGAGGCCCGGTCGTCGGATCCTCTCTGCTCGCGCCGCGCTGCCTAGGATCCCACGGAGGGAGGCGCGACCACGTCTCGGACTCGAACGCGCGATGTCAAGGTGATAGACGCGATGCTGCGCGATGAATAATAGCGGTCAGAAATCATTAACAGGTCGCAATGAGATCGGCATGGCCTTTAGGACTTTAAAAAATGATGCAGTGTATACTGCGCGTATAACAAATTTTTAACATGTATCGAATTTAAAGATTCAAACTTCTAGAAAAAGCGCTTTATATTATGAATTTTAGTGAAGTGAAATATGAATTGGAACCATAATCCTAAAATTATATTCAAATATACTAAAACACCTCGATCTGAGGACGATTCAACAATGAACCGAAACGTGTAATGTAATTTTTTCGTATATTATTTTTGTAATTTTGTTTTTAAGGGGATCCTAAAGCGAAGCTCGAACTTCGACAAAATTACTAGATGCCGCTGTTTTTTCAGCGCACTGACATGTCTTTATATACTACCACACTGATATCTCACGCAACTTATGATACATTCAGTCGCATATTCGTGTCAATTTTTGTATAACAAATTCATCGCGATAAAGAGTCTAAGACTAATTCTAAGAACTCGACATTATTTGTTTGTGCAAACTACGTGTTTGTGGATCATTATTTCATAAGGTTGCAAAACTTTCGTATCAAACAAATGTTGTCACGACTTGACAGCTTGAGACGCCATGTTACACTAAGAAATAGTAAAAAATATATCAATTTCGAAATTTTTAGTCGTTCTATGTCGGCATAAACTCCACTTCACAAACACGTATTAATGCGTATGCTTTAATCTTGGAAAAGGATTTTCGAATCTGTGAAACAGGAAAAAAGTAATTGTTATACAAAAATTATGATATATATTTAGCCGATAATGCAAACGGCTTTAGGATCCCCTTAATATATTAATCTAAACCAATTCTATAATTACATAAGCATGTTATAAGAATTGATCAATCACGATCGAATTTGAGAAGAATATTCGACTGTGATTCATCAAGTTTTACAACTATAACCACGTACAACTACGCTTACGCAATTGTAAAATAGATATTAGGCCCTGCGCACAATAGAAGGAATAAGGAATTAGGAATAAAGAATAAACGATTTCAACCTATCAGAAACCGTGTATTCCGATGTATCCGATTTCTGATAGGTTAAAATCGTTTATTCTTTATTCTTAATTCCTTATTCCTTCTATTATGCGCAGGGCCTTACATATCAGTTTCCATGCTCGACTCATTTTGTCTTTTTCTATTAGCTATTTTAACTGTTAAGAGTCCTTATTCCTTCTTATTAAAATATCTCAGCCATTGATATATAATAGCTTAAATGTTAACAATCACATTTTTAGAAATGTCTATAGTAACCTACGTGCTTCATTCAAGGGAAACATCCTTAGAACGTTAGATGTCCTTTGAATGTCTGTAGGGATATCCCTTAGAAATGTGTATTGCATAGGAATATTTTGCATAAAAAAACTTTATTTTATATTAAAATTGCACTATATAATAAACTAAAAAATATGGAATTTTATCATATTTTCCTAGGCTAATCATTTTATAGCATAACAAAATTCAAGCGAGAAATTGCTACTGATTTTACTGCCTCGAAAATAAAGGACTTCATTGAAAGATTATCCGGAGATCACGATTTAATGCCCAAATATATTTCGTATCCCTCCATTACCCTATCTTCTCATTTCCGTAATAAGAAGTTTGTTGCGCTCTGTCAAGTGAATTTCACCCGACGTGTCACTATCCCATCTCCTTTTCATCGCTCTTCGCCAATAGTAGCGCAACAAAGAAAACTCTTTTACCGGATGATGAATTTTCAGGTTGAGAAGCGCCACAAGAAAAGCAGGTATCGGTGATGATCCTGACATTTTCCGTGTCGCCGTTCACCTTCACGAGATACACGGGAGCGGCTCGTGTGTGCGACTCGACGCGAGAGATCCGATCTCCCCTCGTGGCCCTACCAATACGAAGCAAGTAAGGACTAATAACGGGGCCCCAGTAAGTCCCATTCTGATGCTTTGTGAAGGCGAGCTCTCCGCTCGGTAGCCGTCTCATGCCTCGTCTCCCTTCGTCCCGCCACCTCGTCACGACTGGTCCTTTCGCGTCTCTCCCTCACTTCTTCCTCCTTTCGACCAGCGACCTGCTCCTACCTCGCCTCCTCCCACCATATCATGGCTTCGGTACACGCTGTGGGCACCATCGTAGAGGGCTATTGAGGGCTTAAGCTGTCGGCGTGTGGCTCGCTACATCCTTTTCATCTCCGCCGCCACGACAAAGCCGCGAGCGCTCGCGGCCGCAGCCTTTACCGGTTCCCGAGCACTTCGTCGTTTCAGAGAATATGTATCGGAGTGCTTCGAATTCTATTACACCAGAGACGGTCTAGTAATAGATGCAGCTTCTGCTGCTAACAGCGTTCTATTTCGGTAGCAGCGTTCAGCCTTTTAACAGTCGTCATTAAACGGAACGTACAGTAATTATAGCCCTTAGAAATATGTTTACAACCACGCTATGTATGACGATATTTTACAATCTATGCAACTAGTCTCGCGTCCGCGCAATAATAGTCACATTTTGCTAATGAGTAAGTCAAATTGGAGAATTCGCTGATTTAAATCCCTCGGAATCTCATTTATAATCAAAATATGTGATCCTTAAAAAATAAATAATAATCGACCTTGAGAAACTTGTGCGCCTAATAAAATTAAGAAAAGCTTAATTATAATTAAGAGTTCTTAATTAATCGTTTCCGTGCCATCGACCATACAGGTTATAGCATTGATCGAAACGATTAGCCTAATTGTTGGATCGGCCGCTCAATGGAGTTTGCTCATGAAGTCCGCGGGTCAATTACTTCGTTGACCGAATAGTTTTACGAGCAACAGTTCTCGATGTCACGACCATTTCCCGTTATTTCTCAGAATAATAGTTGGAACAACAAACCGCAAATTAGTTCGCTCAAACAGACCATAACAGTGTCTTCGCAGAAGAAAATTGTATTGAAATCGCTGATAATGAGAATTAAAATAGATTTTATTACATTAAAAATACAACTATATTATTAATAATATAACGACATAGCATTTGTATTTTAAACGTAATATTAGTATGTATAATACACATACATAATATATACACAGGAACAACGAATATTACTCAAATAAATCATACTTTGCATACTCATAAAACAACTTTGCATATAATAAATTATCTTTCTAGCCTTTATAAATATCATTAGTGTCGATGAATAATTATCTATCAGAAAAATCTTTATTCACACACAGCAAATAAATTTCTTGAAGAAAATTAATGTTGTTATATCGCCGTAATTCTTTTCTTTGCCTATTATCTCTGTAAGGATTTCTTTTTCTGAGCGCACACAATCTCCAGGAATGAGGCAGTCATTGATGGGATCTCAGTGATAGAGACGAAGGCGATAATAGCGGCGATGAAAGAGGGGAAAAAATAAAGGACGGCCAAGAAGCAAAAATATTGCAGGAAGAGTCGACAGCAGAAGAAGTCGTCTCGTGTGGTCATATCATAACCTGCGGGCCAAGCAGTGTGAGTGGTTTTAAGCAGCGATGAAAGAGAGGGGGAATATCTCGGAGTATGGTTCAAGAAGGGCAAGACGAGGAGAGGAGAAGTTCAGCGGGGGTCCGTATTACAGCTCATTTAGCAGCGGGGTCCTGTGCCCCTTTCTTCGGCGCCCTGAGAGATCCACTCGGTCCAGAACAGGTCCATGGACCTACGGCAAAGATGAGCCCGTTTCGTTCCCATAGAATCGGACCTCCTGGCACTTATAACCTTCTGCCGCTAAGTAGCACATCTCTTCATATTTAGATACTTCATTCGGACACGATATCATATACAGGATACAATATCTATACTCATCAAGATACCCGTAATTCTGCCTAAGTAAATTCATTTCCCGAAAAACCACTCATATTTAGCTAATTGTAAGATATACTAAAAAGAGGAGTCAATATAAAAAAATAAATAACAAAAAGTATGCATATAAATATTGACGGAACATAACAATCAGTTCTTATTCGCGGATCCTAAAGTCTCGCGTTTTCGCACCTTACATCTGTCATTTACACGAAGGAGAAATTTTGAGTGACCAACCGCTACGAAGAAGCGTAGGAAGAAAAGAAAGGGAAGTTGGAACGTATACCGGGGCGGGAGGGTGAAACGGGTGTTACCGACTCGTGACCAACACAGACGCGAAATAGCCAGTAATTTATGGGTGAGACTAATTACCGGGGAATGCAGCTCCTTCGACTCTCCTCTGTTCCTAAGACCGCAACTGCACCAGACCAGTTTTCAGAGACGAGGAGAGCCACCTCTCTTATCCCACCACCTTTTTCATCCTCTTTCTCTATCATCCAAATTCGTTCCCCTTGCCCGCCGGACCTCTTGTACTCCCTCTGCGAGCGTTTATACGCTTGAACTTGCATATTAATTCCGCGGTTTCCGATTAGTCCATGCGTGCTAATTATATCTATCGATTCTACGAAATAATCTGATGTTTCCACATATTTCTATACGTAGAAAAAAATATAATGTTTGCGTGCGTGCGTGTGTGTTATACTCATGAAACTATAAACATCTATTAATTAATCTAATAGAAATATCAATCTTGGGAGGAATTTCAAAATACTATAATATTCTACTTTAATGATTATAATAAAATTGAGTTAATCAATTTAAGTTTAATAATCACTGACACAAGAGTAATTTTATTTATCGAAAGATAAAATATTAAAGCGATAGAAATAGAAACGGTCCACGAAATTAGGAACTCAGATCTAACTAGAATAATGGAAGAAGGACGATCACGATTCTCGTTCTCACGGGAATCGCACGCAGAGAAAGGTGTCAGAACAATACCTACGATTGTCATTAGGCATTATTTGTATATTAGCCCGGTCCGGCAATTTGAGCCGCACTCGGTGCACCCGGTGCAACGATTCCTTCTCTCGTTAAATGCCATTATCCGTTTCACCCGGACACCCGGTCGTCGCATGAGTCGTGAATTCCTAAGAACCTGCTCGAACATGCTGCCGTTGCTTGCCGAAACGGTAGAGGCGGAGCAGCGTTATAGAGAGAGGAACAGATTCTTTTATTATGACGAGAGTATAGAGGAAAGAAGAGAGAAAGAGAGAAAGAGACATGGAAAAAAGGATGAGACACACTAATGTACACGCGCGATGAGCGTGCCTCGACAAAGCTGCAGAATGTTCCACGGCATGATTTTTTTCAGCCTTAGCTCTCGGTATCCTCGCTGTTCTGCATGCCATTCGACCGATGGCACTCCTGGCATTCGCGGCAAGTAATAGGAACGGATCATTATAACGATCGAAGTCACGGGTGTCTGGTAATCAATTCGGCTAATTGACTGCGCGAGAATGGCAAGAGTTTTCGCCTGGCTACTAATGACTGCGGAATGGATTTCGTGGCAACGACCTGATCTTAAATTCTTAAAAGAAAATACTACATTTGCTGGTGTCGATTCCGATAATTTCTATATTATTGGACTAAGTTTATAATGGTTTAATTAATTAGAATTTTAACCGTCACAAAGATAGAAAAGCCACTATAGTGGCACTGAAACAGTGTCATATTTTGAGACAAAGAATATAATGAAATAATCAATTATAACAAATCTCACTTAAGGAAAAGCTGTAAGTATTTTAGAAATAAACCCTTAAAAAGGTCCTCTAAAAGATTAATATTTTCCTTGCACTTTTAATTTCAAAATCAAATTGTGATTATAAGTGAAAATGATGAAAATTAGGTGACAATAATAAAAAGAAGATACATCAGCATGTAACAAATGTAATAATAATAAGAAACAGATTGTTGAAACATATGGCTTTAGATATCTAAATATAAGCCTTAATACGTGATAAAAATACAACAAAAGTTTAGAAACTTTTTGAAATATAAAAAATGTATTAATAGTATTAAAAACGATTTAGGTATTTTGTCTGAGGAAATGATTATATGTAATTACTCTTCATCATACCTAAGGTATATGTAAATTACTTTCTTCTTTCCGTATCAAAAAACTTCTGAAATATATATTCTATGATCACAGGGATCATAGATCTTTTATATTAATTTCGCGTGTCACAACTTTGAGCAATCAAAGAATCATCCGTGAAATCTTGGAAGCAGTCTTGGTCCTAATCATGCGAATCTATGAGCGACAAGGCGAACGAGGCGAATCAGAATGAGGATAAGGAAGAGATGGTGAAGGGAGATCCGTAGACATTTTTTGTCACGAATTTCGTAAGGCTGCGTCGCAGACGGTTGAACTGGGGCTCGTGACCGAGTAGTGGACCCGAGAGCTACGGTTGGGACCGATGGCGTGTCATCGGTCCCACGACAAAGAAAGAGCGGGACGAAGTGAATCCGTCCGTTTTTCTGCATCATGACGTCTCGCCGATTTATTGCGCTCCACTCTATCATCTACATTCCGATATCCTTTCGAATCTTTGCACTCGTCGATTCACGTTAAGACGTACGAGCTCTGGTTAACATTCTTTTTTGGAGATATCTTTTAAAGTGAAAAACACGCGCAATGTTACACTCGAAGTTACTTAACCCAGGTTGTCAACGCAATCGAGTTACAAGTCTAGTCGAGATGTTACCGGAGATCGACACTCTTTTCTCGCACAATGTCGGAGCTATTACCTGCCTCATCTAAGTTTTTTCCTAATTATCAAAGGCCACCAGTGGCATGTAGTTGCGAAATAACATTCATCTAGCGTCGTTAATACGCGGTAGATACCAATCGGCAGCCCATTTCTGCGGTTAATAAGCACGCTCTTACCAAGATGGAAACCGATTCAGGCGATCGCCAATGGGCGTTTATTACAGCTCGGCGCATTTTGCGATCAAAGTGGGTAAACAGATGCTCGAGTAAACGCGCTGTAGCAATTATACGGCACTTACGCATCTCTCGAGGCCTGGTCTCGAGATATACTACGTGGTGTCTCTCCGTTTCTCTTTCTCCATTTCTTTCTACCTTGCCGTCAGAAAATCTTCTTTACATCTACTTTCGTACACCATCTCTCTTTCTCTTCTTTTTTTTTCGATGCCAGTTTCCACAATGGTAATTACGAGACAGCTCGCTCGTAAATTTCACAAAAGTTGAACGCAATCGCGAATACCACGTGCTAGCTTTCTATTTCCCATAGAATCCTATCTCCCACCTAACGTGTACGAGCAAACATAGAGATACATTTTGTCTCTGTAAAAGTTCGAAGGAAACAAGGAGATAGATGATAATCCGGTTGACCCGAGTTAGATGACTTTGTATGTACAAGCATGTTCTCCACTTATTCCGTGGTCGCTTTGATCTGTCTCTTTTTTTACGCGATATTATTGTCGTGATCAAGTTCTCGATTCGTATCTATATATTCCGGCTAGTACATCGTAAATAATTCACTGGTATGTGAATATGAAATTTTGATATATAATTATATTAGTAAAAATATACATTTCTCTCTTTATATAAAATTAAATCAAGATATAATTACTTAATCATTTCATTTTTAAACAGTGCGTTAATTAAAAAGACTATATATGTATTTGGAAAAAAATAATTAAAACTGAGCTACGAGCCAAGTAGAATTGTAGTGCTATCAAATTAAATAAATGCTAATTAAAATTACAAAGTGATATTGTTTTAATGAAAATCGAACCTTACAAAGGTTAATATTGCAAAATTTTATTAAATTATGCTATAAGTAGAAAAAAAACTTTTGTTTTTTTTATTAATTTTTTCGTGATTTTCTGTTTATCAAACCAGAAAAAATTGCCTGTACATGTAACGTTATAAGCGTGAGAATATTTTCAGATGTTGATATCTTTGACTATTCTATACTGCATGCGACATGCATACTAATCATCTTTATGTCAAGTATCTACGCGTCGCATCTACATCGCGCATCTATTTCGTATATATCACAACTTCTCGAGTAAAATAAATCCAGCGCGATCTACTGCATCCATACTTCGTACGATTTTTAATACCGAATGGTGTCATAATGCATTTAGTTTCTTTCATGGATGATGATCTACATGATACTGATCGCGATCGTAGCGTATACCCATACTCGCAACATGTTAGTCACGCGCAACTATTTTCATAACTTGATAAATCACCGATTGATATATATATAATATATTGATGTTAACAACGAAAGGCGAACATGTATCGCTAGTCACGGAAAAGACAACATGAGGCATACAACAGTTGCATACAAAACTTTCGAGAGCTTCATATTTCATGAAATCAATAAGAATATCACAAATGTCAGAATAATGAAATGTTACGACTACGATTCAAAATACTATTCATACAAAATAAAGATCTAGTTCAATATATTTGCAAAAGATGAAAAGAATATAATTTTGAAATAATTTTTAGTAGCATATTGAAAAAACAGTGCAGACTAATTAGTTGATAGAATTTATGAATTATCAACATCCGAAAAAGTTAACATTTCAGTGATTTTCACAAAAGAATATAAATAGCATATCCATTATTATAAGATCAAAGCGAGCTTTGAAAAATATTTTTCTAATAAAATATTTTTGTGCTTTATTTTCCTATATCATAATTTTTCAAATATCTAATTTATGTAAAACAACCTATATTATTTTTCCAAAGATAATAAGCATGTCATAGCAAAAGAGTAAAAATTAAGTAAACTATAATTCCTCATGACAATCAATATTAAAAAAGTAAATGTTCAATTACTGTCACATTTAATCATCGCAACCCTTTATAATATAATGTTCTTCTGGCAACAATTTCTTTGATGTGGCGTCTTTGATATGTAGGTATGCTGCATTTGTCCCAAATTAAAGCTTTTCAAATCAGCTAATATTAGCGAACGATTAACGCGGAACATGGAAATTCCTGTCATCCGCGTCCTGCGAAATCGAAGCCGAACCTGTTTGTGCCTCGCTAGAAGCTTAAAATGTGTCTCGAGCCCATCAAAAGCGGGCCTGGGCCCGAGCCGGCGTTATAATTTGAGGCGGTTTCAGGGAGGTCCTGGGCCCGAGGCCCAAGCGGGTCCAGTTCAATGAAGTCATCAGCTAGCTCGGCCTGTGTGCGGCGCTCTGTTATTATGCCGCGGTACCGCGGCACCATGCTCGCTCCTTCCTTCCTCCTTCGCAACAACTTCGTCGATTTCTTTGAATATCCCACGTTTATGGATTTCGCGCAAATACTGTTTTCAATCTTCGAGTTACGAAAATCGAAATAATAGCAGGAGACCAAAATCAATCAAACGTGTACCAAACTTTCGTAAAAGGAGTTAAAATTAAATAGAGTATATAAATTACGTGAAATTTATGGCTTATATAAATCACAAGTAAAATTGAATACGCAAATCTGTTAAGGTTTATATTAACACTTATAGTTTAATATTTATGAATGGATACCAACTTCAAATTTCGAAGTTTGAAGCAGCAGTAGATATGCCAAAGCAAAAAGAAATAATAACGTAAATTACATAAATTACATTTGTTAAATCAAGATATCTTGAATGTTATTTTACTCTATCAATTATAAAATATGAATATAAGATATTGCAGATATTTAATCGTTAACAATATGTGAGAAATGCGCAAGCACTTGACCTAAGCAAACTAGAAACATTTCTACTCACGAGAGAGAAACGCGTATCTCCAAATGATCAGCTGCAGCGATAACCTATGTCAATATATTTGGCCCAAGTAACAGCAAACTGTTCTCTCGGATGGTAAAGGAGACATAGAGAGAAAAGAGAAATGCGATATACGACAGGTAGTTCGTTATTAAAAATTCCTGCGGTGCGAGTCACGGGTATCAGTCTCGATAACAGAGCCGATAACGACACGACCAATAGCGAGCGAAGTATGCGGAAGCGACGATTAGGACCGTAAAGCGATTGGAAACCCGAGGGAAATGTGGGTAAATACAGGCAGGTTCTCCAACGACAGGTTGGAGGCTGGCAATGGGAGAGAGATAAGCTTTCCAGAAGGGTAAATATATATACACGAACTATACGAATTTTAATCTCATGGCCGGCAGTAAGGCCCGACGAGGGGTTTCTTTTACAATCGGGATCGGGGTCCAATTAGATTCGAAGTTCTTAATCCGTTTATCAGCTGCGCCGTGATGCACGACTCGCTTTCATCGGAACGGATAAAAGGGGCTCTGAACTCAGTGGCGAGAATAAGGTGGGACGGCGATTACACCGGTTGTGCAGTCGGCATTGCCGAAGAAAATAAACTTCCAATTGTGAGCAATTTTACAATGACACAGATAATCCATAGATATATGATTTATAATTTAAATAAATCATAAAGCAGAATATTTTTATCTGTAAATTATACACTTGATCATGTACAGTTATTATTCCATATCTTTTTAGATATTTCATTTTATTAAAAAGAAAAGGAATATATAAAATTGAAATTAATAAACTTGTTTTGTTTTTCAAACGGCTCATGTTATATAAGCGTGCTTGACTCTTATATGTATTAATTGTTGAATCATGAATGGATAGTAATCCATTCATGATTCAACAATTAATACAACAGCATTTACATTCACCTAGTTTTAATGATCTACAAAAATAAAAAGTTATGAAACATATATTCATGACAGTATGCAATAAGTATATGCAAATATTATAATCACTAAATAACTCTAATAAAAATATATAAATTCCTTTCATCGCCTGATCTAACAGTAAGGACAGTTAGCTACAAACTAATCCGGGGGTTACATCGCGTCGAACAAGAAAAAAAAAGGTCCTCGCAGAGGAGATAAAAAATACGGTCTGAAAGAAAAGGGCAAACAATTAAATGCTGGTGCAAACACCGTAACGACTACGTTTATTCCCTCGCTGGGGGCTTTGTGGCGGGCGCGTTCGGTAAACCGAAACACGGGACCCATGGGCCCCATTACCCCTCTAAACGATTCCTTTTTTCTTTTCCCCTGGTCCGATGACCGGCTAGCTGCTAGCCACCTACTCGCTCGACTCTGCCACGAATGAATCTACGAGGCGAATCGCTGAATGCCGACGTGAAGCGCGCGATGGTAGCGCTGAAGCTTCCACTAATGACGCGCTGCATCCCTGGACAATACGGACATAGTTGCGTCAGCAACAACGTGTTTTTACACCGCCGGCCCAACGTAGCCTCTCTCCCCCCACGCAGGCGTCGGGAGAGAGGCTTCCATACATTATTAATGATCGATAACGATAGGTATTAATCGTGAGCGATATTGAACGGGCACAGGGTTAACTTGAAACATCGTATCTTCAATATATTACAAATTTAAGTCACTGACCTATCATTATAACTTCTTATACAAGAATTTAATTAGCAAATTATTATTGTAAGACGTGCTATCATTTATAATAAAAAGGTAAATATATGTAATCATAACTAAAAATAATTAAATACAAATATGAAATAATTTTTGAGACCATTGTATCGCTAGATCTCAATAAAGTAAAAGAATGTTAAATATTGTTACTCGTTGAAGAAAGGGGCAATTGCGTGATCCAAGTGATTGTTGAAAACACGCAAATGTGGCTTATATTTCACCGCAAAAGATCAAAAAACTTCAGACCGGAGCTAGAAATATTTTCGTAAGCATTCACAATTTGTTTTGAGATGGAAGCGCGTTAGTTTCACGAAAAGACAGTCAAACCCAGCAACGTTTCAAGACACGCGAGGTTAAAGGTAGAAAACGACGAACAGGAAGAAGAGCGAAGGAAGAAGAAAGAACGGAAAGATCTCTTACTCATCGCGAGGACTCGGCTGCCTCCCTCATCGGCGGGCCCCGTTGCACCGTGGGGGCCTCCGGCACGGCATTCGTGTGGATATTAGGGCGATTGTCGTGCCTGATTCGGTACGGTCTTGAAATAAGGCCCCCGCGGGCTGACAGCGGCAAGGGGCCCCTCGTACAAAGCCGGGTAACGGGGCCCACCCTTCGACTCTTCTGCACGAGGAGTTCCTCTCCCTCCCCTTCACTCTGACACCTCCAAACAGCCTAATCTCTCTCTCTCTCTCTCTCTCTCTCTCTCTCTCTCTCTCTCTATCTCTCTCTCTGTCTCTCTCTCGCGTTTTTTTTCCTCCTTTTTATTTCGATTCGTGACACGCATACGACCGCGATATTCTTGATAGATGTTAAAAACAGAGCGAATACATCGTTATAAAACTATTACGATTTATCTCGTTCTCGTTGCATCCGCGCATCTGTAATTAGCCAACCCTCTTTTTAATATCTTGAACATATTATTATTATTATTATTTATCATCATTAATCTTTGACGGTGATACAAAGTTTCACTGATGAAATTAACTGGCAAACAACTAAGAAATCAGAACACAGCCGACATCTCCCGGAAGACCGTACGATCAGAACGATCCGCAAGAATTGAGGGAAGATCGGAGGAGGTAGTAGCTTCTTCCGCGACTTCAGAACCTCTCTCGGAGGTCCACTCTCGTTCTATCTCTCTCTATCTCTCACGCGACTTCACTGTACTCTGTATCATCCTCCGGGCCGGTGTACCAGTCGGCATCGTGTGAAGTCCGGCCGAGCCATTATATCCCCCTTGACCGCCTTCGAGGTGTATATACTATCCAGGCATCTCCAGGCATCGCGAGAACGAAGAGGGTGAGGGAGAAGCACTTTCTTTCTCTCTCCCTCTCCTCTTCTCTCGCCGTTCATCTCACGAGGCTCCTCTTCTTTCACACGTACCTGTTCGTACAGGCAAAAGAGAATAAGACAGAAGAGAGAGGGAAGTGCGTGCTGGATCGCAGAGCCGAGAGGTGTCGGGGCCCGCATTAAGGGGGCGGTACGCCTCGAAGGGGCCCCGAATTATGACGTCACGGACCGCACACGACGCGATCAGGTGAGCCGAATACAAAATGGATTGTTAATTACGGAGTCCTCTTCCCACCCCTCTGATCGCCACGGTGGCCGTTACTTACTTCAGCCTATTTCAGCGAGTCTCTGTACGTTTAGCCTTAAAGGTAATATCTGTTTTCTATTAAAGACCTGGAGGCATTTGAATACAAGGGTATTAAGAAGCGCAAACGTCTGTATCAATATATTATCCTTTCTACAAATATTTGTTATTCAAAAATAACCTTCTAATAATTAAAATTACTTTAATAATCATGAAATAAATAAAAATAATATTTTTTACGTTAAAGTAATGTATTGGAGATATATATATATGTATAATGTGTATATTACATATTGCTAACTTTTCTTCTTTTTGCAA
The DNA here is from genome assembly GCF_001594055.1 of Mycetomoellerius zeteki. Lineage (NCBI taxonomy): Eukaryota > Metazoa > Arthropoda > Insecta > Hymenoptera > Formicidae > Mycetomoellerius > Mycetomoellerius zeteki. Next base: position 4,993,192 of record NW_017256287.1, on the reverse strand, counting down.
AATTTAAATAGTATAATTTTGCATAGAATTAACTGGGAAAATTAATATCTTAAATGATACCTTACTAAATACGTAAATAATCTTTATTTTGTAAACTAGTTAAAATTCTTGTTGCACATGTCAAAACATAAAGTCATATAAAATATAATATTAATGAAGCTGAAAATAAACTCTTTGGATGTGAGTACAAATTTTATCTTTTATCTATTATTATTTATGTAAAAATAAATTTTATTAATTCTGACTTTTTATTGACACTTGCAATAACTTACAGTTTATAAGCCGAATATTCTTGGCACATAGGTGCTTATCAAAATGTCACCGGAAATACAAACCTTTCGGGAAAACATTCATCTCCAGTAATTCGATTTATTGCCAGGATCATAAAGATACCGTGCGTTACGTCGATACTGGAGAAACACGCTCCAGGCGAGGAGAAAGAGAAGAGCGAGCAAAGAATGTTCGGTTGGGAAGGAGGCAAGATCAATGGAGAAAGGAGTCATCAAATTCATTAGATCCACTCTCACGGACGAACATTAACGAACTCAAACGTGTGCTCAGCAGGCCATGCCATTCTGGTGGACGGCAGAATCATCCGGTCGATTATGAGATAATGCTGCTCCAAAAAATAAAGAGTAGCAGACGAAGAGAGGAAGAAAGACAGAGTAGGAGGGGCACGAGAGGGTGGAGAAAGAAAGATCGAGGAGGGGAAGCTTGGAGGAGCTGGAACAAAAAGAGAAAAATAAGATACGACGTCTCCACCTCTCGGAACGATCACCAGGTATATCGAAAGAGAACTGTAACGCGTGTGAAAAGGGAGACAGATATATAGATGTGAGGAGAATCCCGAAAGTTAAAAGAGAGACTAAGAAAAATGGAAGGGTAACTACGGCGGAAGGGATAGGGAGTTCACTTTCATTCATGAAATTCTTTATCTCGACAATCTTACAAAAATTGGTTCCCACAAGAAGAGAAATAATGCTGGATATCTTTCACGAATGTTTACTTCGTAGGTGGTCGATATATTATAGACTTTAAAGACTACATTACATAATATATCACGTGATAAATTTATACGAAAAAAAAGTGTCACCATAAACATCGCGCTCAACCATTTATGATAGATCCTACATCTTAATTATATACTATTTTGTGAGAGAAATTTTAAATGTCATCGAGTTAATTTTTTCGGTAATATTGTAATTGTTTGTATACTGTTATTTTTATAATTTAATATAAAAGATTTAAGCCTCTATTATTTATTTATTATACGCCTGTAGCAAGCTATCAATATTAATTTTCCTAACTTAAATAATACTATTTTTCGTTAATATCTCCCGTTCTAATATTTAATTAATGTACATATTTATTAGATATATAGTAATTTGCTGATAATAACAAATTGATTGCAAGTTTGAACAGCAAATTTTAATTATTATATATAAGGTATTCGATCTTACGTATTATATATACATTACAGATTAACTTTTCTTTAAATTTTAAGCATTTATCATTTTGTATTGTGTGTAACACACATAAATATAAATAAATATATCAATTCATATTAAAATTAAAAAAAAAATATCCGTAGAAAATATAATATCTCCGAAAAAATATAGTCATCGCTTTGTCGACTACCCGCGCGACATATCTCGATTAAATACTCAATCATACGAGCTTAAAATCACTAATAGGTTCGCGTTTTCTTCTTTACTTCTGTACTTGTCGCGTTTCGAGAGATAATAATGGATAATGGATAATAACACGACACACACGTGGAGCAGTTCGACTCATTACCTACAAATTCGAGTCGCAATGTATGATTGATAGCGCATCGACTTTGTATCACAACACAGTGAGTAAATACAAACATCAAGGCCGTGTGCCAACCAATTTACCGAGAAATATGTAACGTTTTATAGAATAACGTTTATTTTATACAGTAAAATCGCCCCGAATATTCTGCTCTTCTCGAGCGTTTTTAAAATAGTTTCGTAAACCGGGATTACCTTGCCACTTGCAGGGTTTAATTTTACCCTCCTCCCCATCTGTTTCAGAAAGTTTCAATCAACAGAAACCTAATAATTTTCAAAGAAATAATATCTGACCGCATTTTTCTGTTAGTCTATGGTCGTCTAGCACTATTGGTTGCTTTTTCGCCTTCTAATAACATTTAAACAGTATGGGATAAAGTTAGCAAAATAACTTCGATTTAGTAATGAATCTCATGCCTTTATAGTTGATCCAGCGATCCGTATTACTTTACATTTTTAGATTCAAATATTCTCAATAAACTACAAATAAATCTTTGAGAAATCAAAATTGTATAAGAATTGCACAAGAATATTTGGTAATTATTTTGATTTTCTTAAACTAACATTAAAATCTGTAACACTGCATTTACAAGGTTGTCACAATTCCTCGTCCTAAAATTTCATAACTTTTCCCTGATTTCCAGACAAAATTTCATTTTTTTCTAACTTCTAATGATATTTTGAGATTTTTTAGTATTTTCGTCCTGATTTGGAAACTGTTAAATATTTTGTTGACAGAGTAATTTAATTTTGTTGACGTAGCAATGTAAATTTCTATTAATGTTGCTGATACTGCTTGTATTTAATTATTAGGTTAATAATATTTCAAAACTGCGTAGGTAATGTATAATATACATCAATCTTCTTCAAAAACAAGAATTTTTATTTTTTAGAAAATTCTCTGACTTTTCCCTAATTTCCCTAATTTCTCTAATTTTCCTGATTTCCCTGATTTCCAGTTTTATAGCAATTCTGAGTTACTGAGTTAGCTTAATATGAAATTTAATTAATTTATCTAAACTGTATCGTGGAACAAAAGGATCATTATTCGTATCCGTTAAAATTACGTTAATCATGTGACAAATTCTCGGTAATGATAAAATAGTGATATGATGAATATACCAATTACCTCTTGACTGATTGTGAATGAGATGTGGTAGCGTGAGAAAGGGTCAAGTATTGTATCTGAAACGAATCGTAAATTGGCCCGATCTACGTGTAACCTGCCACCGATGTATCTAGGAGCACCGCAACATGAAGTACGTAACGATCCTTAATCGATTCGCGGATCAACGCGTTGCTTCAAACACAGGTTTCTACTCCCTGACATTCTAACTTACACGCTGTAGAATCATCTTGGAATGTTATGTTGCCGTACATGCTATTCTAGAATTTCTAACTATCGGGATATTATCTATCATCTCGTGCTTAGATTATGTATTGCTTCATCTACGACTATCTACTTACTTCAGGCTAACGGAATCAATTACTAACGCAAAACATATGATTATCTTTATTAATATGCAAAACGCGCAATCGATTTATTTCTATTTCGAAACTATAGAGAAACAAATAAAATATTTTATCACAGATAAATGTATAAATTGTAAATTACATAAAAAATATATAAATTGTCGAATTCATAGAAATAAAATAGATGAATTTTTATAATTTATGTTGAAAAGGGACTGATTAAAACTCATGGCAACAATGTGCGCTTTAGATAATGTAACAATTACATGGCCATTATAGAAGCAGAGTGTATCAACAATTATATCTTCATACTACCGGTTGCACTTGTTGCTCTATTATCGCGGTTAAGGTAGTGATTGCGCGCTATTTGAAATATTACGCATCATAATCTCTCGCCTTCTTGGCGATCTCCGAAGTAAAGTGATCACCTTACTTAAAAGCAGTAATTACTTCTTTATCACCGACATTCCCCTATCATCGCGCCTATCGCTTTCACGACAATCTCGCGACATCACATTCATATTTGCAAAACGTCGCGGCATAATAAATATAGTCGGCAGCTAATAAGCGACAGTCAATTATGTACACAAATTCGCATATTCAATCCATATAAGCGTAACGAAGGCAACTTGGGCGGTGGAAATCCAGGGAGCCAAGTTGCCTCACACAAATGAGTATTTATGATTCCGCCGCGGCTCTATATTATGCCTCATTTCGCCAGAGGATCGATTAGCTCTAATCGCGCGACGTATAAACAAAACGTTAATAAACGCCGGTCTTTATCTACCGGATTCTGCGAGTGAGGACGAAAGAAGAAAGAGAAGGACGGGGGTGAGCACATATGACACATTTTTGCATATACATATACACGCGCACATAAAAAATCTGGAAATAATTTTCATGTTCATGCAAATTCAAGTGAAATAAATAAGTGCCTTTATATATGTGTATGTGTGTGTGTGTGATTTATTGTTAGTTTGCCGTGTAAAAATAAATAGGATATAGTAAAGTTAATTGTGACACTTTCTTTTCAAATTATTATAAATTTTTAAACAATTATGTGATGAATGCAATGAAAATTGCTTTAAAATACATGACTCGATAATTAAGTAGCTACTTATAAATCCTTAATATATTTTGTAAATAAGAAAAAATTTTTGTTAATTATAAAGAGGCAAAATAGTTTAATGAACTCAATCCATGGAGTATGTTAGGCAACCTCGAAGGATAAGTTGAGCCATAAAGATAATTGTTTAATAAGGTTATATATTATTAAAAAACAAGGATTAGACGTATATTAATTAAAATAAATCTTTTTATCTCATTTAAAAGTTTTTATCTCATTTATAATAATTTGTAATACTTTCTTTTTAAATGCTTTAATTAACAGAATTAAAAAATAAAATAAAACTAAAAACTTAACTCTTTATAATAAAAAATAAATATTATATATATCTTTAATCATTTACATAATAAAAAGCGTCAATATACAAACAGATTTCATTAAATCTCAGTTTATAAGATTAATTAAGACATTTGGTCTAACTAGCCTCATATTGCCGATATTGAGTGAAATTTTTTTTATAAGTAAAAAACCGTAAATAAGTAGTAATTTGAACATTAAAGTTAAAAAATACATTATATAATAACTTTATATCAAAAAGACACTCATCTAATAATTTTACTTTCGATGCACAAAGAAGCACACGTGTTCGATTGTTTCGACAGTCAAACACAGATTATTGAGTCCAGCGCAGTAATATCCGTTTCTGCGCTATCTTACACAACATAAACATGTTCATATGAATTTTAGTTACTGAGATATTTGCATGTCCCATTTTGCCCCTTTGCTCAATTGATTCCATACATTTAAATGTGTAAATCATTTTTGTGTATGCAGTATGTTATTTTTACACGGAAAATTAATAATTAATACGATTAGATGCGCTAATACGCACTCAATACGTACAAGTTGTCACAAATCTATCGTGTACGCGACGTATAAGATTAATTTTCAGCAAACAATTGATCGCTTTAACAATATTAGTTTATATTTCGTGATCGTAAGTTAAAAGGCAGCTATGTAATTCAAGCCGATTGAGAGAAGAAATACGAGAACACAAATTGTTTTAGAATTATTTATAGGTTATGCTAATAGGCGCATGCATCAAGATATCGATTACTGCTACGATTCATGAGCGCTTAAATAAATAATTGAAAGACGTATAAGAACGATAACCATTTGCGACTGCTTATCGTTTATTTTTCGTGATGGGAGACTGTGTAAAGTATACATAGAAGTACTTTGTGATTGGAATGATATAGTTAAGAAAGAAATTATAGAGTATAACAACTCAGTACGAACTTTGTTCTAATATATTAACATTTAAAAGACTAACGATTATCTTTTTAATTATCATTTTTTAATATTAGATATTAAATCTATACATTAAATCCTGTATTAAATTAAATTCTGTATTAAATATATCAATAGCAAAGTTGCGAAAATCATTAATGATTTTAAAATACTTATATTTTTATTTAATTAAATAGAAATTTCTCTAGAGTTAATTTATATCGAAATAATAATATAAAGAGTAGTCTATTAAAAAAAACTGGTTATTATAATTACATGAAAAAAGAGATAACTTATACAGAATCTACATAAAGATCACTGTAAATAAAGTTTCATTCACGATCTCACGACAACGTATCTACCAAAATCGATGTATCAAGACGACTCCCTTGAAGTACGTCTGAAGATCCATGCATCAATAAAGAAATCGTAGATCGCGATCGACCTCTGGCGAGTTTCACGAAGAAACGCGTTATACCTCGAGAGTGCACACGTGATTGCACGGGTGGTCCCTCCTCAATATAACGATCGAGATCCCTGTTTTAAATTGTTATTGTAAATCTAAAGTAGAACCTACGTTTCGACTTTGTAATGGGTTTTCTTACCGCGTATCACTCGCCATCAATTTTTGTCACCGCACCAACACAACGATAACGTTATGACAGACGAGATATTCGATTAACTTGTAAACATTGTCATTGAATAAGATTGATCGATATCGTCGCCATAAATATAAAGGCAAAACAGTCCCAACTAAAAATCTTTCTCTTTCGTAATTTTAGATATATTAATTCAATATAATGAAAAATCATACAACTGTCTCGTTATTACTTACAGCATTTATGCATTATTATATCATAAATTTATTACATTTCGAATACGCTAAATTTATTTTAGAATGAATAATTATATGTGTAATTTGCCTATCAAAATCTAATAATTCAAGTCAATAATAATAATCACAAGATAAAAAAAGATAAATTAAGCTATAATTTTAATAACAATTAGTAATTATTCATACTTTCGTAAGTCTTGATTTTTTAATAATAATATCTCAGTATATATAGATCTAAGTTTATTACATCATGATAAAAAACTTGTGTCTATATATAGGTATAAATATAGAAACGAGTTATATGTATATACATATGTGCGTGCTTGAGTCCTGCTGATAGTCACATGTTCTAAATAAAAATAGGAGGCAATTATCATATAAGTCGTTATTTATAGTGCTGTCGAAACAGAGATCATCGCGGATCACGTTGGGAGACCCACCGCGCAGCGGCGTAGGAAGTCTCGTCGATCTTTTCGTGGCACTCGATCGCGCGGGTGGGAAAGGGAGAGGAGATCCAAGATCGGCTCTCACCGATCGTTGCCATCGAAAGATGCTTGAATAATAGAGCCGCATCATCGTATTTAATAATCGTACAATGGGCGACGTGACGCGATAAGATCGCGATCGTTTCGGTGGATGGACGAGACCTCGATAAGCTGGCCGCTCATAATAACGCAATTAACACTTCTTTGTTCGATCAATTTTCGTCTCGCTCACCTCGGTGAATCGTCGCGAATTGCAGCAACGGCATATAAAGAAAAATGACTACATTGTAACCTTGGAATATTTTCTTCTGAGGATGCTTGTAATTCCGATCCGACAAAACCATGTTTCTCGCTCTTTTAGAAAATGTGTTTCAAATTGGCATTTTCTAAATTCCTTCAATTTTTTTATTGTTTTATACTTTATTTAATATACATAAAACATATTTACCAATATAATTATAATATAATATTCAGTTACAAACGGTATATTTAGGCATGTGTGGCATCTATATAATTCATTACATTTTTAATAAACGTATTTAAAAAATTTTTACTCTTTTAAAATTCTCTAATTTTTTACTCTTCTATAAAACGCATCCAAAAAGCTCAAGTTATTCGTACATGAGATATTTCTACATGCAAACCTTCGCTAAAATAATTTCACGCGCCATACGAGCTCTTCGAAAAGAGAAGAGAACGCAGTACGACAAATTCGCCTTAACAAATATACTAAGTTTCCGATAAGAGCTGTACAAAGTGAGCACAAAATATTGCCTTTTTCGCAAAAAATTACGACAAAACACGCTGATGAAAAGAGCCGGCCGATAAACGTGCTCGTATCGTAGGCTTATCATGCCGCAAACAGCTGCAAATCCTGTCGAACCGAGTGTCTCCTGTCAGATGGAAAACGTAAAGGTACCTCCATATTATATTAGCTAATATATTTCTCTCCGTAATTCCCGAACACCCTGAAGTGCCTGATACACCGACGAGACCCCGGCCCCGGTTGATTACGATCGTTTACGACCGCTAAATCATCCGGCGTCTCCCCTCCTTTTTCTCTTTATTTGCGAAACGTCATGATATCCCTAATCGCTGAAACCGGTAGTAAAACGATCGTTACTAGTCGCGACAAAGAAACCGCCACCTTCGAGAACAAACGAGCCAATAAAACCGCTTTACCGGGTCCCTTCCGTTTCGTCGTACGCTCGGAAACACGCGCATTGCTATGCGTTGTTTTTTCATGGTGCACTTAAAATTCCAGAAAAGTATATGGGGAAACGATTTCAGATACGCGATGAGAATACAGCTGCCGACGGCCGTATCGTGACGTTTAATATTTTGGGATTAACTGTCGCGCGAAACTTTTGAACGAGCAAATATGAGGGCTCTCTCCCTCACAGTAAAATTACTTCAGTGTATTAACGTAGATTCTGCTCTTTAATTAATATATAATCAAAATTTGTAATGTTGCATTTGTATTAAATAATAACATATATTTAAAATACTCATGCAGTTGTGCTGTTACGTACTATTACCTACAACATACAATATTATATAGGTACTACTTCATATTTGAAAAAAATCTATCATACTTGAAAAATCTCGATTTAGAAAAATCTGAGTTAAATCTCGTCTTATTTTTTTCAAAAGCTCTGTAATCCTTTAAGAACTTTTCTCACGGAGATCACAATAATGCCTCTTTCCTTTCTTCTATTAAGAGGAAAGGATAATCACAGCAGGAACTATGTCTTTGTTAAAGGAAAACGGAAAACGAATCAATAATCGAACTGTCAAGTGTCAGTTTATTATAAACAGTTTTGTCTAAAACTAACTGTTGTAGGTTTGGTTCATAATACAGACATAATAATCTCCATAGAGAGAAGAGCATTCAGCTCTTAAATATACCACCGGGTGTCCCATGTATACAACACACAGACGACAATACATCTGTCCTTTCTTACTTCTACTTCTATAGTCTTTCATTCGTATAGCTTCTCATTCGTATAGTTAAACGTTATCTCGCGTATTTAAACGAAATTTAAAGTTAACGTGACGTAAAGTCAAACTCGTGTTCAAGAGCATCCTTGAACGTGGGTGTTGAGATTCCAATCGAATCTCGCCATAAGTAGAACAACAGCGATTAGGTTTTTTCAGAGCACACTTACTCGGCTGGCTCTAATCTCCGTTCTTGTAGGTGGCTCCGAGAGATGGTTATCGCTAGTCGCAGCTATACGAGGCACTCGGAAGAAACACTTTATCAACTTCAACCCTTTACACGATCTAGATCTCGTTGCAATTCTTCGTTCTCGTATTTGTTATGCCAGACACGTGATAGAAAAAAGAAAAATAAATTCGACGTCTTCCATAAATAAAACTTACATAATTGATGAATATTAAGAATTCTTAATATAATACATAGCATTTTAAAACTTACAATATATTCTTATACTGTTTTTCTGTTTTGCATTGCTTGTTTATCTTTTTATTAAAAAATATTATATACATTTTTAAGTGTTCAATATTTAAATTATAGAAATTATTGAAATATTAAAATTAAATATGTAACATACATAGTATAAAATATAGAATATAAAATAATATCAATATTTCCTGCACAAGGAAGAGAGAAAGAAATCAAATGCACGCCGCGTAAATCCCAACTGATGAAATCTAGAAATGCCTTAGAAATCGGATTAGAAAACTAGACGGTTCACACAAAAACAGTCAAAAATGTGTTCGAGACACAAGATTACAAGGTTTAAAATGTCTGTCGATGATTCGAAAAGCGTTTCAGAGTAATCGCTACGGAGGTAAGAAATCATGGTCGAGAACTCGAAGATGTGGAAGCAGGGTATACGGTCAAGCATGAATCCCCAGTACGCATACCAGTGTAGCTATCGGCGAGTGCGAGATCCGACAGCTTCGGAGGTGGCAATGAGCCCGGGTCCCGCCTGCCGCCACACCCACACGCATATATCTTATTTTCCCTTTTTATTTATTCGGATTGCTGTTGGTCGAGGGCCACTCTTCGAATCCCTATGGCTCGGTTGCCATAATAGACGAGCATGGTGGCCCGCCAGCCTTCCTTCTCGCTCGCGGGCTACCATTCTTCACCTGCGGATGCATCTCGGTGTGCATCGTGCACTCTCTCTTACACGCGCGCGCAATATCGTTGCAAATGTCTTCCAAATAAAGGTAATGACGTTTGACACATATTTTTTAAAAACAAATTAGAAATTGTCTATTTGTGTGTAGTAGCAGGATAAACTGCTGAATGGTAAAAGTTAAGAAGATATTTATAAAAGATTCTTTCAAAATTATTTTACAAATTGTTTTAAAATTAACTACAAGAAAAGATCAATTTTGTGCTCAAAAACAGGCGTATTTCAAGTATTGGAAGAACGATGTGTTTGGAAACTTATTTCATTGCCTTATTACTTTAAAATAGTAGATGAACTCATCATTAAAATTCCAGATTTAGATCTATTTAAACGTTTTAACTAATAAAAACAGATTATTCTCCTTTTTCCAAGCATATTTTTTAGATCCGCACTAATCCGTTCATGGCACGACCCTAATTCATACGATAACTTATTTGAGCTCTACAGCTGTAAACCGATCATCCGATAATCGATGCGAGAAGAAAAGAACAAGAACACGATATCGAAGTGTATTCATTCGCTTCGTTTTTTCTCTCTGTCTTGTGAAAAAACATGAGTACGTATATGTGCACGTACATGTGGCACAATATCATGTAAGATATAAAAGGAAACTCGAAGCACATATACAAATGTAGAGAGAATATCATCGTTGAAGATCCTTTCAACCTCTTAAATAGTTACAGCCAAAATCGACGAAGAAAGGATTTCCCGCATATCGAAGCGCCCATTGTGCATGTGTTGCATTCCGAAAAAGGAAAAAAAAAGACGTTCGAGACCGGAGATCGTCGTTGCTGTGCGAAGAGATTTTGTTCTTGTTTCCTTTCTGAAATACTGTGTTTTCTCGGCTGTGATTTTTCCCGATTTTTCTATGGGCGCGCGTATACGCGTGAATGCATCCGAGGGGTGTGCCACGATGAACGCGAGTCCTTCCGTCCAAGAGCTAGGAGGGTGCTCCCTACGACGGGTAGCGTGGTAAACAGGCGGAATCTCTATGATCTTCGAAAGCAGATTATTGGGGCTACTTTAACGAGCAGATCGATTACGCTCGGACGCACTCCAACAAGTGCCTTTTAACGAAAAAACGACGACGATGATACGTTCGGTGTATCCGGCCTGTCGATCGTGCGATCGAGCGTTATACGTTGCAATGGATATCTTTCCTCGACTGCTGTTCATACCACGTTACTCAGCGAGACTTATAATAATATGTACCTGAGCTACCGCACTTCCTCTCTACTAGGAAAACCTTCATTTTTTTTTAATGAACTCAAAGTTGATATTCTCTTAATAAACATTTCACAAGCAATTAATAATTATAATTGCGAGCTCTGTCATTATTATACAGCAAATATAATTATAATTATAAGTATAGTATAAAATATATAGACTTTAGAATTATCGTACGAGGCACACGTGCACGCAGCAATTTTATAGGATCAGCATTTCTATTCCTTTCCGGAACATTTATAATGTCGGGTGATTCTTTCAGCAGCGCGTTTTCGGTTGTAATCTCGCGTTGAAACGATCGAATGGGTACGAAACCGCGGTACTGAAAGGATGGAGGCGTGACAACACATCTGCGTAGCCTTCTTCATTCGTTCTTTCTTCGGAGGTAGTTATCGCACTTTAGACCGCCTCATTTAGTCGATATAATAGTTAATGACAGAGCTCGCAATTGCATTGAGTATCATAATAGAATTGTCAAAGAACTTCCTGCTCACCTTCCGAGATAAAACGAAAGCGAAACCTTGATTAAGATTAAGTCCAGGAAACTCTGCATTATAAAAGACATCTCTCTTTTTTTTATACGATATAAATCGATGCATTATTGTTGATTTTATTCTAATATTAAAAACTTTAGGTTTAGAATAAAATTAGGAAAAAAGTGCGACATGTAATTGTAAATCGAATTAAATAGACACACAAATTCATTTATACGAATCGATTTAACTTGACGAATTTTTTCACTCCTTATTTATATTTTTCAACCTATTGCTACTCTTGTTGGTTTCAACATATATTTTCTATAAATTTTGTGTATGGTAGAAAATAAAATTGTTGCGTCTGGAAGGAAGATGAAGGCCAGAAAGAAACAAGAACGAGATAGTTCTTATATTAAAAACTAAAATTTGCACGCGCGTGCCCGCAGAATAAATGAATCATTATTAGACTTTGAAAGAACACCGACCTTAATATCGCAGAATACAGCTATTACAAAATTAAAATCGTAACACGTTTATACGTAATGATGACTTCGGTCATGAAAACTTTCTTATTGATGTTATTTAAAAAGCTAACTTGGCAAGAATTGATCTTCATCTAAAAAATATTAATTTTTCGAGCTTATGGATATGAGAAGACGAATTTGCAGAGAAGCAACATTGCTTCTTTTCTTTAGGTTATCATCTCAGTAACCGCAACGGGCGAGCTTCCGCAGAATAATTTATCAGCGTCATTTTCAAATTTCTGTGTGGTCTCCTGCTTTACTCTTGCTTTATTCATTGCTTTCAATTCCTTTTTTTGGGGGGGGCCCACCGACACTGAAATCCTAATTTCAATTTTATCGTTTCTTTCGTTTTCTTTTTTCCATTCATTTCTCTCACCGAGAATGACACCTCGAAACATTTTTCTTCAATGATGACAAATTTTCAAGTCATGTTTTCAGACAAAAGGAGATAGAAGGAATTCCCTAAACCAATTCCCTAAGGAATTCCCAGGTTCCTGTTTTGAATCCTTTGCTCCTATTGTTAATTTTGTGAAAAATCACACATTAAAAATCGTAAGCTAGACACCAATAATTATATCTTAATTAAAATAACATGACGGAGAATAAAAGTTTAAAAAAAATTAATTAGAAAAAATAATATTCAGAAAATAGTACACACACGTAAAAAGTTGACAAAAGACAAATAACACTATTAAATGTTTTTAACTAAATTTTATAAATCTCTTGAAAATCGTACACTTAATAATTTATTCTAATTTAGACAAAATACTTTATTTGCTTATCGATCGATATTTTAAAAAAGATGCAGAAAATAGAAAGTAAAATTTATCTAATACATTTTTTTCGATAATTTGAATAATATCGTTAATAACCTATTAACTCTGTAACTTCGGTTCTATTTAATAATTCATTTAGCAACGCGAACTTTTTTAGACCGCTAACGACAAAATCATGTAAAGTGCTCGCTGGCAAACGCATCAGTGGTCCATCTGCATACTCTTGTCTCCTTGACAAGCTATACTTGTATCCCCCGAGCGTATACATAGAGTAACGATAGTAACGATCGAGAAATTTATTACGCCGCAAGTCTAAGGCGTATATCCTGCCGCTCGTGCGGATTACTGTAAATTATCTTATCTATCTCACTTATCTCAAACACATCGTCATTCCTGTCAGCCCGCACGCAATAGGTGAAAGTCTGTAATTATGGGGAACTGCTCACCCCACGAGTAAACGAGTTTTAATATTACCCGCGAAAAATCGAGCTTTACACAACTTGGAAGCCTATTATCATTATAGAGTATCCTGCGAACCTAGTGTGTTCATCCCCATCGGCCCTTCTTGTATCCCCGGAACTTCAAAATTTCGTCTCTACCGGAATGCATATTATTAAAACATTCCAGAATGCTCCCTATCGACCTCAACGTGCCCTGCAGGGACGCCGCGCCGATAGGGTAATTTCTAGCATATCCATAGCAAGCAAATTGTTGGCCAATGTCGTGCAGAAATCTCATCACTTTTCTCGATAAATATTCAAAGGGCAAGTAATAAACTTTTCTACTTAACGTTTTTTATACATTTTTATTATATAATTTCGATTTTTTTATTATGCATAATTGCGAATAAGATAAAATTTACGAGATTACTTGCTCTTGAAATCATTTAGAAATAAAAGTAAGTAATATTTATATGAAATTAAAATAAAACTATTCTAAACATATTACTAAAATTATGTGTTTTATATTGCTAATTAAAATACTAATAATATTTAATAATCAGAATGTCAAAATATACATGTTTTATTGTAATCTACAGAAAAAACTTTCTTTTTAAATATTTTTAGTCTTTTTTTTAAACACGGTAAGCTTTTTCTTCGATTTAAAACATGAAAAAATCTCTACAAAGCTTTCGTAACGAGATATTCGTCCTTTGTGAAACAGGATAAGCAAAATGCATAAAAATTCAAATAAACCGCTTTTTGCTCTTAACTTTTGTTACAGGATATTATGTGAAGAAACGATAGCGCGTCTCTATTATGGTTTCTTCACTACCTTCCTGTAGTTAACTTCTTGCTAACGGGCGGATGTCTCAATTAAGATCGAAGACGATCGACTGCAATTACCGACGATTTTCACACCGCCATTCTACGCGTCCCCCGTTCTTGCGATCTTTTGCTTCCTCTTCCCTTTGAAGACACAATAATGACTATCTTGCGAAAACAAAACTACTCTTTGCACGCGCATCAATCAATTATTATGCTCGAAGGTACGCAGTTTCATCTAGCATGCGTTGTTAAATGCATTGCAAATGGATAACTAATGAATAATTTCCGTAAGTCTTTATTTTAAATCTATTTACTTAAAAAATAATAGAACTCGTAATTATATATATATCAATCATGTACAATTCTATACACTGCTCAAGAATTCATAAGCAAATTAATTATAACTAAAAAAACTTGAATACACAAACAAGATAATAAAAATCTTTCATGATACCTTATTTGTATAATGCTTTAACCTTTAGCGGTGTCACTCAAGACCCGATAAGTATTTATACAGGGTGTTTCCAAATTAAATGGCAAAACTTCGGGAGCGTGTAGAGGAGTAAAAAACTAAGAAAAAAAGTCCTATAGACATATGCTCCTTTTTGCTTTGTTTCGCAGGAAATCACGAAAAAAGAAAAAAATATATTTAATTTATTATTTTAATTATTTTATTTATAAACTTTTTAATGAAGATTTTGTTCGAAATGTGCACCTCTTGCAGCAAT
>NW_017256287.1:4923517-4977565 GCF_001594055.1 Mycetomoellerius zeteki | reverse complement strand
GTGGTAGGGATAGCGATTATCTCCTTTTACAGTTCGCCAAATTGTTTGTGGTGACACTCCCAATACAGCCGACGCATTCCGAACGCTGGTCTCAGGATGATTGTCAAAATGTTGTAAAATACGATTCCCTGCCTGCAAATCTCTTCGTAACGCTGCTTGAAATCGGTTGTTTTCTTGTCGAATTGAAAATGATCCAGTCTCTCGCAATCTATTAAATGTCAACATAAACACTCTTCGGTTTGGCACTCTTCTGTTTGGAAATCGTCGTGCATATTCTCGCACCGCCTTTAAAGCATTACCGTTGCAGAAACCGTATACAAAAACCATATCAGCATATTCACTATTAGAATACGTACGCGGCATATTGCAAAAGACAAAATTCATCTACTGTTAAAGGCTTTCAAAGAGCGACTGACAAATTCATAACAGAAAGTGGAAAATGTAATCAAATATGTCGGTGCTAGATATGGCAAGAAATGTAAACATTTTTTTTCGATTTCTCTGAAACGGAGCAAAAACGAGCATATGTCTATAGGACTTTTTTTCTTAGTTTTTTACTCCTCTACACGCTCCCGAAGTTTTGCCATTTAATTTGGAAACACCCTGTATATTAGTTTACGAAGATTAAAATAATTTTTCGAAGATTACTCGTATTTTATATCGCAAAGATATAAAAAAATGTAAAATTTGGAAACTGTTACTTTTTATTGCTATTTTATACATTATATTTATATGTAAAGCAACTTTTTGATTATCTAATCTCGAGAACATGCAGTTAAAAAATGAATCACGGTCTTTCAAATATCGAGTATATGTTTTCCAAAGATTAGCAATTCATCTGTTATTCATATCGTCTCTCTAAAATTGTAAAATTATATGAATAAGAGATTATATATATATTTGAATCGTACGACATAAAATCGAAACATGTACAGAATTTTTGTTCATATCATCTTAGAAAGATGTTATAAATAGAAAAGCTGAATAGGAATAAAAATTTTGTGCAACGATTCAATTTTCTTCGTCGTATGATTTGAATAATTTTTTATAATACCATATGACTAACATTAATAACACTATAAATAGACACTCATAGGCGTAACAGAGAGGTCATACATTTGTTCTATATGCCGCTGTTTAATGCTATAATTTCAGCGGGAGACATTTGCTCTTTTCCAAGATAGCTCAAGTGAAAAAGTACATAATAGGAGAGTGGACGCGGCAAGATACCTCTTTCGTTGCGCACCGTTTGAGAAAACGGTCATTAGCATTGAATCGTGCAATAAATTACGGCCATGATACGGCAATCTCGAGCCCTAAAGTAATCTCCCTCCTTCACCGTAGCGTAAATCACTCCCTCGCTAATGCGATGTCGTAATAATGTACGGATGTGAGTATGCGAATATTTACGAGAACATTTCATTAACCAACTATCCCTGTTTGACCAAAATATCGAATCTTAAGAGGATCTTGTAAGAATCATACTGCAGATGTTGGTAATGCGCACGACATCGTCTTCTCTCTTTTTCTAGTCTCTCTCTCTCTCTCTCTCTCTCTCTCTCTCTTTTACACTTCGCCCTTCATGGAAGGATTTCGTACCTTTTTTTCCAAGCCGGCCAATTAGGTCGCCAAGCGACGGCGCATTGCACGGCGATAGGATGATCGAGCGGCCCGATAGTATCAGCGCTCGCGTGCCAGGATCATGGTCGGGACACTCGATAGCTTGATAAGTAATGCACCTTGATAGGATGACAGAGGATGCACGCTCTAGAAGAGAGAGATGGGAGAAAGAAAGAGAAGGCAAGAGATGAGATCAAGTAGAAGCGCGTTTCCAGTGGTTCCTCTGGAAGTACGAACGATGTTATCGGGACGAGACATCGAGACCGGCAATGAGTGTTCCTCTACGAAACGAATGGAACGTGGCTCATCCGCGAGGCAAAAGAAACCATGTGTCCAGCAGCGTATGCGCCGCGGTAAATGGTCGATAAATCGCCGCTCGATCTGCCTATAATTCCGTGACATGCGAGATAACGGTGAGCGCCATAAGGTACAGACACCGCTGCTCGTTAATTTCGAAACATGCGATAACAATATTGTACTGATTCGCGTTTACCGAACCGCGACAACCGAAAAGCTGCTCGTATCGAAATGAGTTAAGACTAAACCTAATTAGGCAAATTTATTTCCATCTCTTTTTATATCTCTGCAGTAACTGTTAAGATTAAATATCACAAAATTAATGAAATCAAATTGTCCGTATTGGTGTTCCAATTAAATAAATTTTTCATAAGGCACTAATGAAGTAGAATAACATGGCATAAAGATAAACTCTTCTTATTACGATTATTACTCCGATCTTCATTAGCGTTATAAAAAATGACATCTAAACTAATTTGAAATTAATTTAACCTTCTTAGTTACTCCTCGTCATAAAAAATTGATGTTTATCCTTTCATTTATCTGATCTAACAGTTTCGCTAATTGTGTCCGATTGCTCTAACGAATTACACACCTGTTTTTGCCAGCATGTGGATCCTAATTAAGCGTAGGTCAAAGGTCGCGAACGAGGGTGACCAAACGAGCCACCACAGATTCATCGCAGTCCATGTGACCGGCGTCGCTACCGATTATTGAGAGAGAACCCAGCTGGCTGCGCTTTGTGCCAGGACGTCGTTTGATCTTCGACCACGTGGCACGGTGGGGTGACTACGAGCGCGGTGTACGAGCCGGGGTCGTTGCGGCTAATTGCCAGCTCAGCGACCACGTCAATGAAATCTGCACTTCCACATCGCGTCGACGAGAAATCGAAGGCAACCCGGGAACAAGGGGAAAAGTACACAGGGAGCTCTGCTCCCTCGTTACAACTCCCATAATCGCAGCATCAACCGAGATCTTCGTACGGCAGGTTATATTATATTGGATGCACTGCTAATTGGCTTTAGAAACGTATCAGCGAGGAGACATGAGATAGCCATAAATATTTCAATTCAAGGGAATTTATCTATATCTGTTTCGCTTTTTATGCTTCTATGAAACTGCGTGCATATGTAGGTAATAGATAGATTTTAAAAGTATGAATGAAGCTCTACATTGGTTATTTAACGATTGAAAGCCATTTTGCTTGGAGCAACAAGCGCATCATATTGTTTAAAAAAATGAAGATCGTCGTGCAGTCAATATAATTGTTAGTTCTATCTGATATCGACATTCACATTCCTTGTCACACAAAAGGCAATAATATGATGAATTTTAAATATCTTATAATTAATACGAAGAGGTGATATCATCTTGTTAGCAAACATCATGGTCGATAAAATATAATAATATCAATGACACCCTTTGCATTTCTCGTATAAGTCAGAATCCGAGGAAAGATCTAAAGAAGAGAGGGGATGAGAGTAGGCGGACGGTTGTTTGTGTAAGGGAGGAAGATAAGCCTCAATTATGCCGATTGACTCCTCCAAGTGATGCTAGGGAGGGGAATTTCGCTCCTCCTACTTGTCCTGTCACGTGATCTCAGACAACCTTCCTTCCTTCCTGCCTGCTTTCCTTCCTTTCGGCCTAGAGGGTAAGATCCTTCAAGAGTAGGGAAATGCACCGAGACATCTCGAGACATGAAGATGATCTGTCTGCCCACACGATAATGAAGCGAGATGTGCCCTTCAAGACGTTTAAATGCACGAGAAATTGCATTCGTTTCAATTAGTCGTAAAGATGTGGAGAGAATATTTCAATGCATATTATCTTTTATTTATCAATCGAACAAAATTCAATAGCCTAACCAATTGGTTATATATTAAATAATTCAAAATTTAATGTAATTGTGATAGGAAATAATCATAGTTTATTTTTACTCAAGCAACTCGAGTAAAAGTAAATTTTTTATTTATTATCTTTCTATTTTTTATTTATTATCTTTCTATTTTTCTTTTTGCAAATTAATTGATTTGGAAGTATAAAACGTTCTTCCAATTGCTGATGTAAAATAATATAAAATAAATAATGATAAAAAAATCACAAATAATAAAATGGAAAATAAAATAGTGTAAATAATCCAGGATCATATATCTATAATAATCGCGATATAAAAATATATACAAGATCAAATAGAGAAAATGAATATTTCACGCTATCATAATCATCTCAACCAAAAATTTAAGTTATGAATGACAGCGTACCTGTTGGTTCAAGGGGAAGCATTTTCAGATTATCTGTCAAGAAAATAAGACGAAGACACACCGAAAGTGAGAGAAAAACAGATCCAAAGTGGGGAAAAAAAGGGAAAAGAGAAATTCAGGAACGGTCCACAAATTTTTGCATCTTCCTTCTTCTCGCGCGCGCGCGCGCTATGTTATTTTTCTCTTTCTATCACAGTTCCTCGTTGTCACGTCATCCTTGTCTAGGTGGTTTTGTTCGTCCCTCTTCGTCTCTCACACCGAATCTCGGGGTGGTGGCCGATAGTGGTGGTGGTCGTGTCCGGATGGTGGTGGCTATGGTGGGGGGGTAGTTGGTTCCTTCGTGCCTATACTGCTCCCTATCTCTCCTTTCTCTCCCTATAGGAGGGCGAGGAGGGTCCCCATAGCCGCGCACTGCGCACCGAGTTCATCATAGACAGAGCGATCTCTCTGACAGCTCCTCGTCGGTCTTGAACAGAGGCGGAATCATCCAGATTCTGTTTATCTCTCCGGCTCTACAGTAGCGTGGTGTCGGTGTCAGCGAACGTAGAAGAAGAGAGTACGGGGATAACAACAGTGCGTGATCTTCTCGCGTTCCTTGATCGGGCAGTTTGTCTCGAGCACCACAATCGATTCAATTCCATTGTGCTCCCAGACGTTCAAAATTTCTTACTATTTGACTCTATCTCATCTGTAGCTTTTCGACAAACAATCTACTCTCTTTGACCTTACCCTTCTGTCGACATGAATCTTTTCACCCCGCAAAAGCGATCCGATCAAACGCATTAACACCTCTACTCCTAGAATTCTTCACGAAACGAATTCTCTTCTTTTCCTCCCCTTCCTATCCGACCTTCCACGTTTTCGTCTTCCGCAATCCTCAAAGCCTCGCCTGGCTCTGTCGTCACCGTCGCACCAAGCGTGACGATTGCGGGAAGTTTGCTATTTGACTGTTTGCACGAGCGAAGCAAGAGATAGGCGCGGTTACAAGGGAGAGAGGCAGAGGAAGCTACGGTGGAAGAAGAGGCGGTGGTTGAGGAGAAAGAAGAAGAGGACCTGTAGCCGAGAGACGGGGAAGGGGGAGATCGTGATGGTCCGTGTGTGGGAGGAGTAGGAGAATCCGGAGGGCGACTTTTCTTTTATTTGAGCTTGACACTTCGCCGCGAGCGCACATACACCGGAAGTATCGAGTAAGTCATCAAGCCCTTCTCTCTTCTTTTGCCCAACACATCGAAAGATCGACCAATTTGCCTGAATCTCGTTACCAACGAAAGAAAGGGAAGAAGAGAAAAGATTAACATATCCAGAGGGTGAAAGAACGACAGAATGTTATCGGATCTTCGGATAGATTTTACCGAGAAGGGTACCGTGATCTACGAATTCGACGTGCAAATTGGATAAAGGAATTATTCAAAGGCAAACTATGTTGGAGTACTCATTCAGCACCGAAGAAAATGCCAAAGACATAAAGAATAAAGCCGGTGCAACAAAGACTATAGTGATAGTGACCTCACCATATACCTCGACAGTATTTGTCCTCCAAAGATAAGTGTATTTAACAAGATTCAGCAAAGCCGCTTCGAAAATTTTCACATCACTCTCGATAAATATAACGAAGACCTTTCTAATGGAAACTTACACGTAAGTGGTTCATCAAAGGATAGCGAAAGTGAATACACATCGAGAACGAGTCTCATCATCCAACTAGCAAGCGAGCCGACGCAATAAGTTGCGACGAGAGCCAGAATCGAGACGCGTATACGCTCAATGAATCGCTCGATCGCCGCGGAATATTGTCTCGGGGTAGTTTTCGAAACGCACCCTCGAAGCAGCAAAACTGGGAGCTCTCGAATCGTACGGAACGTCAAAGGAGAAGCGCCGGTGCCCGGGGCGAGGAGGAGTTCTCGACGCGTGCCAGGCTGGTGATCACAGGCACCGCGGCGAGAAGAGTAGGAGAGGGACCTGAGAATACAGGAAGAGAAAGAGAAAGGCGAGCGCGGAGAGAGTGAGAGAGAAAGAGCAAGAAAAACGAAGAGAAAAAGGGAGATAAAGAACGAGAGCAGCTTCAACGTCATCTCGAACGAAGGGTCCTTCCGTTCGGGTGCTAGGGGTGTGCAACCCTGGACGAAGGGTCGCACTCAACTCTTTTAAAGTGGGCAAACCGCGCAAAGAAGAGAAGACGTCCTCGGGGCGATGACAGGATGCCTCCATCTCGTACAGGACGTGCATACGAAGGACCGCCATCCAGGATCGCTACCAGGATCGGTCCCACCGTCGCTCTGCTGCTAATTCTTTTCGAGCATCGCCGGTGAGTATCTCTATGATCTAATGATTGAGGATTAAAGGTTCTTAATTTTTTCTAATGTCTTTAAAATGCCATTTATAGAAACATCAATACCAGCGATAAAAATCATAGTACATATAAGTATCTATACATTTCAATTTCATACCGTTACTACCTTTAAAGAGAGACAAAAATTTACATACTTGTTTTAATTCTTTTATTTATTATTTCGTCCTATGTAAGTTATGTTATTTAAGTTGTCTGTTAATAGTATAAAACAGAACTTCATACTTTAATCATGCTCGTATGCTTATAATTATTACAACGTATAATTATAATTACCAGAGTAAAATATCATAGGTTTACTAAATTGTTTATAAAAATCATTAATATTTTATCATGTCATTGATACCCACGGAAATAGATAAAATAGTTTTTAGTAGATGTCTTTTAATTTCATTTAAAAATAAAAAATATATTGTCGTAATATACACATATTTCGTATTTAAAATTTGATTTCGTATATAATATTTTTTTGTGATTAAATACAAGATGTTTTTTGTACATATCACGTTTGCAAATTATCGAAATATGTGCCATTCTTAAACTATACAAATTTATTAACGTGTTCGTTATATATTCGTTGTTCACTGTAACATCGCCAATCTATTTTCGCTCAAGCATCTTATCCGCCCTTCGTGATTGACTAGTAATTCACGCGCGCGCGTCTCTACGATCCTTGAAGTATATCCTTCTCTCATTCTCTTCATCTTCTTTCTCCCCCTTCACTTCGCACTTCAGCGTCGCCGTGTGAAAACACTCTTCCGGAGTGCCTGTTCTGCCTCGTACTTTGGTCCACACGATACTCTGATGCGCCGCGATGCACCATAATGCAGACGTCAAAACGTCACTCTCACCCGCTTTGTCCGTCCGTTGTGACGGAGCGCTACAAATCGCGAACTCGCTCACGAAATGCGTTGTCCACTCCGCGATGGAAAATACACGACAATGTCCACAGGACAACCGAGGAGAAGCTGCAACGAGCAACGGGCTCGCCGTGTCTAATCTCCGCCAAGAAAAATTTACGAGCGCGGTAGCACAGCCAGCTTCTTCGCCCTCTTTTTTCCACAGTGCATCTTCCTGATGCACCTCTTCTCTTGACTCTCTCTGTCTCTGCGGAAAGAATCCGTCAATAGGGTGCGCTTCTTCGACCCGGCGGTCGTATCGACGGTTCCATAGAGCCGCACAATGACGAAGTGCAAATAGACCGTTCCAACCAAGCTCCGCATCACGAAGAATGAATCCCGCTGCGATCTTTATTATAGCTCTCCGTAATACTAATCGCGCCTTGTGCACCAGGATCGTCCTGAACGAATATTTTTTTTTTCGCGAAAAGCGTACCGGTCAAACGACGACAATTCTCAGGCAACTTGCAGATTGAAAAATAGATTGCTTTGATACAGCTTCGACAGAGATGTACAAATGTTCAAATGTACATAAAAAATAATTTATTAAAAAGTTTTGTAACTATTCCAAGAATAGTAGATAATCTCGAGTCAAATGGAAAAATCAAAATGATACACATAAGTGTAGACAAAATTATTAGCTAAAAAATGTTGGCTCATTTAGAATGGACTCGTTGATGTATATTTTACATTAATAACATTACCATAATAATATTCTCTCTCATTAACTTATACACTCAAGATTCTCATTATAAAGTCGTTACGTTGATAAACAACAAAATCGCCGCTTAGTAAAACTTTCAATCACAGACGCTATAATCATAAAATCCGGTATCACGCATATAAACGTGCCAAGTAATTAATTTTATAATCGTGGAGTTCCGTGATACGTTCCTCGTTTGTTAACGTTCAGGGTGATATCGTACTAGATAATCGCCAATGATTCCCTGCAGGTTCTCAAAATATATACACACGTACGATTCTTCGTCAATGGTGACGGCTTCAATAGCCTCTTCTCTGAGACCCACGCAGCTTCTTGTAAATAATTATACCTAGCATCCGGGAACAGAACGTGCGTTCACGTGTGTGAGATCCACGTACATATGTTCACATATATACGCACTTATGCGAGTCGGACTTGCAGGACGGCATTGAATTACGGTTCTGATGATATAATAGTCAATAAACTGGTTCGCGCGCGTCATTAACGTCTCAACACGCATGCACGCGGCTTTCCCTGATTACGTCGCAATGCGTATATTTTTGCACAATGTGAATTTATATCGCAAATAAATCATAACAAAAAATGTATGATGAAAGAATTTAATATGCTATACTTCAAGTCTTACTAATAAAATTTATTATGTATATATGCGTGTATATATACATTAAAGATCCAGCAAACTTTAAAATATTTTCCAGTTTTGTTGAGATAAAAATATAGTATGACTCTACTATATTAGATTTATCATAATCTCTACTATGTTAGATTTTTCATGGCATATATCAATAAACACAATTCATTAATTAACTAGTTAATTAGACAATTAGTATAAAGCAATACTTAAATTAATGATAATATGACTCTATAAGAATAAAATCACAATGGTAAAATAGAAGAGCCAATTTTGTTAAAAACGTTTAACATTTGAATGTGAAAATGATCATTATAAACATAAAATTATAAACAATACAAAAGTTTCGACATCGATCGGGTCATTATCAATATTCGCGAATAGATGTTTTTATCTCAATACTGCTAAAAGGTTAAATTCTCTAAATTCTATCACATCACATTAGACCAATTTTTATCGTCAATGTACACTTCTTTTTAGAATATCGACAAAACGATGATGTATGACGTAATACCATTTTACACAACAACCATCAGGACTCATAACTTTTTTAATAATTAATACCATCACAAATGTATCATATTGACAGTACTGAACAATTAAACTCATGTATAGAAGACAGTAAATAATTTTTACACTGTTAATTTTAGAACTGACTGAATTATGTATTTTTATGATTTTATATTTTATTGCGTTTGATCAGATTATTAATTTATATAACATCTATTCGCGAATATTGATAATGTTCCAATCAGTGTCGAAACGTTTGTTTTCTTTATAATTTTATGTTTATAATGATCATTTTCACATTCAAATATTGAAAGTTTTTAACAAAATTGGCTCGTAGTCCTTCTATCTTACCATTGTGATTTTATAAAATAATATATGTGAATATATTAGTAGTGTATTAATAACTTCAAAATTGAAATTTTATTTTACATCTGTTATGACTAAATATTAGTTTTTAGTGAAGTATACAATTAAAAAATTAAAGAAATCATTCTAAGAAAATTTAGATATGTGACAGCTTAAATGATAATTCGCGGTTAAACCACTCGCGGCTTCAAATGATATCATTTTCAAGGAATTCATATTATATCGAAGAGGAGATAGCGGAATCCTGAATGTTTATTAACTAATGGAGATTTAACACGAGTGCCCTATGAAATCGCTAGTAATTGACGAACTAGATGAGAATCCAGTTTTATCGCTAAGTTACAGGTCGCCATAACTTTACGCCGCTAGATACCATCTGCAGAACGTAATTCGCGGCCTATCGCATTCCCGACAATGTACTCGCCGCGAAATCGATTTACTCTCATAAGATCGAGAGAAGAGCGAGGCACCACGATATCTACCGCAGGTATTCTCGCGGGTCGGATCATGAAAAAAGGCGAGTTCTCTCTTCCCACTGAGTATATCCCATTAGACGCGAAATTCCGTGCCGTGTTCCTCTCTCATCTCCGCGAGCAGGACGAAAAGGGAAGGAGGGATTAAATAAAACACGTGCATGTCGCCATCTTGGATTCTTCTGCGACCCCTTAGATTATTGCAAAAATGCGGGACACGCGCTCGCGTATCTCGTCTCCGATTTGCCCAGCGAATTCCCAGAGCACCCGAGATCGAGCACCTGAAGAGCGAAGTGAAACTATAACGGTCACTGGTAAAAGTGCATCGCTGATTGTTTGTGCAATAAATCGACTTTACTGCGTTTTAATTATTACGTCAGCCTTTAAATGCAATTTTAAACACACGCAACTCTTAATTGAAAGTTCGGTATTTCATAAAATAAATGTTCTCTAATTTATTTAACGTCTCATTCCTTAATCGGTACTGTGACGAAATAATCGCACACTTGGTCCATAAGAATTAACACAACGTACTGTGCGTGCATAAATAAACGATTATATTTTAATACTTCACGATTTATAATTTTATAAAAAAATTATCTTTTTAAGTGATTTTATTTTTTTAATTACAATAGAATTTTATGGTAGTTTTATTGGAGTTTGAAAAATATTATTTAAAGTTCATTTTGTACCTATAAACGTAATGAGAAGAAGTTATTGCAAAAAACTCCATATATAACCAGCATCCATCATTCATTTTTTAATTCGAAAAGATTGTTCTCGGTAGAGAACAAAATCTACTGAGTATCCATAATCTAATGCGTAGCAATTATGAATCTGATAATAATTATACTGATTAATAAACAAAGATTTGCGGTTTTCAACAAAACGATTGCTTTAAAAGGTTCGGTAGAATAATTGCCTTACGTATCCAACTCGTTTCTTATTCGCGAAGTGAGACGCATGCACGAGCGGGGAAGCCAAGACGAGGTAGCGAAAGGAATCTCTTGATACAATCCAACTTCCTCTGCAGGTACGCGGTGTCTTCCGTAATTTGTTGGGAGAGTTAAGATCATTAATCTGCTTTCGGTAGATCATCAATAGCGCGAAAGATAGCAGCGGTGCAACGGTGTACCGGTAATGGGAGCTCTCAATAACCTCCGCGACCCTAAAATCCCCCTCCCCCTCTTACATCGTTCTTTCCCACACTACGAAGTATCGCGCCAGGACCTTTTTACCTTTTCTTCTTATTAATACCCATTCTCCCCGTGTCCTCTCCTTCCTCTATCCTCCTTGAATTCGCTGTCGCCGACTTCTTCGTCTTGCTCCTCTTTCTTCGTTCACGCGGGTGCTATACACAGCTTTTACTTTAGAAGAAGCTCGTCCGCTAATTTGTACCCGCAGATAACCAAACGACCCACGAAGAGTCTTGCACCCGCCCATGACATCCTGCAGAACCCTATTCCACCGAGAACCCCTCCAAAGAAAAAATAAACCATTTCGAAACGCTACGACCAGATTAATGATCGTGAGGAAGGCTATGGTGATCTTTTCGCGCTGCTGGCCAATCTTGCGAGTTCCAATCGTCAATAGAGACTTTGATCATATGTTCATGTTTTAACGATTTATGTTAATTTTCATGAAACTATTCTGCACGGATAATTATTTAATTATTCTAACTGTATGTCTTTCGAGAACATTTCAAAATTTGCCATATATTTATAATTTTTTCTGTTTATACTTCTGAGAATAGATAACTAAAGAAATGGAATAATTTTATAATAACTTTTGCGCTTTAATATTTACAAAAGTACTTAAAGTACGTATTCTTCACAATCGTTTTTATTAAAAAATAATTTATCGAAGACTTTAAAATATATTGGCGTTTTTAAAACTTAAAAATTGTAAAGGCTCAAAGGCAATCCACACACAAAGAAAGCGCAGCCCAAGAGAGCAGTAGGTTAATCCAGCAGAATTCGATAAAGAAATTCAGTTTATGGCTTACTATTTACTAACTGTAAATACGTTCGGCAGACAATAAAAAATGCTGTGGTAAAAATTCTAACGGTGCATTCTTTTGATAAAGCACGCGGTAACAGGAAACGAAGATTCTGATCTCATAGCGACAAATGAAGCGAAGGAACAACCCTCCTCTCTCTCGACGAACCGACGCCACGCTCTCGAATACACGCGACCCAGACCATATGTATAGAACACGCACGCTCGCTTCTGCCGTTTCTTTTTTTCACCTCGAAATTAATTAACACCCGGTACGCCGTAATACGCGGCCATTAGGCAGCAGCCGTCGCTTAAGATAGCGTTTTAAGAGCTTCTCTTCCAAGAGATGGATGCCGTTATCACGACCGAGCGGGGGATGGGACGGAGGGTAAACCGGAGGAGCCGAACGTATGGGCCTTTCCTTCTGCCATCTCTTCTCCGTGGAGCGCGATGTAAAGTAGAAACAGACGGCAAGATAGAAACGATTTTATCGACTCTTTAAAAACGTTCGCACCTCTTGACCTCGGCCTCGTAAAATTGAAGGAAAACGGACGCTCGCGTGCGGTGCACGCGTGCGCGAAAGTACCCGCGGCGCGACTGTAAAATCTGCTCCAGACTGCCACGATTAGTGCTGCACCTTACAGATTCGAAGATGCAAGCCGGACCAACTCTCGATATTCAGCACTTCCGCACAAGCATTTCCATTAACATTCCGAGTGTGAAATTTAGCAATCGCTGTTTAAAACAAACGTCACAGTTATCCATTTAATCACTAATTAAATAGGTTTGCTAAAAACTATCATCATTAATACAAATACGCTGCAAAAATAAAATGTTAATTTTAACTTAAATACGTATGGTGGATTTTCTGAGACATACAAAAATGTTAAAATCAATATTTTGGTGTTAAATCCACTATACGTCTTTAAGTTAAAATTAACATTTCATTTTTTTTACAGTGTAAGATTGAACGAAAATAAAGATTGTAGAAAATAATATTGTTATTTTTACGATTTGTTACAAGTAGAAATAAAATTCTATGAGTAATTAAAAGGATTAAAGCGAGCTCATGTCAAAAAAGAGTCTAAGTATTCTCTCTCTCTATTCATGCTCTCATCATAAAACATCGATGTTTTCTAGTATCTCAATACCGATGATTATCCATAGTGTAATTGCTTGCACACCGTTATCAGCGAAGAACTCAACGATAATCAGTTTCGCGAGTTTAACCAGGTGGCGAGCTTGACCGGCTGCTTCCCTGCTTCCGCACGTCGTCACTAATTACACTCGACATACGCTAAACTAATATGTACGTTCGCAACTGAAAAGAGAAGTAACGGCAATGAAAAGACTATGATGACGAGTTGTAACTTGGCGGGAAATACTTGTAGCTTATCACGCACTTTCATTCTTGTTAATTTCTACAAAGATATATTTTTTTTTTGTATGTATAAACAGTATATTCTAACTTAATTAAAGAATCGTTAAAATTTCGCAAAAATCTATGACAAATCAAATATATGACATAATTTATGACATACAAAGCAGTTCTTTCCGCAAAATTTTCCAGGAAAGATACGAAGGTGTTAATTGCGTTTTTATACATATTTACATTTCTACTTGGTGATCATCGAGAGAACGACGTTTCAAAAATAAAACAAAATGATAATGTCTCTAATGATAATGGAAAAATTATATAGTCTCGCCATTCAGAACTTACGATTAAAATCGAACTAAAATTGATTGCACGTAATATGATATTAATTTTGTTTTCAAATAGATAACTTTAACATAGGCATATTATCGAATTGCACATTATACTATTTCTGTATTAACCGTAAAAGTGGAAGCAAATGTGTTTATTTCGTCATATATTTTCCAGCTCATTTAATCTTGATTTAAAAAAAAATTTTTGTCTAATTTTGCGTATTTAATTATCGTATAGCCTAGTACCTTAATGATAACCGCTTAAGGCAATCGAAGAAATCGACCATTATCCACGCGCCAATTATCATTTTGCTACCTTTTTCAGCGCAACTTGTCTAATGAGCAACTCAGTGGATGATTGGGTGAGTGGCAGTGCTGTCGTTTGTAACGGCATTCCAGGATTGACGAAGGATCAACGCGAGCTCTGCCATAGAAATCCTGATGTTACCGTAGCCGCGATCAAAGGGCTACAAATGGCCATATCCGAGTGTCAACATCAGTTCATGTGGCACAGGTGGAACTGTTCGTCGCTCACACCTAGTAGCAGAACTCAACAGAGCAGCGTCCTTCTTCAACGAGGTATATACTAAGAATACTTTTCGTATTCATATTATCCCCTGATTAACTTTACGGCACTGGTGACTAATTCTCTTAATCATCACACTGAAAAAAAAATTTGCAGATTTTAAATAAATATTTACTCCAATAGTACTAACGAAATATTTATTTATAGTAAATAAATATTTATTCAAAATAAATTTTAAAATAAATTTTAAAATAAATTATGTTTAAATCAAATAAATATATGTTTACATTTCGTAAATATTTCGTTAGTACTATTCGAGTAAATATTTATTTAAAATCTGCAAATTTTTTTTCTGTGCAGAGCCATTTTTGGCTCCTCAAACGCGAAAAATCGCATATATGGGCACAGGTGGGATCGAACCAGAATCTACAGATCGCGAGTCAACCGCATCGAGCGTCAAGCCACTCCACTAAGAATACTTAACGAGCGAAATTATCTGATCAGATCTGAACTCGTGATTAATAATAACTTTCCCACTAATGACGTATTAATGTTTCCTGGATCATTAAATTTGTCTCGGTTCGCATTATAAATGAACGAAATATAAGACTCTGTTAAGAAATTAAAATAACTACTAGAATCATGTAAAAAATAGTATGCAATCGAAAATTTTTATGATGCGAACATTATAGTTTCCCCAAAATAGTGTAATTTTAAAGATAAATATTCTAGATAATTTTTAGAAGAATATTATAAAAGAAGTTGATCCATTCTTTGTAACAAATAATACTTAAGAACGAATGTAAATTCGCGTTTTGCCTATAAAGAAATTATTACAAAACATCGAGTACATTTGTTATAATAAAAGATTTTGTTATTTTTAAAATATAAAACATAGATATGATTATCTGTTAATAACATAATAGCTATGAAAAATAAAAACTTTACACGCATATATTCGAGAAATACAATAAACATATATTTAAAAAAGAGTCTATTAATAGCTACCAAATGTCGAGTGAAATAATTTGAATCAAATGTTCGGTTAATAATCAAAAATAACTTTCCTAAATATTTAGCAATTATTATCAAACGGTTGATTATATTATTTGTATTTGATAACATTTATTAAATTTTTAGGAA
Organism: Mycetomoellerius zeteki; assembly: GCF_001594055.1. Classification (NCBI taxonomy): domain Eukaryota; kingdom Metazoa; phylum Arthropoda; class Insecta; order Hymenoptera; family Formicidae; genus Mycetomoellerius; species Mycetomoellerius zeteki. Next base: position 4,962,063 of record NW_017256287.1, on the reverse strand, counting down.
AATGAATTATATTTGATTTTACTAATGGAACATTTAATTGAAATTATTTCACTTATTTGATTGTTATACCAACCTCCTTTTTTCTGGGTACAAATTGCACAGAAGACATTAGACAATTTGAATATTATTATACAATCGAAAAATTCCATGACGGTATTTGGCAAATCTACAAAAGTTCTAGGCGATTTCTCATCGTATAATCGCCGTGTACAAGTTCCTTGAAGGGTACAAAGTGGAATCTTTTACGACGTCGTTGACGGGACGGTGTAGGCGATGCGAGGCGAGACGAGGCGTTTCCTTAAATCAAAGCGCACAGCAGATCCCGTGCAACCTACCCGCGGCAGACCCCGAAAACCTGTCCCAATTCCATAAGAAGACCCTGCCCCCACGGTCGGCCTATTCCGGTGTGACATATAAATTCGTCGTGGCGCGTACGTGCGCCGCAAGAGGAAACATATATCGTGTCGGACGAATGCGCGAGAGCGCGACATCGGGCGCACCTGACCTGAAAGCTTAAGCTCGTCCGCAGACCCGGGGGCCCGTTTCTCCCAACCGGCCCCTCGTTATCTGCCTCCGTGGATCGGTACGCCTTTTCTTGCTCGCGAGACAGGAGAAGGTGTCGATTCCACGACTTTTTCGAGAGTTATGTAAACCGTCCTGTCCGACCGATCGTAGAATTCTAACAAGACGAAGCTTACTCTTTTACAATCCTCCTGTACAATCCTCTTTCTCGTGTATCGCGAAATAGCTCGGTAAACCGTCTTTGTTCCCATGCATTATGTTAATTCTGTTTGATTTGTCATAAAATGTTTAAAAAAAATGAAAAGTTAAAACAAGCAATTATGTTACATAAACTAGTTAAACATTTGATCTTTACGTAAAAGACACAATGTCCTTCATATTGTACAAAGGTGCATCACTCGCAAATATACACGCACAAAAACTTCCTCGTATTCGTCGCACTTTTACACCGAAGGTGTGTAAAAGATTCGCGATTCGCTGATTATCCGTAACATTGGCAACAACCGATCGACCATTATTAGATTTTGGTTCTCGAGTCAGAGGGCAATAGCTTCCGAGAAGCTTGCATCTCAGCAAGCGCAACTAACAACCACTGTCCCTTTTTAAGATATCGGTGGCCAGGTGGAAAGATGGTCTGCGTTCGAGAAATCCACCGTGTCAAATTTGGGCCTCGGGTCTCGAAAAGAGCCGTTCATAGCTCAAGTCACTCAGACACGGTTCTCTTGCCCTCTCGTTGCTCTCAACGCTACCCTGTTTCCTCCCTCCCCCTCTCCCTCTATCCTGGCTTCTCTCGCCTATCGTCACGATTTCGTCGGACTTCAGCAAAACGACTTAATGTATTATGAAAAGTACACGGAACCGATCTTCGACCGTTTCGGCCGCAGCGTAGGGCCCACACAAGAAGACCGGACCGGCTGTCGCGTTCCCCATACTGACACGATGCTTCAAGAAAACTGGATTTATAGATATAAATATGGAAACGTCAAAATGAAGACTCTTTTTTCCATTTTTAAGATCACTAACTCAGGTCACTCTTTTTGAATTCTAACGTTGAGAGATTCCATAAATTGAACTCGTACATGATAAATGTATCATTAAACCAAAGATCAGACATTGCCCATAAATCAACTAATCAATTTTCCTTTTTATGTATTAATTAAAGAACCGTCAAGTATCCGTAGAGAAGTAATAGAGAAATAATACTCTTCTCTTGAATCAAAGAAAATAATGTCATTAATTAAACAAACAACTCTTACATTTGGATTTATTCATCCATACTCTGAAAGCACAAAGGACACTAGCATTCTTACACAAATCTATCGAACGTATTGTTCATTAAGTCACCTAAATAACAATTCAATCGATATTATTTACATAAAAGTTTCAACAATATAGTTTGTAATAATTAATAATCGTGCAGCTGCAGTTCACAAAAATATAAAAATTTTTTTTATTAATTGACTTATCACAATGAAATATTAACGAATAGCAATAACAAAGTAACAGCATCAGCCTTCAATTATTTAACTTCCCTATATATTTTATCAAGCGTACAGTAATAACTGCAAGCTTAAAAAACATCTCCTCTCGCCATCTTATATAATTATTAAAACATATTGCAAGTAGATTACTTATCTCTAGAACATCTAGATAATATTTACATTGACAATAGTTAAAAAATAGAGAAGATACGATGGAAGACTAAAAGAAAAGTTAATTGAACAAACTCGATATCTGTAGAATCTATTTGATATCTGTGTGTGTCTTTGAATTAGTTGCATTCAAAAGATACGCGTGTCTTCGCAAGACCTCCCTCGAACACTATCTATTGAGTTATCTAAATAACGTTTTGGATCTGACACGTGGGAGTAGCGCAAGGTCTGTGCACCATTCGTCACTACGTCGCTGCACTAAGACTGCTACGACGATAAACGAAGGGAACAGAGATCGCTGCGCGTTCCTTGGGATTCTTCCCTATCTTCCACTTCGGGTTCTCTACTGTCCGGTGAGAGGAGAGACGTACAACAACCCACGGAGGATTTATTACGCGCTCCCTCCGTCCCTCTCACTGTCGAGAAACAACGATCTCGCGGCACGGTAGCTATCTGCATTATAAAACAGTTGCTGCCAATACCCGTATATAGCAGAAGCTTCGAACCACCTCTTCCACTGTAAGACCACATAAAAGGCCCCCCTCGTTCCGTCTCATTCCACCGAGAGACGTGCTATTCTCGGCACTAAAACTAGCATTCTGGACATCAAATCGCGATATCGAGTTCGATGGTATTCGCCGAAAACTAGTGGATCCACCCTGGTTCTCAACCCCGACGTTCCTATCAGTCTGGGGAATCTCAAAGAAATACCTTAGTCGGTGACGATCTTCGGATTTCACGAAGAATTCTTTTTAACACTGTTGACGAAGAGCGACATAATCAGCTGCCAGCTATCCGATTGCCTTCTACACTTAGCAACGATACATTGGATCCAATGGATCCATTTCATCGGGTAATCTAGTAACAGTTGACAATGAGTGAAGAAATATTTTGTTGTCATTCATATTCGCGGCTTATATCGTGCCCCAATGCAATAGTAAAAACAAAAAAAAAGAACCAGGGTTCTATTTTATTAACTTAAATACTAAATGCTTTAACTTCTATTATAATATTTTGTTACGTGTTATTCGGAGTTTACACAATTAGAATGAATATTTCATATAATTTCTTCAAGTACTTCATATATCTTCTTTTACTTAATTTCTACAATTAGGTATTTATCCATTCGCAAATTAAAATCTAAAGATGCTGATAAAAAGTTAAATATCTTTGAATTTTTTCAATATTAATTTCTTAATTTTCAAATTTTTCGCTTTTCCAATTTTGTAATTTCACATAAATATTTTAAAATTATCCAAGTTTCGAATACATTAATGCGAAATAAAAAAAGATAATGTAATCAGAGGAAAAGAAAAAATTATTCTATCCTGTATTCCTGTAATTCAAAGATAGTTGTGCGTCGTATCGTTTGTAAGTTGAGCAGCCACCAAAGCAGTTTCGCGAATGCTCGTCTGTCAATCGAGTCTGAAAGATGTCTTGAAGATTCTGGGAGACCTTGAAGAGCTCACAGAAAAACCACATCTGACATCGCATTACTTATCACAGTAAACCAATATAACTAACTCTTTTTTTTAAACACTTCCATTTTATATTCATTCATATCTCTTCGTCCTCTCCAAATACTCCGAGAATACGCGCACATATGTATAAATTTACATCTATTTATAATATAATATATTTTAAAGTATTTAATTAAAAGATCCAAAAGTTATAAAACTACAAAAATTTACTTTGTAATGAAAAATATGTTGTTGTCAAATATTAAAAATTCTGACCAAACAATGAAAGTTAAAAAAGTTAGACATCTTCAGGCTATTATGTTGTTGCTGATAAAGTTAGACGATATCTCGCGGCAGTTCACAATTTCCGCGTAGAATCGGGCGAGAAATCGCGATTTGTTCGCAGACTTCTCGCGAGGACGAGGTTTGGCATCGCATTGCTTCAGGCACCCCGTTCGGCCGCCGCTGCTGATGGCCGCACTTTGTTTTGACGGACGGCTGAATAATCTACCTCTGAACTGCGCCTGATGGCTGTCTGTCTGTCGGCCCATCGTTTCGTTCTGTCCCGAACTCGCTACCGAAGTTCCTTCTACGGAAGCTCGGCTTCCCCGGTGTCCCGCTGTTTCATGATCTCTGCCTTTATCCACGAGAGGAAAGACCGATATCGCAGCCTTGCGTATATTATCCATGTCGTGTTCGACGATGTCATTGACGACGACCAGCAATTTGCTAACGGAGACAACTGAGATACGAGTGTTTCCTCAATGCTTCAATGCATCCTATCTTGAACAATTATTTATAAATACCTAATGATCCCGATTTTATTATATCACAGCATTGGCTCTGTCATACCAAAAGATCAACACAACATGATAAACTAAATCAATCTATTATCCATTTATGATCCTAAAATTTAATCAATAAGACATTCCTAAATCTGCAATCGTTTAATGAGAAAACTATTGAAACCTCGAAATTTTTATCTAGGAAATGTACCAAAAGATGCAAAGAACTAATGTGAAAAAAATGCGATACCTTGTACATTAATTTAAAAGAAAAATCATGGAAGGGATAATTTTTTGATAGTTTTGGCAAAATAAGAATGGAACAAAATACAGTGGCTAACTATCGATCACATTCTGTTACAGGCTATAGAGAGACGGCATTCGCCTACGCGATTTCGGCAGCTGGCGTAGCTCATAACGTGGCTCGTGCCTGCAGTATGGGCCGCCTGCTTTCTTGCAGCTGCGATCCTTTGCACTATATGGATAATCCGCCGACGACTACCAGAGACGTCACATTTAAGTGGGGTGGTTGCTCTCACAACCTCGAATACGGCATGGAATTCTCGAGGCAGTTCCTAGACACGCGGGAGAAAGCCGGCGACATACAGTCTACGGTGAATCTACACAATAATCAAGCCGGTCGTTTGGTAAGCATTACTTTCTCAATTTCGACATCGATAAACTCCGGATATGAGCATATCTACATTAATGATGAAAAAAGAAGAAATATTGTGTCTCATCTTTTCTTTTAATAATCTTAATATATGATTATTAATCTAAATTTAAATTTTTTTTAATCTTACATTTCGATATTGCAACGTGTTAAAATGAATTAGAGAGAAAAATATAACTGAAAATATATATTTCGATTTGAACAATATTATGTAATAAATTAATGTTCTCTTATATAATCTTTAAGTGATATGCATCTTCTAATATTTAGCTTGCGTAATTAAAAAATATTGCTAATTATTATAACTATTCAGTTTCTCGCTTGCTTTAACTTTCTATTCATGTCTTTCGCTCTCATAAAATTGCTTCCGGCGATATTCTGTCTAATATATTACTCGTTTTGTAGATAAGCTACATGCTTGCAAACATTGAATCGATCACATCTATTGACGGAGAAAGCTACATTTTAACATAAGTTGTTACAACGAGATTATCATCTTTTTATAACAGTCTTCGTACATACACATGATATCCCACGATAAATGATGCGCCATCTTAAAGCAGGCGCGCGCAAGAAATGTACCGTTAAATGGTCGGCGGGGAATCCCGAGAGGAAGCGAATTCGCAATCGCGTGCCGCGTCCGTCCGCGAATAATGTAGCGCGCACGCCGTCATGCGTAGGTCCGTGAGAGAGCTTCAAATTATCTTGCGCGCGATTCGCTTCTCTTCGTCCTTTCTTCATTGTTCTGTCTTTCCTCCGGCTTTTACTTTTTAGCGATACACGGTCTCCTTCCTTCCCTCCCATCACTGCGATAAAAGAGCGAAAAAGAGCCAGAAAGAAAGAAGAACGAAGAGGAGCAAACTGAAAGAGAGAGAAAGAGAAAGAAAGAGAAAAAGGAAGAGAGAAAGACCGACTCTTCTCTCCTTCATGGACCTCTCCACGCTCGCTCTCTCGCCTCGACGTTATTAAGACGAAGCCCCAGGCTGGACCACCCAGCCGTAGACTCATTAACTGTTTTGTACGCGACACCTCTTTGTTTAAAAGAAACTGGGCCCTCCTCTCTTCCCTCTCCTCCTCTCTTACCCTCTTGACCACTCTGCGCACCCCACACATCCGAACGACTCGTATCTGTTTGTACAGCGTGTTAGAACCGGCGTTTTTCAGCCAACGTCACAACAGCGGCATCGCGGATATCGCAATTTGAGAGAAGGATTCGATTCCGCCTGCCTTGTCCGCTGGATCGAAGGCCCCGTACGAAAAAGAGATCCCGACCGTGTCAGACGCAAATGAAAAAGTCGATTGACCGTTTTGTACAAAGTCAACCGACGTGAAAGCGACTTTTTAGCACAGCTTCATCATTCAGAACAGTCAATATACAAAATGTTCTCTAAGTTCAGTGTGGTTGACCAAAGTTTTTTTTCATAGATTCTTAAACCAATTTGGAATTGATTTGGATTTTATTTAACAAAGATGTAGAATTTCTGAATAATAAGTGATTGATATAGTGATTGATACAGAAGTTTTCAGAAAAGTCCCTTGAAGAGATATTAAAATGAGACTGAGATATTAAAATAATTATTTTTTTAAACCTAATAATGATAATAAATGATCTTTTCTGAAAAAATGTGAATTAATAAAAATTTGAATTACTAAAAAATTTGAATTACTAAAAAATTTGAATTACTAAAAAATTTGAATTTATACATATCTATAAAAAGGTATTTTACATAATTAACATCCTATGTAATTAATGCCTTCTTATTTACATTTGATGGGAAATAAATACTGATTATCAAATTCTTAATTCTGATCTCATTTTATGTAATGACTAATTATTCACAATTTGACATAATTGCAGGCATTGGCAAACAACATGCAGATACGCTGCAAGTGCCACGGCATGTCCGGGTCATGTGAACTGAAAACCTGTTGGAAAATCGTTCCGGACTTCCGAGTAGTCGGCAAAGTCCTGAAGAATCGTTTCAGAAACGCTGTATTGGTGACGCAGAGCAATCTGGGCAGTGTGATACCGTCGAACAGGATTCGAGGGTCACGACGGAGGCAAAAGCAGAAGCAGAAGAAACGTCGCGGGGGCGGCCGCAAGAGGAAACTTCGGGATCTCCCCAATCAGCTCTACTACTACCAGAGATCACCGAACTTCTGCGAACAGGATCCGAAGATCGACATTCCTGGCACCGCTGGTCGCAGATGTAACAAGACCAGCACCGGCGGAGATGGATGCTCTGATCTATGCTGCGGTAGAGGCTACAACGTGGTACGACAGCGACGAACGGAGCGGTGCAGATGCAAATTTCACTGGTGCTGCTTTGTACAATGTCAGAATTGTACGGTGGAAGAATGGATCACGGTTTGCAAATAAAATGGCATAAAAAAACGAAAAACAAAAGACAGAAGTCTAAGACTGACGGAAATTGGTGCGAATTTTTTTTTCTTCCTTCGCTGACAAGAAAGGTATGCCATCTTCGATTCAATAAGAGAAGAAATTAACTCCGAAGATTTGCCGAAGATGTGCGCAACGAGGTTATTCGTTCGCAAGAATCGATCAAGGGACGCATAAGTAGGATTAATAATATGGTTCTCTATTGGAACCAGGATTACCAGGCATTTCTTTCGAACTATCATGATATTGGAATGGATTTATCTACTAATTTCGAATCTGTGCGAACGTAGTAGAAAGGTAATCTTTGTTAATAAAATTAAATCCTTTTCCACGAGGACCAACAAGTCTTTAAATGCAATTATAATTATGATAATTATATTATACAATTAACTAACACAATTTTTTACTCGTCGACACGTTATTCGTGCTCTTTCAAAATCATGCAGTTTTATGATAGAGTAGCGCGCATTGATTGCGTTTCGAGAAATTATCTTAATTCTTATTTCTCAGTGAGAAAATAAAGTTTTAATGCGAATTTGTATATTATTATAAAGAGTCCAATCTCGAATTTCGTAAACGAGTCTTGATGTGATGGAAAACCACGCAAAACTGACTGACATAAATCGTACTTTACTAAACGTCGATTACGGAAATTATACTTCGATTTACCAATCATTTGCGAACGATTGGATCGAGTAACGGAGAAACGTGAATCAATCGTAGAAGTCCAATCGAATTAGGACAGATCTTGCGCAAACTATTCCGTAATGGCATGAGTAATATAAAATGATCCTAGGCTAAGTAAACTCATAATTTATTTATAACGACGCTTTATTTAATATTTAATTTTATAACTTTTACACCCCCATTAACCTGGACCTCCCACCATCGAAAATCAAATTCGCGATAGGTCAAAAATTTAGTGCGGACGGACGGACGAACGGACGAACGGACGGACGGACGGATCGATGGGTGGATGGATGGATCGGTGGATGGATGGATCGATGGATGGATGGATGGATGGATGTTACAATAGAAAGAATTCATATAATATCTATCAACAAAAAGGATATTGGGAAAATTTAACAAATGATTTTTCATGTGTTAGGGTTAGCAACAAAATCGGAAACGGATATATTTCGATAGTATACGTTCCAAGGAACATTTTAGTACCAAACACTTGCGAGTAACAAATTCTATACATGTAAATTTTGGTCATAACGTTGCGACGCGCGACAATGCAGTTTTGATTATTTATCGGAATTTGTTTAACAATGTGATTTTTTTCGATATTTCTTTGCACTATCCTAAAGCAACAAAAAAGCAACAAAATCTGGTGCATTTGTTTTTTTGATATCGCAGCTCTATATATACTTTTTCATTATGGGGGGTCCAGCTTTATATTAACCTGGACCCCCCATTTTTTTTTTATTGCTGCTAAACGGTTGGAGCAACAAAATTCGCTCTAGAGCAACTAATTAGCAACAAAAGAGCACTAAATTTTTGACCTATCGCGAATTTGATTTTCGATGGTAGGGGGTCCAGGTTAATGGGGGTAACTTTTACGTGAACTGTAAAACCTCCAGCACAGTATTATTAGATGAAAGGCGTGTCCTGGCGGACACGATTGTACACAATTTAATAATACGCGTACAATAAAGAGAGTTCCTTCAAACAATATCCTCTATCATATCCTTTTTCATGTCTTGTCAAATTATTATAGCGATTATAGCTCAAATAATATTTTTAGAAATATCTTTAGTATTTGCTGATTGCTTCGTTCGAATCATTGAAATATTCGCAGGCCCTTTTCTTATTAAGGACCGTTATAAATAAATACGCATTAGAGAATCTCGGAAAGATCTGTGCCAATCCTATTTTTAGACAGAAAGAAGCGCATTTAATCTAAACCGCGGAGTTAACAATCAAGGCTAATTGTCTTACCACGTCATTCCTAATTATATACTTCTGTCTGACAACATACTTGCACTATTACTACCATCAATATTACTGCACGTCATCTAATTACAGATTTAAGTATCATATAATGACATGCTATTAAATAAGTAATGACAAAAAACAAAGGAGTGTCAGAGTACATTAAAAATACTATTTTATGGATATTGACCATCGATAAAACTTACTTCATCGATAATACTTTCTATATTAATGAAGAAATATTCAAACAGCTACCTTCATGATGTTCATATTTCATATATCTAATTATGTCAATACTTTTAAAAGTTAATGATTTGATTTAATAATATATTTAATACTCCATGATTCGCGAAACTCATACGTGATCGCCACAGAAATTACTCATTAAAATCAAGCTAATTGATGATGAACCGCATGATGAATTCCTATAATAATTAATTTCCGCGATATATATAACTTTATCTTCATTTCGTATTCTATAATAATATGTTCAATTATCTGTTTTATTTCATTATTATTCCATTACCCAATTTCTTTCATTACGTTATCATATATATATAATTTAATTTATCTCTCTTCTATGTTTGATTATCGATTACCACAAACAGCAGGAGATTATCAAGTTATTCTTGTCCTCACAAGCAAAAGAAGGTTAACTTACTTTTTATAAGCTTCCGGTGATATAAAACTTTTTTATAAGCTTCCGCGCATAACAAACTGCTAATAAGTTGATGACTGGTAAGCAAAATGGCAATGATACGCGTTCGCGATAAAACGTCGAAATCCAAGGAAACACTCGCGAAGCAAGAAGGAGTGGTAAGGCGCGCATCCGCATTAATTGCACAGTCCCATGAGCGGCTCCCTTTGACGACAACGACCAGGACAATCCTGAAGAAGTCGCGATAAAGCGCATTAATCGCGCGCGCGCCGTCCTAAGAGATCTTTTTCCAAGTTACATTCGAAGAACAAGACTAGAACGACACATAGACGCAATCGCTAATCTTATTTATATTTTCCTCTTATAAATTTCTTATATATATCTCTTATTTATTTCTTTTTTTCATTTACTTCATTACTAAACTCGTATTACGCATTTCTCCTACGTGCGCATTGCAATGTTTTAATTTTAAAACTATAATGCGCGACGAAAAGTCGTCAAAGTATAAAGTATTTTAGGTTTTTCTCTGTTAAGAGATTAAATTTGTTTTTACAAAATTTAGTTTTTATCATTAATATTATATAAAAAAATAATCTAATAAATATTAATTCTCTTTCTTATAGATATTCATAAAAAATAATAAAAAAAGATTTTACTTGGCGTAACAATATACGTACAATAACAAAATACATAATATTTAATGCTCTTTTTTTTATTAAATGTTATAAATAAGTAAAAAAATTATGATTATAGACTTAATTTTTCTAGTTTAGTATGACGATAAATGTAAAATTAATCCAAATAGTATTAAATAATTATTTCTTCTCACGTAAAGCATTCTATGAATAAAGATTAAGATGTCTGCGAAAGATAAGTGAAAGCGTTGAAAAGCATCATCGCACGCAGCAAACTTATTAAGTATCTCTCAATCCGGATAAGCAATTTGAAAAGTCTGAAAAGAAAGATGAAGATGAGAGAAGGGGAGAGGGTCAAAGATTATCCATACAACCCAGACAATCCTCTCGATAGGACTTAAAATGGTCCTTATAATGACGAATGGAAAATGATATGGATTTCTAAGGGAAGAGAATGGAATGGTGAAACGGTTGGACGGCAATCTGGCGAGTGAAATCAATGAGCTAATAGGCTTGCTTGGAGTTATAGATTACTAGTTAGTTAATTAAATCGGTATTATTGGATCACTGAAGCCAAGCATCGCGCTCGCATCCCTTACACACCGCGGCCGTCACCCTACGAATGCGACGTAGTAAGTGTGCTCACTTAGTCGCAACTGGCACTGTAAGGGTGAACGCCGCGGGGCCTGCACGACCTGCTAGACGCGTTTTAATTAGAGGTGAATTCCATTGCACAGGACGACTTGAGAGAGCGGCGTCCCTTACGTAAGTAAGTACAGTATTTCGCACATCTTCCTCTTATCATCACCACGCCTACCGCGGATGCTAGGGCCATACGATATGAGAAAAGTCGTGTATACGCGAAAAATAACGAAGTCGATGAATGGCGGACGCGAAGAATAACATGCAAAGAGTATAATTGGTACTTGGCAAATAATAAAATGTGTTGCGATTAAACTTAGGTGGGCAACATGTGCAAGTAGTAATTGTTTTTATTTTTTCTGTTCGAAGAATAGGAAGAAAAATGTATAATAGTTGCACTAACGAAGACTTAATAAAAGATAAAAATTTAACTTGAGCTTAATCTGCAACATATTGTTAAGCACTCTTATACATCCACACACACACACACACACACACATTCATAGATTTTTTTAAAGACCGCCGCGTCTCTGTATAATATAATTAAAAAATAAAATTAGATAAATATATTAAACATATTCCAACATACATAATAATATGCTGTAATCTCTTACGAAAAAATACACTCTTGGCGTCCGAAATAACACCTAATTGAGTATTAACTCCCAAATAAATCTCCAATTTAAGGATTAATACTCAATTTGAGTATCATTTTGGACCATCATGAGTGTATTTTTTCGTAAAGGATTTCTGTTCTCTAACTTCTAAAATGTAAAGAAAAGATAAAGAAGGTATTTGAATAGCGACTAAAATAAGAAGTATAACATCGTTCACAAAATGTTTTACATTCTAATTATAGATGTTTTTTAAATGTTATTGAAACACCATTTTTTTTACTATACAAATGATAAGATATACAGAATTTTAAGTCTAAACTTTAGGAGGTGATTCTTTAGATCATTTAAGCCTAAAAGCCAAAATAAACATAAGTTCTAAAATCAAGTTTCCGAAATATACAGGACAGTTAAAGTTTCACAAAAATTACATTTCATAAATATCTCAGATTATATCTACATATTAGATAGATTATTTATCCAAGTTTTATAGATTTATATCAGGTATAATTTGAACTTTTTAAGAAAATGTGATTTTTTTGTGAAACTTTTAATGTTGTGTATCTCAGAAATATGAGTTTTAAGGGACCTATTTATCTTAGGTCTTAAATGTACATAAACTTAAAATACACCCTTGTATTAAAAGAAGAAGACTGTCAATACGATTTTCGTGTGTGACAGTAAAAGTATAATACTTATTTCTCATTTATGATATTTTATAACATTTATACTTATACAATAGATATCTCATGTTGTGTTTCAAAGTGAAGCAAAAAATTGTATGTTCTTCGTATCAACATTTCTGATATCGACATTGTTGAAACGAAAGAATAAAGGCAACCAAAGAAAAACCAAGACGGAGCCTCTCCCTGCTCCCGCGAACCCAAAAAATACACCGACAGGTTAAATGTTACATGAGCTTCGAAGAAGAAAAGACCAAGTGACCAAGTTCCCAGTATCACTTAGTTCGTTGATGGAAATAACGTACAGTTGCTACGATTGTTCGAGATAAGAACGCGAGAACTGCAACACTTCAAGCTCAGAATCTATGAACAAGTTGACACTTTATCTGCCGAAAGCATCGATCCCAGAATGTCTATAAAAGGCAGAAGGCGCGAAGCAAGAAAGAACCGCGTTTAAAGCATAGACGCCTTCGAGAGCGATCCGCGTTTCTATACGCCATGAGTAGTTCGAACTAGCATGCGAAAAGACTTGATCCATGCGATTGCTTCTTTACGAATGCCTATATCGAAAACGAGAAATAGAATTTAAATTACACAAAAGGAGAATTTTTAAAAAATAAAGAAAAGGAGAGATCTGGAAAATAAAACAAAGGAACAACTCGCGCTAACTTCACGCACTGCGATACCTTGCAGAATTGCTACGTCACTCGATCAACGATTTACCATATTGAAGATCCATTATGAAACTAAGCGAAAGTTCTCTAAGTATTTCAATTGTGATGATAATAATTGGTCGCCAAAGAAAAGGAAAGGGAATAAACGATTAATGCTGCTACGCCGTCTATAAGTGCGCGGTTCTTGCACGAGAGAGAAGCGAGCGAGCCACTTGTCAGCGGCTCACCAGCGGGAGGAGTGCCGAACCCTTTTCAACTGGTCCCAAGTCCGGTCGGATCCGACGACGCTCGTTTTCGGTCCCTTGTCCCCCTTCCTCCTCTTTTTTCTTCTACCACTCTACTACCGTTGCCGTTTCTTCCCAGGGATTCGCGGTGCTAACATTCCGCTGTGGCAGGCGACCGTCCTCCAGGCCGGACAGATATCAACTTTCCCACAGGTGCTTTTTGGAGAAGCGAACGTACAATTTCGCAGAAACGCAGAAATGAATGTCGGAAAGCCTATTGATCTCTATACGTTGCATACGTCAATTGATCACGTGGAAAATGCAAATAAAGGTTGCAACAGATCAATGGTTGCCTTGCGGCATTACACCTTGCCGTTACCTTGCATGTATCGATATGTACCAATCAATCGTTACTCAACACAGTTGTGCGATTAAATTCAATTTCTGGAATGCTATGGATTGAGTTTGGCCTTACCAATTACCATCATCTTTAAAAAAAAGTATAATCAGCACTATGGTAATATCTTCTTAGCAATAGTGACGCTGGAAACTTACAGAGAATCGAGAATAGCATTTATCTAATGATAGGAATTATAATCCTTCTTAAGAAGTAGCGATTATTCAAATAGGTTTTTCCACGAAGCAACATAAACAGACAACAAGCATCAATTTCTCAGAATGGAGCCAAGTCAGAAAAGATCAGAGAGATTGTAAATTCATCCCTATTAACACATACCTCGCAATGGTTCCTCGTATCTCGCGCGAAACTTTCTCACAACATGAGTTTCGTTGCCCCGCAGTTCTTCCTTCCTTTTAAAGAGCGCAGGCTCGAGTTCACCTCGCTTGTTTAATACGCAGAAGAGGACAAGCCGAAGACAGCGAGAAGGAGCGGTGGGAAGACCGGTGATGGACCGAGTGACGCGGAAAACTTTTTCTGAAATCACAGGATCCGTTCACGTCCACCTCCTCCTTTCCTTCTTCGTTGTCTCGCGACGTGCAGTCAGGCATCAATAATTTAACACCCCACCGTATCAATAAACTTGCATCGGTGCAAAGCGAAAAGAAAGACAACGCAGGAGCAGCCCAGGACGAAGAGGAAAGGTGCAAAGACAAAGAGACAGGAAGATTCTGGAGGGCGCCGGGAGTAACAGGAGGAGAAGAAGATGGAGGATGGAACTGTGAACGCGATCTCCGGATCGAGTGGCTTTTCTTACAACCGTTCACATATAGTCAGTGACGCGCCGTCCTCTCGCTCGAGTCGCTCTCCTTTCCTCCGACTCGATTACAAGCGGCAAGAAGCGGCATTACACGGGACACGTCGTGCCGACAAATCGATGGATTATGCCGGACGGGCGCCGACCTACCGGGAATAAATGAATTGGCTAACGACGTGACTCCTCTCTTTTCTCGCCCTGCGTACTCGACGATTTCCTTGCCGACCTGTACGTAACTAGGGATTTATACGAGTTTGTGGCGATCCAAGAATACGTGTCAAGGAAATGGTAGATTAACTTTTTACCAGCACTCGAAGGTGTAACTCTTAATTCGCGATAATTAACGAAGCATATAATTAAATTAACTGAAGTGATCGCATCTTCGAAGATGTACAATGATCAAAAAATAAAATTTATACAGAAATATGCTATAAAACACATTATTTTATATCACAAAGTTAAAATTAAATTATTAAGAAAGAAAGAATAAGAAATATACTCATTTATTATATCGATGCGATAGTATATTTTGAACTGAATGATAATCCGATTTGAAACAACACGCTTTCATGAAGCTTACTAACTGCGCCCTTAAAAACCAAGAAAAGAGAAATGAAGACAATCGAAGTAACTCATAAATGGATTGTGCTAAAGCATAAGCTGCTAAGAGGAAAACATCTAAAAGTAAATTGTCAGAATGAAATAACTTATAGTTGGCTATTCACTGTTTTTACTATTTTAATATGTAACCATAACATATATGCAATAAGTAGACATATATCCATATTATACAACATTTCATAGTCCTTTAAGTCTTAGTATCGATATTCGGTCAATAAATGGTAAATTTATGAATTAATTTATCGTTTTTAGAACAATCGCTTATATTTGTGAAAATATTTGCAAAATATTATGTTTTATTATATTTTATTAACAAAATTGAAAATGTTTATTGACACGAAAATGATGACTTTAACGCTAATGTCTTATAATTATTCCTTGTCTTGCGAATTAAGGAAAGTAATTTTCACTTTGAGAAAAATTCCGATGAACGCGTGTTAATTTGTTTGTGTAAAAGGAATTTGATTAAATCTCAGCGCGTAAGCTTTGTATAATTCGATTAAAACGTACGATCGATAAACAGACAGGGATGCGAGTCAGGTTCGTAGCCAACGATGCCTTTCCGATCCTTTCTTCGCCCCATTCTTCTCCGGCAACGCCCGCCGAAGCTTTCAGGAAGCAAGCTACTAATTAGCGATTACCACTCGTTCACGGGGTACTCGAGAGAGAATATAATTAGCACTCACCTTTGTGGGCAGAGGAAGGGGGGCTGCTAAAACACTCGACCGACCCAATCTTGACGTCTCTTAAAATATTCCAAGAGCGGAGAATCATCTTCTTAATCCTGCGACTTGATCAAGAAGAAAATGTATTTTTCTGAAGATGTGAAGATGCATTTCTTTCTCTACAAGTATTACATCCATAAGCATCAGTTTTCTGAAAAAAAAAAGTAATACAAAAATTCGTATGACATAATCTGTATATCACGAAAAACTATATACATTGGTTAATAAAATAATTTATTGAAGCTTTAATATAATATGCTCTCTATTGTCATTATTATTAAATGATACTGCTTATTCTAAACTAAAATTTAATTATTAAATATGCATTAATTATTTAATTATACCATAAAATTAATAACATTTTATTTCAAAGAAATCTAAACGTTATTATACATATATTGTTTCAAATATTTTAATCCCTAATTGCATAAAAACTATCACTTGCAGAATACTTTTTTCCGCATTTGCATATATTTTAATTATTATTAAATACTTGAAATAATTTATATAAATAGTTTGGGAGAGTTTCTATTTTGACATATTTCATATGGTAGACGCTGTCTATCTGCAAAATGAACGATTTCGGAAAACGAGAAAATAACGATTGGCACGATAACGTCCGAGATGAACAGAGGGAAATGGAAAATCGGAGTAAGAACCGGGATACAGGATCTGTGACTCTTAAACGATTGGACAGCATTCAAGATCCAGGAAAAAGATATGAACTAAAGGATCGCATTGGTACCGGCATTTACGGCAATGTTTACGAAGGGATTGATCATCAAGCTGGTACGCAACAATAGAATATATATTCATGTCTATACATGAAATAAAATCATAAAAATGTAAATCACAATATAAATTAGGGATGTACCGGATCATAAAATTGCCGAATACGGAATATCCAGAAAGAATATAGCACTGAATATCCAACATGCAACAGAATATTTTCCGGATATCCGGTGCAATTTCTCCATTTTATTTCAAAAAAACAAAAGGAAAAAAGGAAAGCAAAAGACAAATAGCGATAATAATTTTCTTTATTTTTCCAACGTAAAAAGAAAAAGAAGAAAGAGAGGAACTGTATAAGAAGTTCAGCTGAAAAGAATAGAATTCTGCATGACGCGAACTTTCAATGTAAAACTTCAGATATATATATTAGTGTCGGATGCTAATGATATATCCAGCTATCCGGCCGGATAGTAAAAGAACCAAACAAGGCCGAGTACCGGTACATCCCTAATATAAATACATCATAAACGTAGGAAAACTGCTATCTACTACAACAAAGAATAATCACATACAGAGATACATATCGATTATGTTTCAGGAAATAAAAAAGTTGCCACTAAGATTCAAAAGCTCACGCCGGAAACGCAGTCTTTGATTGTAGAGGAATATCGTATTCTTCGTGATTTCGCTGGTCATCCAAATCTGCCGGATTTCTATGGAATATATCGCAGACGATCACCGAAGAAATCCGATTACGACGAAGTATGGTTTGTCATGGAGGTAAGGAGCTTTAGATTATAAAATAAAAATATAATCACATAGAAAAATATAAAAAGCTTACAGAGTTATATAATATGGAGGTATAATTTATATGTTATAAAGTGACTATTCCAAATTTGAATAAATCAACCTTTTCATAATTCATATACCTTTCCTAAATTTAATATTATCTTACTTTTTATTAACGTAAATTTCACAAAAATAAAGATGGAATCAACGATGTTTGTTATAATTTCTTTAATTTCCTCAAAAATTGATAATTTTAATATAAGTATTGATGTCCAATATACATATTTTAAATATGAATGTTTTTTAGTCGCGATATCATAAAAAATAATTTAACATCGTGAATAGAGCTCGTTTATATAGGCTCGCGATCTGTTCGAAGACATGTTATTATAGTTGTAATCACTTTTATTATTGTATCGAAGCTCGGAATCGCAGCGAAGTTCCTATCGATGTCGCGCAACATACCCTGTAATGTTTCCTTTAACGTTGTAATTTTTCAACGAGAGAAAAACATAGGGAAAAGAAAAAGAGACACAGAATGTAGAGATGCAGAACGAAAAATGAAGACGGTTTGAAAGAGACAGTGAAAGAGAGGGAGAGAAAGCGAGGGTTGCCGTGTATATCCGTGCTCAGAACCCGGAGGCAATTTCAAGCATTGAGACCGTCGAATACAAGGATAATTTACGACACACGCGCCCCCATTAAACAATCATTAAACTCGTTCGTGTACGCAGGTGAGCCTCGGCACGTCGCGGCTCTAATTTACGGACGGACCTCCGCGGTGTGTGCCCAAAACGTTATTACTTATCTCGGATAAAGCGACGATAGAGTTGACGTAATACATGCACTCAAAAATCCGCTGAGTTGTCTCAGAAATCGGGATCCTTTAGTCATGCCTTTGTCGTTTGAAACACGTTGATGCACAAAAAGTTTCTTAAAGAAAGTCGTTTCATTAACTTTTATTAACTTTTAAATTTACACGATATAGAACTGGCAATAAGATGTACTTTCTTTGACATTAACTCTGAAATTACACCGTCACGAAAATATATGATGTATTTTCAATAATATAAAAATAAGAAAAATTAATTAAATGTGTATATATGGAAAGAAAATATTATTCTCTAACATTTCGAGTTCCCTTATTAATCAAATTTAATTTGATAAGAGACAAAGAGAAAGAGAAAAAAGAGAGGGAGTTATACACTCAGTGTCACCATCTTCTTTTGCAATAATTTTGAATAATTTAATTTATGAAAATCTATAAATATTAATTTAAACGGAAAAACATATTCCGAAACTTGGAAAGTACTTAATTTCGTAAATACTACTAAACAGACACAATCTCGATTAATCTATAATCATTCATATAATAATCCACCCTCATTTGATACCTTTGTTTGCTTACAAGAATTTCTTATATTTTTAACTTCGACCACCCACGTTCTCGATCAATCTTTCTCTTTCTCTCTCGGTCTCGCACAGATTCAAAAGCGGCGCGCGAACATGCCAAAAACGAAATCCGCCTGAATTTCACGATTTACTTCGGCAAGCGAACTCGCGTGCGAGGCTCGGAGACGAGCTAAGTATCCGCAACGAAGAAACGTAATGAGTCGCCGGTTGCTACGTTAAGCTCGCTGATTGCTCGTTGCCGGAGATTACAAGCAATAAAGGAGCAACTGGCCGCGGAGGCTGGTATAGCGATAGAAAGGAGATGTGGCGCATCTCGTCGACGGCACAACGCGGACCGAATAGCAGTTTTGTAAGTCAATCGACTTTAAGACGGCTCAAGCAGAAACAAGGGCCGAGAACTTCAAGAAAAAAAGAGAGACGTGCAACGACAATGTGGCAAAGATTTATTGCTGGTGGTATTTCATATCGAGCGAGTTTTATTGGCGCGAACGTAAGGTTTCGGTGAGACCTTTCGCGACTATTTGCAAGTAAAATCTGAAGAAGAGGTTCTTCTCATTATCACTCATATATATATACGAATAGGATGTTATTCGCGAATTAACTTTAACAAAACTGAACGCAAAACTATAATCTAGATTAAGTATAAGTGAGCTCTAGCGAGAATTTTATATAAATATATTTTGTATGAGAAGAATAATGAATATTTTTAATTTGAGAGAGAGAGAGAGAGAGAAAAGAAGTGAGATTAAATAAAATATGTATTAAAAATGTGAAAAAAGGGTTAAATCTATTACAAATTGTGATTCATTTAAGATAGTCTAGGGTAACATATATGTAGCAATGGATCACGTTTACTCATGATTACCGCACGTTTCATGTAATTGTTTCATGTAACATATACGCGAAGTTTATTATACTTTTCGATTATAAGTTCTTTATATGCTTAATTTATAGGGAAATAGATTACGAGAATCTTTTTCTGCCTAAATTAACTTTCATAAAACGTATCTAATAAAGAAACATTCAAAAATTAGCTTAATAAAAGTTTTATGCACATTTAAGCATAATATCACAAAAAACGAGAATTAGGAGAAAATTCTATTCTCAAAGATATTTTATCCAAAGGCTTGCAGAAGAAGTACACGTGGAACTTAATTCTAATCTCACTCACTGATACAAATTACTTCCGCAATTAGAATGGCATTTCAATTAACATATATCAATCTTATGTTGCACAATTACATCATAAGTAAAAAGATTAAGAATTATTACACAATAATAATTGTATAAGCAGTGAATCGTTCATAATATTTATGACGAGTTTAAGCTCGAATTCGATAAATAAACGCAATTTTGCGGTTACCTCTTTTCAACTAATCTAATTTAGATTTTTTAACTCGAATGTATTATAATTAACTAACAACATGTTATAGCTCTGCGAGGGTGGAACAATCATGGATCTCGTTCGTGGAATGATCGCAAGTGACAAAAGAATACGAGAGGAACATATTGCCTTCGTTTTAAAAAAAGTAATCAAGGTAAGTTTCCTATTGCGTAATATATATTGCAATATACGAGTATGTATATTTTTTACGAAATATACACCATATCGTTAAATTGTAAAGTACAATATTTTCTTATAATGTATAATAATTTTTCTTGACTTTGTATTATTTACATTTTATTTTGCGATACAAAACTTATATAAAAAAGATTAGACTAATTATAGATTATAATTGAAATGATGATATGTAAATTAAAGTAACTTGAAATAATCATGAAAATATCCCTCAGAAAAACATAATACAACAGGAAATAAAATTAATTAATGGAGATAAGTGACAAATATCTTAAGTAAGAGACAAGTTTTGCATAAGACATAAGATTAATAATAAATTATGGATGTTATAACGTGAAAATATCTGACCGACCGAAAACGGGTGAGCCTGACTAAGGTAATTAGTTTTTGCTCGGGTACGGAGAAGTTATATACGTCGGTAGCCGAGAAAGGTGGCCGTCGCGGAATGTTCAGCAAAATTGTGCCGCAATCTACCCCTCACCATACCCCTCACTATCCCTCGTCGTTCTGTTTCCTTCCTCCCTTTCTTGATACGGAGCGTAATAAATATTACTTGCATGACAGAGCGCACCAGTGAACCGACAGAAATGATAATAGTAGGTGTATAGCCATAGCAATAGTCGCGTTATTACGATATAATTATGCTGGATGGTATGTCCAGACGATGCTTTTATCTTGCGGCAGATTATCCCCCTCTGATTACAGAAGGTGCATTGGCGTCGAAGTATATTGCTGTGCAATTACAAAACGCAAAAAAAGTGAAGTATTTTGCGACTTTACAAAAATACAATTTACTAATAATTATGATAACTACGCGATAAATGACTAAATTTTTTTTAAATTAAAAAATTTTAAAGGATATTGGAGCTACTGTAATACTGAAATGGAAATAAAATTTATTTAATATATACGATAATTGCATGTAATTACACGCAATATAAAAATTAAATAAAACATTAAATAAAAAATGAAATATGCAAATTGGACAAAATGTCTTAATTCTGTTATATAAAAATTTTCTTGAATAGACAATACATACATATATTTAATTTTTTTTCAAATAAAAAATTAATTCGTCTGTAAAAGTAAAATAGTTTAACATTTTTATCAAAATATGTATAGATATACGAATAAATTAACAATTAATTTAATGAAAACAATAAAATAACGGTCTCAAAAACAAAGCAATAACCTAATGAATTCGCGAAATTCATATCCAGTACAAATATTAATTTTTTTCTTTTGATCATTATTAACATTAATGGGAAATACAGTTAACGTCACGATAAATTTAAACCGCCGCATTAATAGAATATTACCCTCGTTTACGACAATCATAAAACGTAAGCCGTGCCGTTAATTTTTCCACAAGTTTCAAAAAAGAAGAAAGCAATAATCGGTAGATGACGAAACGAGCCGGAAATGGGATGACGCGAATAAAGCACAAGCTGAAATCCGAATAAAACTTATATGAAGAAAAATAAAAGCAGAAGAGCAAAATGGAAAAATAGAAAAAAGAGAAAAAAAAGGTAAAAGAGGACTGAAGTACAGAGAGCTAAATAACCTTCCGTTTCATAAATTGCTATGATTTTGTTTAATAGTTAATGGTCACAGAAAACGGATTCGCTTATTTACAATGATGCTATCTTCCATGATTCCGGTTTCTCCTAGGAGGTCGGATAATTAGTGAGGATATCGTGCTCATTTCTCAACGAACTTAAGAAGCCACATGTATATATGGAAGGAAAAATAAAGATGAGAATCGAGAAAAAAGCGAATGACTGATGCACGCTACAGGATGGATCTTAAGTGACCATTTCCGCTTTGATTCGTGTGTCATTGATTTTCCTTGCTCATTATATTTCTATATTTCATTATTTATTTCTTTATTTACTATCATTGATGTGTGCGCAAAACAAAATTAATATTAGCTATAGCAAAGACATCAATGTTTCAAATACAAAGAATGAAATAATTAAACTAATGAGTAAAGCAACGATATTACTAATTGCTGTATTATCGATTTTATTTAACTAACAGAATAATATAATTTCTTGAAATTTCTTTTATTTTATCACTTCAATAAGAATTATAGCAAAACAGGAACAAAAGAGAAATCTGATTTAAAATTAGAACGTTATAAATAATAAAAAACGAGGAAATAAAATTTTATACAATAAATTAAAAAATTTAATTTGTTTCCGTTTGTTAACATAGTACAATAATTTCTATTTTATCCAGTATCCGCACAGATTTGTCCGTTGATTATACCCTCTATTCTATATGATTATTCAACCGCTACAACATTGTAACTATTGATCGATATGGCATAAACGTCACGAGCCATTAAACAGTAAGCGTTCAAAATATATTTATTATCGTCATGTATTCCGTGCACCGATAAATTCCATGCAAGATAAATTGCTAATACATGATCAACAACTACATTATGATATAGTCTTCACATTCTCTTTAATATAGAAAAAAATATACGTATGTATATTTCCGTTTATACTTAAAACACTTTATATATTAATGAGAAACGCATTTAATTCAAATTTAGATATATATGTGAGCTAAAATATTATAAATCAATAATTTTCAATTAATTGACGTTTTTGATAACACGTTCTATATAGAAATACAATAAATGTTCAATCTATTTATAGGGAAGAAGCGCAGTGTAGAAATATGTACTTGCTAAATCCTAAAAGGATATCACATGCGTGGAATAAATCAAGAAAAGAAGGAAAAACTATTAGATATTATTAGTAACAGTAAATTACAATTATAAAGAAACTAAAATAGATATATTTGATAACTAATAAAATTATTTAAAGTCTAATGTATTGTTGAAAATACTAATTAAAAATCGTATAGTTAAAAGCATGGAAGATGTATTTAATCGAACACGTAAATATTTGCAAATTCTCTTTCTAATTTTAAAGTTTCTAATTACAACTATCAAAAACCTCGTGCAATATCACTGACAAAGGTCTTCTCTTTTTCATACGATGAGAAAAAGATATTTCTCTCGAAATCCACTTCTCTTCCCTCATAAGTTCACCAAGGAAGCGCGGCGAAAGGGCACGACGTGTAATGGGCCCAGCATTCTTTCTCTCGCGAGTGGCTCATGGCTCACGGCGATAATATTTACGATCCAAGCAGTTTGTCACTAAATCATTATGTGGGTCTACCTTTCGGGTATGCCCCGTGCACGCACAATCCGATGCCCTTCGCCACCGGGTCCAGCATTCCCCGCCTTTTCTCCTCACCCTCCAATTGCCCATGCCGTTCCTTATCCACCTTGGAAACTGCACGCAACCCTCCCGTCTCCCTCTTTCTTTTTCCTCCTCCCTCTCTCCCCTCTATGCTCTTTCCTCGCAGATACGTGTTCCATGGGCCCGGTAGCGATTCGTCCACGGTCACTCGTGCGGTAAATCAGACCACGCTGACGTTTAATGCCGGCAAATTACACGCGAAATAAATGCCCGCGAAGAGAAGTGCGCAGCAAACGCAGTGCTCGAAACAGAAACACAAAGAGAGCACGGGAAACAGATAAAGAACGAGAGATGAACTACCAGTATGCTTCTTCTGAGCGATCGTTATATCCCGTTTAATCTTTATCCGCCAATTAACAATTCGTTCGTCCCTCCTGAAAGTTCCCTCCTTACTCTTGTAACTATTTCTTGTCTACCATCCGATCAATGAACATTCATTAACGGACATTCATTATTTCCTATCTTTCCGTCTTATTTGTCGAAACATCTTCGAGTACATTATCCAACAAAATATAAATTTCATAGAAATAATAATTTGTTGCATAGATCCATTAAAAAAAATAACAATATCACACACAAATAATTCAAATTTATCATTATCTGATATTGAAATTAATAAGTCTAATATACAGGAACTTAAATAGAAAGATGAAAATAATTATATTTCTTGATTGAAATTATAGCTAATTAATTAAAAGATTTATCAAATATAGATTTATTAAAAATAAATTTATTAAAAATAAATTGAAGGTTCGCGCGCAGGAAATAAATGAAAAATTTCACATTAATAATGAGCGACTTCATAAGGTAGCTCAGCTTTAGCTTCGGAGTGTAGCTTTGAAATGGTTTGCTGATGAACCAGGTATTAATGATTTCATGCTCATGCTACGTCAGAACTGCTCACTGACCCGCGCTTGTTACGCGCTATAAGCACAGTCGGCCGCAAATTATAGATTGTTCAATTTGCAGTAAATCTATAAAGATGATTCTCGCAAGACGCTGAAGGTGCCGAGTTGCCAACTTCTCTTCCGCATCACCGTAGCTCGAAGATATTACGTTCGTGTTGTTCTTAAGTTCTACGATCTCAGAATATAGCATGAAATAATAGTGTTTTGTAGTTGTCAATTTTTAAAAGAAATAAATTAATGCCATTAAAAAATATTTTTCTATTGCTAAATTGATTGCAAGTATATAACAAGTTTTCTCCTTGAAGGTGTCGACTGTTAACAGCCTTTTATCTACAGGCTTCTAATTTTTACAGGGAAAGAACGATTTTGTTTAAGTATCTAAAAATTTAGCTAGATATAGTTCTGAAAATACTCTTGTTGGACCATCAAAAAATAATTATATAGAAATCTCGAATATGATAAGTAATGCTACAAAAAGTTTTGACATTCTAGCAACCAGCTTGAGTGTCCTACATAATAACTTTGATAGTCCAACAAAATTTTCAGATCTATGTCTAGCTAAATTTTTAGATACTTCAGCAAAATCTTTCCCTGTATCAACAAAAATTTCTCAGCTTCATAAAATAAATAGGTTAATAATGCAGATATTACACATTGTTTCTTTTTCAGGCTCTGATCCATTTGCACGAACACAACGTAATCCACAGAGACATTCGTGGCAACAATATCGTTTTGACGAAAGAAGGCGAAGTGAAATTAGTGGATTTTGGGCTCTCAAGAACAATGAAGAATGAACTTGAAAAAAGGCACACTTACATAGGCTCACCGTCTTGGATGGCACCGGAAATGATTGGCAGCAAAGATAACGGAGTCGACGGTGGATATGACAGCCGAGTCGACGTATGGGCGATCGGCATTACGTCAATAGAGCTGGCCGACGGCAAAGCACCGTTCGAGGACATGCATCCGACTCGTGCGCTCTTTCAAATCGTTCGGAATCCACCACCGACTCTCTACCGACCTGCCAACTGGTCAAAAAATTTCAATGATTTCATTTCGGAGTACGTGATTAGACATGAAAATCTCTTTATTATGAATGAATATCGCGAATAAAATAACATGAAAGCTATGGCGACACATTCGTTTCAGGTGTCTCGAAAAGAATCCTGAGAACAGACCATACATGATGGAGATTATCGAGCATCCTTTTCTATCGGAGCTACCCGAAAACGATTATCTTGTAATACGATTTTAGTACAATACAGGCTGAATTAGAAAAGGCAAATTATATGATGCATGATTATAAAATGGCGTCAATAAATTATCGGATTTCCAGATCCTTAACTTTAAAGTGCTATAGCTGTTGAGAGTGATGTAGTTGTTAATTGTTATCAATACGCAAATTTTGCGTGCAAGGCAATAGATCATTTTATTTAATAAGTTTTTTAATTAGTAAATTTTTCATACATTTCACGTTTTTAATGACAAAATATTTACAAAATTTAGACTTTTGTAAATACAAATAATTCAATTAGTAACTTAAAAGGAAGGAAAGAATAAGATATCAAAATCAATCTTGAGGTGATATGAAATATGTAATCCAATTGTGTGTGTGTGTGTGTGTGTGTGTGTGTGTCTTCTCATAATATTTAAACAAAATATATAATAAAATGTATAATAACACAAAACTGCTTAAAAATTGAAGTTATTTATCATCTCTATCATAGAGTCTAATGACCACTGAAGGCATATCTTAGCTCAATGACCTCGCTCTATTTATACATAAAATTTACATATCAATAACATTATAAGATTAAATACATAATTCGTTTTTAATTCCTTAAAATTTAATCGATTAATTACTACAAATAATAATGGAAATTCTAATAGTAAATTTATTATTTATTAAAAATGATAAAACTTTACATCTTTCTAAATATTTTCTTGGTTTAAAATTTTTTCATAATCTTAGATCATAGGTACGTAGCCTCGATTTGCCTTTTCTTTTTTAAAGTCTTCAAATATTTTAATTAAAAATTACTGTAAAAATCAAAAAGATGAATATACATATACAATATGATGTTTTAGTTGACACAAGAAATAAAAGCACTGACAATGGATTTTTCGGAGAAGGGTAAGAAACAAAGAAAAACCGAATCAATAGTTCGTGAAGGTTTCTTGAAGGTAACGACTTGCGCAAGTTGAACTACGAATGTTGGATTTATAATATATATTAGAAGAAAATCTTAATTTTTATTCGATAGACTCATCAAGATGAACCACAGGAACAAATGCTTACGGAGGACTTAGCAGCGTTGGATACTTTGACTGAGGATGTGATCTTGGATGAACTTCGCGATAGACTGCAGCGAGGTGAATATCACACGTTTATTGGCGACATTTTATTGATACTCAACCCAAACGAGGAGAAAGATATTTACAGTGTTCACGTAAGTCTTATGTTAGATTTTCTACATTTGGATCATTTTTTCATAAAATTAACAAAAATAATATTATTGTGCACATAATCTTTTCCTCCAAATCAATATTAAATCTTTCATTATTAAAAACGTCAAATAGGAAAAATATCAATATAATAAAAAGAAGTTAAAAAAATATAAAATATAAAAAAACAAGCATGATATAAAAGACTATTAATTTGTATAAATAAGCATAATGTAAGCAATATTTTTGTGTCTATAATCGATTCATAATGTAAGAAATATCAAATGCATTTTTACTTTTTGATTTATATCTCCAGATTTTGTTTATAATTTTATATACATATCAAATAAATTATAATTCCATATATAAAAAAAGTAGACTCTTGTAAATTATTAATTATGTATGTTCAATAATAAAATTGCAAACCACAAATGTTTATTATAAATTATACAACAAAAATCTGAACAATTTTATTTGCAGCATCATGCAAAATACCAATGCAAATCGCGATCAGATAATGCTCCTCACATCTATTCTGTAGCGGATAGCGCATTTCAAGACGTTATGCTCAACGAAGAATCGCAACACATTTTGCTGGCCGGTGAAAGTAACTCCGGGAAAACGACGAATATGTTGCATTTAGTGGAACACCTTATGTTCCTTGGAAAAGTGAGTTCGATGCAACCATATTAGATACATAAATGAAATTACGAGAAAACTTGCTCTTTTTAGGGTCACGATACTGGAGCAAGAGTGCTGCAAGCTATAAAAATTATTCATGCTTTTACGAATGCGGGAACACCGCTGAATGCTAATTCTACCAGATGTATTTTGCAAACTCAGACGACTTTCGGGTCAACCAGCAAAGCATCGGGAGCGATATTCTGGCTATATCAGCTAGAAAAATGGCGCGTTTCGACTCGCGACAAGTAATTTATTTATATTATAGTGGAACTTTTATCTCTCTATAACGTAATATACTATACAGACTTTAAGTCTATTAATTAAAGATCTCTAATCTTTTAAAGATTTTTAATTTTGTAAAGTATAGTAATTTGAAATTTAAAACATCAAAGAATATATCGCATTCCATATTCCAATGTACAACGGGTTGCCATTGTACAGGCGTGTATAACGAAAATATGCAGTGCTAATAATAATTTTTTTACAATTTGAGAAAATATACAAAAATAATGGAATAATAAAAATAATAAAACGAAAATATAATCTAATTAATATAAAAAATTAATATAATAAAATAGAAAATATGAGATAACAAATCGCAAAAGTGTATTAACATGTCATAATAAAAAAATACTTTTTCAGAAATCAATCAAACTTCCATGTTTTTTACTATTTTTATGACGATCTCGAAGCATCAGAAAATTTAAAATCGTATTTCTTACCAAGTGAGAGAAAACTTCGATATCTCAGAATAACCGAAAGTATTGAAAAGAAACGAGCGTGCAAAGTGAGAAACGATCCGCAAAACAACGTTGTTAAACTTAAAGAACTTACGGAATGTTTTAAATTCATGGATATGGAAGAGCATTGCGAGACTATTTGGAAAATTCTTGCAGCGATTCTGATACTCGGAGAGATTCGATTTGTCGAAGGCAATAATGGTGAGGCTGAGTTGGACAACAACGAAATTGCTAATAGAGGTAAAAACTTGAATTCAAAGAATTTAATTTGTCAATGCAATTTATATATATAAAAGATTTATTTTGATATACATATTAAATCACGTTGAAGTGTGTACTTGTCCACGAGACACGAAAACCGATTAGTTTTTGCGAATTGCAGTGGCGGAACTTCTTGGCTTAGACTCAAAGAAATTTATTTGGGCGCTCGTTAATTATTGCTTGGTCGTAAAGGGATCAGCGGTACGTAGGAAACATACTTGTGAAGAAGCAAAAGAGGCACGAGATATCTTGGCGAACACTCTTTATCAGCGTTTAGTAGACTGGATAATCAACATCATCAACGATAAACTTTCAATGACTCGTAGCCTTTAGTAAGTGAAAATTTTATCGAAATGCAAAAAAAAATAAAATATCGATAAGGATTTTGTATCGGTGATTTTTTAAAACCTTTTTACTTTAATTTTCAGTGGTGATAAATATTCTATCAGTATCCTTGATCACTTTGGACTCGAATGTTTCTCAATAAATCGATTGGAACAATTACTAGTGAATACAATAAATGAGCAAATGCAATATTATTATAATCAAAGAGTATTCGCCTGGGAAATGGTAAAAATTTGTAATGAATAATCTGTTAAAATATGTATTAATTTATACCAAATTCATAAGATTTCATTTCAGTATCTATTTTTCTTATTATATAAATAATAAAAATATTCTTTCCTATTTTTATTAAATTTTTAAAAGAATTATATCCTATTATAATTTTACGTTTTAATATTCGCGAACATTATTAAATATATACTATTACATCGCATATATAAATTACGTGAGCAATTTATAAATTACTCGCGCCTTTTAAAATTAATTAAGTCATGATCATAAGAACTTCATATACGTATCTATATATCAAATCAGCAATATACTAACGAAATGTATTAATAATTCTACATTATGAATGAAAAAATTTCTATTTTTTTTTACGGTTTCAGCAAGAACAGGAAGAAGAGGATATACCTATACAACGATTATGCTTTTACGATAATAAGGAAGTAGTTGATCAATTGATGAACAAAGAAAATGGTCTTTTTCATATTATCGATGATGCTTCGCGGCAAATGCAAGATGCTCAGTACATTCTCGAGAGGATTAAAGAACATAAACATAGTATTTACATAAAACCGGTGAGTTCGCACGAATTCACGGTCGCACATTATATCGGTAAATTGATATATGATGCTAGCGAAATTGCCACGAAAAATCGAGACTTCGTGCCGCCAGAGATGAGTGGCACAATGAGATACTCTTCGCATGATGCAGTCAAAGAGATGTTCACCAACAAGCTAACCAAGTCGGGGAACCTAACAATTGTTCATGAACATTGTCTCGCGGCGAAGAAAACAATGAAAACAAAATGGAGTACCCTTATGCAGGAATCTTCTATGTTTCGAGTAAGTGGTCGCAAGTAAAAGTATCTCTTATTACATCAAGATATATATTATAATATATATTTAATATATCTATTTTAATTTCAATAACAGATATTATTTGACTGATTCATTTTCTAATCTGGGGCATTTCTCAAACAACACAAAGTCTAAAATTGTGATAAGACAGTAAGTTGTCTTTTAGACGCAAAAAAATGTCTTATAACGCGATTTCAGACACTTTTTGTTGTTTGGGTTCTTAATTTAAACATTATAGAAGCACTTGAAAATGAAAAATCACGAACTTTCTTCTTCTAGTTTACATTATAACGAAACCTTTCGTTTAAATTCAACAGAAATATAACACTGCGTCCAGAGGACAGTATTCGCAGACACGCAAGATGCGAACGTGCTCGTTGACGTTTAGAGCAACAAGTCTTGAAATTTTAAAAAATCTCGCGATAGGCGCGGGAAACGGTGGCACGCATTTTGTAAGATGCATACGTTCCGATCTTGAGGATGCTCCTCGCAGCTTTTATCGGGAAGTTGTCAGACAACAAATCAGAGCATTAGCAGTTCTTAATACAGTAAAAGCCAAACGACGCGGGTATCCGTATAGGATACCCTTTCAAGAATTTCTTCGAAGGTAAATTCTTTAATCCTTTAATGCCTTATGAAATAATATTTTCAATTAAATATAATAAATTATGGAGAAAGAACGTGCTTAATAAACTTTAATATAAAGCTAAATGTATGAGTTTTTTTTAATTTATATAACTAATCATCAAGCAACATAATCAGTATTTTTTTGTTACACGTCTTCGTATTATGAAATGCAAAGGCAATTCTTTTTGATTACAGATACAAGTTTTTAGCTTTCGATTTTGACGAAACAGTAGAGATGACGAAAGACAACTGCAGACTACTTTTGATCAGATTAAAAATGGAAGGATGGATTATCGGCAAGAGTAAAGTCTTTTTAAAGTACTACAATCAGGAATACCTATCGCACTTATATGAGACTCAAGTGAGAAAAATCATAAAAGTACAGTGCATGATGCGTGCTTTTCTAGCGCGCAAAAATATCGCCTTGAAAATCAACGATATCAAAAAGAAAGTTGGTAAGTAAATTTCCGATCGAATAAATCGCGATAAATGTGATTCGCTAATTATATACAATTTAATAAGTAATTTTATTTATATATGTGGTTCTCAAATAATCCTGCAAAGTTTCAAATATTTCAAAGATGGTAAAATATTATTTCAGTGAAGAAAATATCAATCAAGAGAAAGTCATTTAATGAAGAAGAAGCGGCTTTGATGATACAGAAAAGTAAGTATTCAAAAATACAAAAAATAGTATTAATTCTTGATTAAAACATGTGATTTCACCTACTTTACATATTTTTCATTACAATGTACTATCAACAATAAACAACTCCAAGTATTTACATTTTAATAATATATTTTATAAATTTAAATTACAAAATTATTTTTTTTAGAATTTTATATATAATAATTAGAAAAAAATATTTTTAATTTTTTAAATTCATTTATAAAATACTTATAGCAGGATTTGTGTGACATAAATTGAAGGAATTTTATGAAAGTTTAAGTATATATGTTATCTAAACTATCAGTGCATATACCTAAATAAATTGTAATTTATATATAAAACGTTTGTAAACTCGAAAAATTATATTTCATTATTATACTTGTTCAGCATTCAGGGGGCATATGGTAAGAAAAGAAATGGAGCCCTTATTCAAGGAAAAGATGAACCAAGAGACGAAAGATTTCATCAAGTTCTATTGCAGCAAATGGAGATCGAAAAGCATGTTCCAAGTTCTCCTACGGTACCGTGCAGCCCGCTATCAAGATTTCGTACAATTATCGCAACAGGTATTATTGTTTTATTTTAATTAGAATTTACAAATTAATTTCTTTTAATCTAAATTAGATTTTTCTAATACAAGAAAATATGTTATTAAGAATTTCAAACAATTTTTATAAAAAATTAATTAAAAACATAAGAAATATTAATGAATAAATTTTCTAATTTTTTTCTATAAAATAAAGCAATATAGAAATTTTTGATGAAAATTATAAATAAATTAACAAAGGTTTATGTAATAGGTTCATCTATACAATCAATCGATTATGGCAGCTTTGGAGAAATTAAATAAAAATGTATCTCTTGAAAAAGTCGATCCAAGTGCCAAAATAGATGTCTACATAAGTGAGGTGAAACCACCTGAAGTATATAAACTGCCTTTCAATATGCAACAAGAACTTCCGTATTTCGATATGAATTACATAAATGATCCTTCGAATTTAAATATTAAACGAGGGTAAGTTATTTAAAATATCTTTTAAATTTCAACCCATACAAAAGCTTGGATGGAGAAATTACTAGAAGCATATATAATATATATTATAAATATAAAACATTGATACTATAACAAAGTTTATCATATATACATGAATACTAGATACTTGAAATTAATAATTATCTTAATAGAAATATAACTATATAAAGAACATCTTCATATTAAGACAAAATTATTAGACACAATAATCTAACATTTAATATGTAAAATAACTTTTAAACAATGTATATATAAAATTTTTAATAAGGCGAAATTTTTCTGGACCCAAAAAATTGCGTTTTAAAAATGATTAAGGCTTTAACAAACATATTTAATAAAAATTTATAAAATAGGTTAACACGTCACCTTCCTGTTAGAGGTCACTATCTTGTCGGAAATTGATTGGCAACAAAATTATAGATCTGTTGGCGTTGCTTAAAATCCCTAAAAATTTTTGCACTTAAAAGAAAAAAAATATATATTCAAGCATTGAAGAAAGAGAAACCGAAGTAGAGATATTGAGGGCAAAAAATACAAGCAACGCGAACAGACTTTTATCTTGTAGTTAATAGTACGTTCTCTAAAAAGAAAAAAAAAGAAAATCATCAAAACTTTAATTTACAATATACAACTTTAATAGATAATCGACGTCCGGCAAGATAGCGGGATCTCCGACAGGAAGATGGCAACCAAAGTTGTTAGCGCACAAAATAACGGTAATAACGCAAGTAAAATGCAAGCGAAATTTATTTACCAATCGTTATTTCAACTTTGCTCGTTACTCCATTTCAAAGCTGCATCTATCGCAGAAGAAAGTCGAATATCATAAAAAGCAGGAAAGGCACTGCCTATGCTCAAATCGGAACGTTACGACGATTTCTCAATATTCGTCCAATTTTTTTGCAGCAGTCATTTTCACGAGTCGAGCACGAGTAACACACGATAACGCGAATCGAACTTCTTTCAATTCAACGCGATGCGACGCGAATTTACCGCAAATATGGCGGATGCGCATTTGACTTTTATGCCGATCAGAAGCCGTTAATTCTCGCAATTCTAGAAGGAAATTGAATATCGTAGAAAAAGCAATACATACGCGCGAATTAACACGTTGCGACGATTGTCCGATATCTGTCCGATATTTCCTGCATTTCTTTGCAGGCAGAAGTCGCTTTTAACGAACCACACACACGAAAAACACGGAACGGCACCAAAGTTCGACTTGTTGCAAACGCGACGCGGCGCGAACTTGCCGCAAATATGGCGGATGCGCGTTCGACCTGTACGCATACGCTGACCAGATGCGCGCGCGCGAAATTTAAATAATCAAAGGAAGATGTTAAAAAGAAGCCGACAAAGGTGTAAGTAAAAGGAATAGCGTTTTTTATAGATTTTATAGATTTTGACCTCCTGAATACGATAATGTGAATAAAAAGTTCAGGATCAATAGGGAAATTTCAATATTCTTGTTTACTTTTCAAGGTGTTCCCACATGCCACGACGTTTTTAATTTTATCATATTTAGAAGGTCAAAATCTACAAAAAACACTATTTCTTTTACTTACATCATTTTAGGCAAAAATCTGCCTTTTTTGGAGAATATTAAGAAAGAACCAACTTTTGCCCAAAAGAATATAAGTAAAAGGAATAGTGTTTTTTTTTTTGTAGATTTTGACTTCCTGAATATGATAAAATTATTAAGAAGTTCGTGGCCTTTGGGGAACACTTTGAAAAGTAAACAAGAATATTGAAATTTCTTTAAATATATCATGTTCATGCTCAATTTTCAAGGTATTTCCTATCGATCCCGAACTTTTTATTGACATTATCATATTCAGGTCAAAATTTATAAAAAAATACTATTCCTTTTACTTACACCTTTGTAGGCAAAAATCGGCCTCTTTTTAATATCCTCCTTTAAATAATAAACTGATTTTTTGCCATCCTGATGTACATTGCAAATTAAAAATGTTTTAATTTAACTTGCAAATATACAAACACAGAGATTGTAATGATTTAATAAAAGTAAATATAAAAATTAATGAAGTAGAAGTAAAAATT
The DNA here is from genome assembly GCF_001594055.1 of Mycetomoellerius zeteki. Classification (NCBI taxonomy): domain Eukaryota; kingdom Metazoa; phylum Arthropoda; class Insecta; order Hymenoptera; family Formicidae; genus Mycetomoellerius; species Mycetomoellerius zeteki. The sequence goes on along the minus strand of NW_017256287.1, from coordinate 4,927,292 downwards.
AATGAAAACTATAAGAAATAGAATTAAATATACATTTCGCGTAAGAGTTGATAAAGTAAATATTTTCAAAAATATGAAGTTCGTGAAAAAATACTATATAAAAATTATTTGATAGAACTTGAAGAAAGTATATTGAGAAATGGCTCAATTCACTCTTACAGAAATCAAGTAATTTCATAGTAATTTCATAATTAACTCTTCGGTGCTGTTCGGTACTTACGGGAACAACACACTTGGATATAGTACACTCAATCAATTCAATTACTTATAGCTTTCATAAAAATAAATATATTATAAAAATTTTTTTCAATCGAAATGCCAGACATTATGGAACATAATGGTATCAAGCAAATGTACATAGGTATCTTTATTAATAAAAATGTATGTTTAATAAAAAAAAGCTATAAGCAATGAAAGAAGCATTAGAAAAGCATTGGAAAAAGAAAGCCCAGTATGCCATATTTAGAATGGCATTGAAGGATTAAGATTGTTAATACTCTATGTACATTTTTGGGTGAATACTACTCTTTGATTTCCTTTTTCACATGTCCTTCATATTGTGCTTCCTAAAAAAATGGGAATTTTAAAAGCATTTCAACAATTTATAAAATGAACTGAAAAAGATATTCTCACAGATCTATATTAACCGATGATGAGCATGAGTCCTGGGATGCACCATTACGTAGACAAACCGTGCCTTGGGCCAATAAAAATATTCACACCAGAGGTACCTAAATTCGCTATAAGGAAGTTCTAAAGAGTTCTAGAAATCAAAAGCAATTAAATAAACTTGTCATCCTGCTGGCATGTTGTATTATATACAATATATATATATACTATATGTGAAAAAATATAAATTCTTTCTCACTTGATACATGTTTTAGATATCGAAGTTCAAACAACAAACTCACTACATCGCATGCCTCTTCATCGTTTATCTGTCAACAGTGAGCAAAGTTTAATCAACACTCCATTCAGCAGGGATCCAAATGTTCCCATTCAGTGTCCACCCGAGGAACCATCTCGCCGTAGTATTTCTAGTTTTCAACCTGCGAATAAACATGGTTCTATCCAATCTTCCGAATCTTATACTCCTTACTCCGTAAGTTTGCATAAACTATGAGCTATTGTGATTACATAATGTCATACATATCTAGGATAACTAAAAATTGTTTCCATTAAAAGCATTTCTTTAGAAATCTTAATTTCTTCTCCTTAAACTTAATTATTGCTAGACTTTTAATCTTCAACGAGTTTTCCGTTATTCAATTTTACTATAAAATTAAAAAATAAAAATTTTATTTATTTACATATCTAATACCTAATTTATAAAATATTTCAAATTATAAAATTATAGCTTGTTTGTGTGTATATATGTATATATAAATTGACAATTCAAAATTCTATTCCCTCATTGATGTTAGAAAAAATATCATATCCAAAATAATACTTCAAAAAATATCGAGAATTTATATTAAAGTACATAGTTGTAATAATACCTTGATTTCAATTTCTATATACATACATAATGATTTGTATTTTATATGTAGAACATCAATAAAGCTGAATTAGTACACTCTAAGAAGAAAGTGTCATTGCCATCAGTACCACTCAATCAAACACAACCATCGGTAATGCGCAATTTCAACAACTATGAGTCAGACATTCAAAACAAAAATGACAATACAGAATGGGAGTTTGAAAACAAAATTAATCGCAATATTAACAATGATTTTCGGTAATCATTTATTTGATTGCGGCAAATTTTTGGTGATATTAATCAATTTTTTCTTAATAACATTATTTTTTCCATTATAGAATAAATCCTATCAAAGAATTAGAAATGATTGGACGCAGGAACAATAATGACGAAAATGATGATGCACCTCCATTCAACTTTCAAGTAAGATATGCTAATTTATTTACGTCAATCTTAAAAATATCATATTTTAAAAAATAAGGAATTATACATCAAATTTTAGAGAAAATTACATGTTGCTATAACAATTTTCAAAAGACATTCGCCATTCTAGGCAATGCTGCGGAAAACATCTCATCAACGTGCTTCAATGAAACGTAATCCCGTATATGAGAGTGTCACATTACCAGAATCAATGCCAAAATCTCATCACAGCGACTTAGACGAATCGAATACTGCTTTCAAAAGCAACGATAGTCACAAAGATTCGCCAGAATGGAGTCCAAACGAAATGATCTTAATGTCAGAGAAGTATGCGAAAGAGAACGCATGGAATGAAGAAGACGCCAAAGATAGTATTACTACAGAGATAGCTCCAGGCATTACTGTCAAAGGCTACGTCGCTGATCTATAAACAAGTAGAAATCAATTACATCAAAATCATTAATTGCATTTATGTTTCATAAAATGTTATCTCTTTCTATATATACAGGGCGTCCCAATAACTATTACTACCTGAAATATCTTCTAATCTATAAGGTAAAAAAAAATTTTTTTATAACCAGAATTATACAATATAAAGGGGGCTATCATATGGTGATAATAATTTTTGTCCAGATGGAGGTGCTTCGGAGATTTCAAGGTCAACTTCGTTTTTTTTTAATGAAATTATATGAATTTTTTACACAATATGATTCCTCTAATTATTCTGCATAAAAAAGTATTAAGATAATATAGTACTGAAAAATCAATAGTTTACAAGATATTTTATATCTTATTCTGGCACTATAATATACTATCTAATACTTTTATATGAAGAATAATTAGGGGAATCATATTATGTAAAAAAATTTATATAATTCCATTTAAAAAAATGAAGTTGACCTTCAAATCTCCTAAGCGCCTCCACTTGGGAAAAAAATTATTATCGCCATATAATAGCCCCCTTCATACCGTGCAATTTTGGTTGTACAAATTTTTCTCTACACCTTATAGATTAGAAGATATTTCAGGTGGTAATAGTTATTGGGACACCCTGTATATATTTGTATAACTAGGGATAATCTGGAAAAGAAAAAAGGTTATCAATTAAAATTTAATAGAGATTAAAATACAATCGATTTCTCATAAAATTTTTGATTGCATCTAATAATCAATATATAATTTTCGATTATATCTAATAATCAATATATAATTTTAATTTTTAATTGCTAGATAAAAAAATATAAATCTATAATGCGCAATAAAGTCATTTATGACAAATTGTTAATTAAACAAAATCAATTATTGCAACGAAAAAAATGAAAAATATAAGTTTTTGCAATTAATTTATTGCAGAAAGTTAATGATTATTTATCAATACACAAACTATCTATTAAATGGTATTCATCAATAACTCAAAATAAATAATTTAAATTATAAATAGCGTATTATACATTTGTAATAATACTGGTTACGCGCATTTTCATGAAAAAATATATATTTGATGATTTATATGAAGGTAATAATAATTATTCTTCTATTACAATACAATGAAAAACAAATATCATATAATATTCTAATTTGTTCATTACTGTTAAATATAATACAAGTAAAAATCCAACATAATTAATTATAAAATCTGGTTGATGAAAAGAATAACAGTACAGTTACAATAATAAACAGAATGTACAAATTCATATCATTAGATCTCCATAAAAATTCTTACACTATTATAATTAAGTTATCATAACTATAATTTTCAATAAATATCGAAGTATATACAACATAAAAAACATATTTTTTCCACATTATTATGTTATAAAATTTGAATTTGGAATATGTACTCATATTTGATATATATATATATATATATAT
>NW_017256287.1:4819409-4921350 GCF_001594055.1 Mycetomoellerius zeteki | reverse complement strand
TTTTGCCATTTAATTTGGAAACACCCTGTATATAGTATACTGGCCATACGTAACAATTTTTCTTAAATATTTAATCTATTAAATATCTACAAATAAAAAAAATCATATATATTACTAAACATTTTTAAACAATATTTAGAAATGTTTGGTAACGTAATATATGTGTTTATTATCCATCACAGTAGTTCATATGGAAATATATGTTAGTTCACGTTTTTATATATTCTATCTTATAAACACACAATATTTAGATTATTTTTTGACAAAATTACTAAAAATAAATTGCTGGCATCCTGATACAAAACATAATAAATAATGTAATTTACATTCACGACCATAGATAAAATATACATATAAATATCTCGAAGTAACATATATGTATAATTATTATATATACACTGTGTATATACATTAAAAATATGTTTTATATTTATATAATCATTTACAATTTTTAAGTATAAAAACATAAACTTGCATTTGCTTCGAACACGATGGTATCCTCAACAATATGAATTTTATTAAAAGGGGGAATACAAATAATTTCTTGACATACAAAAATTTAAACTGTGATAATTATTACCTAATCTTTATCAGGCTGAGTGTTATCATGACCACAGTTTTGTTGTGAACTTTGCTTAATGATGTTAACCAATGTATCCAATTTGGTAGGACGCGCTATTTGCAGGACCATATGTGCTTCTTCCAAAATTAAGAGACCATTGTGTGCGTCACTGGCTGATAAATTATGCGCTGATATCACATGTCGTCTCCAAGCTGCGTGCGTAGGGAGAATCTATACATGTATAGAATAATTATAAAAATAAAATCTTACCTGTCATATAAATGCAAATGTGACATATAATTCAATTTGCTTTTTATTTTGAAATAGATCAAACAACTCTACAAACTCACTTGTAAACACCATTTGCAATTAAGAGATGGAGAAGTAGTGTGCACAGCTTTTATGTGCCTTCTGCGGAAGCCCCAACTCGTATATGCCCTGTCACAGAAAGGACAAGGAAACGGTGGATATGCTGGTCCACCTTTTAAAGTCTCTTCTGATGTATCTGTACTGTAGGATTCGACAAACGCGGGAAAACTGGGTTGCAAAACTCCAGAATTGTGTCCCAGGAAATTCGAAGATTTCGGCTGATCTAATGATTGTTCAGCACGAGAATAATTCGGTAAATCGGATAATGGACCCTCCAATATTTTCGAGACATTCCACAACGAGTTCCGTTCAACTGCGAGGGAATCTCTCCTGTGCGTTTCTGGATCTGGCGAAGTGTGACGAGCTTCGGCTATTACTGTCACAATCGGTTTCGACCATCCTGTAAAGAATTTCAGTCTACCATTTGAATTGTTTCTTCATAAGCGAAATTTAATGTATAAATTAAATGTTGGACACAGTAATCACACAATGAGATATAATAGTATAATATACTCAATAGAAATTCCTTGACTTGATGCTTTTCCACTTACAATATAAAGATAGAGAAATACTATTTACAAGTACATATTATATTTTATTGTTTCCGTTTTAAATAATATTATTTATTCGCTACTATTACGTTATTCTTAATTCTATTGAAATGATATTTATAATGTAAAGTATATGAAAAATATTTAAGTCATTTGCAAAAAGATCCAAGAAAGTTATTACTCTAAATACTATAAAACGCAAAGTATCTTTTCGTAGATTTTCGTATGGATAGATACGTGATGAACAAAGGAATGTATAATAAGTATATCAGAAATAAGAAGACAATTAAAAATGTAAAATATGTTTATTTGCGACCAGTCGTTTGTCTTGTCTACAATAATATTGATTTAAATAATATCGTTTCGCGAAGCTGTCGGTGTGCTCCAATGATCGACGCTCGTACCGCGCAACCGAAACAAAAAAAAAACACGACTTTACAAGTAAAACAGAGATCAAAGAACACTTTCGCAAGAGTCTCGAGAAAAGGACGTGCGATAGAAACCGCACGTAGATTTGCAACGTAGACCCTAATAGTTCGTGGTGCATGCTGAATGCACCTTTGCTGCAATTTAAATACTCTACAAGCATGTCTTAAATCACTATTCTTGTTGTAAGAGCTACGGTTTTTCTTTTTTTTTTTTTTAAGTATACACAGAGCTGCCGTGGTCGTGCAGCACGTTCACGCACGTAATCAACACGACCAAAACATATCCTCGTACATATATATACATACATATACCATACGTATACCTTTAACTGAATACGCGTGTCGCGTGTGCACGCCCGTGTATATACCATACAATTCCGCATAATGAATGCATATATACACGCGCATCTTGTCCATGTATCAGTAATGCGTGTGAGCGAGTACGTGATGTGTATATTCGAGTGCAAGAGAGAAAGAGAGACTCGCGTGTCTCTCCGATATACGCCAACTTTTTAATAACATCGTACCACGTTTTACTGTAAAAGCGAATTCTCACATGAATTGTAACTAAAAAGTAAGAAGGAATGTTATTCAAGGTGCTATACGTGAAACAATAAAAAAACACAGGTAGATGAATAATCGACCTTACTTGTGAATGCATCGTGAGAGAAGCGGGGAGATTCTTTAAACACGCGGTGTGCGAGTGTCAAAAATGTGAGATGAGAGAAGAGATCAAATAAATTATTAAACAAATTATTTCAGAATTTCCCTTGATAAAGTGAAAATTAAACGGAAACTACGAGGAAGGCTTAGAATTATTCGATTGTCCGCCACCCATCACTCCGAGTGGCGAACCTGAAGCGTATAAATAATTCGATCGCGTCTATAATGCTCTTTCTAATCACCCTGTCACCCCGAAATCTATAGCCTAGAAACGTCACCGCGGATCGGTGAGTGCACGTTTCGACTCTATTGCACTTTAAATCCGCGATTTTAACCATGACTGGACCATCCGTCTCTTCTTCCCCTAGCTACATGCTACACGCGCGTGAATCTTACTGTCTACTTACATCAAATGTTTTTTTTTTTTACAGTGTCCTAAATATAAAGCGCGAAAGCTCATACCAAAGAGGAACAAGCGAGGAACGAGTCGTCCTACGACGCTTGTGTGAGAACGAACGGGGTGACGGGTTTACAAGAACGTTCCTATTCCAGCCAGTGGAAACGTTTCCGTTTGACCCCTGACCTAAAACGCCCTAGTCATTGAGTGTAGACAGATCGTCTCTGAAACAGATACCTTTTTAAGCCTCTATTACTAGTGTCGATTTTGGTTACGCAATTCTTCCAAGCTTCCTCCCATTCGATGCTGTTAGGCGCAATGCCGCTAAAGTGCAAGAGGACCTCCCGAATTAAATGTATCTTGTTACTATCGAACTGTTGCTTGCCCATCTTGCCATTGACATTGCAGAGGATCCTCTCTTCCGGCGTAAAGAGGATTTTCATGAGGTCGCAGGCCAAATGATCCATCGGTCGGGATGACGCCCAGGTTGAGATTATGTCCGGACTTGGTAGGAGATCGGCATAAGGTAGATGCTGATACGAGTAAAGCAGCGGTTTGACATCCGAGAATCCACTTAGCCCGGACAAGCCAGATAAACCGGAAATGTCTTCAGCAGGACTGTTCCCAGACCCTGCCACACATATCAGCACATCGCGCTTTAGACACGGACTGCTCCACACACGTGAATTACGCGCACAATAAAGAAAATGCGAGCGAGTGTACATTAAAGGCTATAATGAAGGACGGATCACGCATCTTGGATCTCACGTATGCACTGCTCACGCATGCACGCACATACGCTTATGCACCGCCGATCGAAGCGTGATGCCGAAACCGGCTTCATTCTCATAAAATCTCTGAATTACAGAAATTAATGTCGCAATAATTACTATCAGTTTTTACACAAATTGCAATCATTACAAATCAATTGCGCTTTGAGATAACAATATACTTCCGTATCAAATATTCCGCGAAATACTTTTGCTACAATGCAATGAGCTACGGGGACATTTACCATTTGCACCAATTACGTCGCTCTCATTGTCTTTTCGATAGAGTTCTCTTTACTCGTGCACGCAATCTTTGTCTCTACTTCATCACACGGAGCCATTGCAGCACAGCAAATTAAGAAAACGTGGCGCGCCAAAACGAGCAGAACAGAATATGTGGTGAAAGCGAACAGAATATTCGAAAAAGCTACGATCTGCAGTACCAAAGAAAAAGCTTTGATACTACAGTAGCCGCCGGCATACGCAAAGACAATGAAACTATGTATACAAATGTATACAGCATTTGTGCATGTGGTAATATTAATTATATGCGCTAATGAAAATAATAGATTTTTAATAATAGATGAAATAATACGTATATGTGCTAAAATGATAGCTGATATTTGGTTTCCGAAAAAGCAAAATGTAATTATATCTGCATTAGATTAAAACTTATTATTTCAATAAAACTCTTTTTTGCATATAGATTAATAATAATATCTCATATATCTATCAAATTTAACATATTCATTTACTAATAAAAATCATAGTAAGCGTATTAAATACACTGATTTAAAAATTCAGAGAATTATTATAAGAGAAAAAATTACTTTTTTTTCAATTATAGAATGTTCAACAAATTTAAGAACACTTTTTGTAGTGCTAATATCATAAAAAATTATTAAAGTAATTTCAGTTTCTGTGTGTGTGCAATTATACATTAAACACAAAATGTTTAATGTTGAAAACTTAAAAATTGCAATAAATATATATAATGATCCACAATTAAATTTTATGTAAAAAATACAATTTTCAAATATCTCTAAAAATCTTTAACTGAAAAATATAAGGTATAATATCTTCAAAATACATATATTTATGTATGCAAGTTATACCTCCAAAAAGCTTTAAAATTTAACGGATTTATATTTGATATAAAAAACGAAGACACTAGCAACAATACAGCAGCGAAAATGCAAAGAAAGAAGACTCAGTGTTTCATTTAGTGAATAGTAATACATGATTTTTTAACACAGAAAAACATAAAATGTAATATACAAGAGCTAGCTATTTATATAATTGCCATATAATGCATAATAAATCGCATAAAGTAGTAAAAATCTAATTAGTTTATATGTGGCACTAACCTTGATTCCCATCTGCCTGTCCTGTATCTAGCCTTTCTGCTGGATCCTTATCTAACGGAGATCGTTTTTGGAGATCGTCTACCGCCATTTCCAATGGTTCTATCTGAAATGCGTTTGAATTGAATGCTATATTTTATACACGCCATTGTACGTGACACACAATTGTTTTATCATTATTATCTTATTTTCTGAACTAACTTTCATCTCCAATCGATGATATACTGGATTAGGTAACGTTTCTGGTAACATGTACTCTCCATCTTTCCCACTTTGATCGCTAGCAGCGGATTCATTTGTATTTTCCGATTGCGATATTCTAGGCGTTAGTGCTTTTTCCAAGATAGAATTATTTTGTTGTTTGCTAATTTTCTGTTTCTTTTTAGGTGCCTCTTCCTTATTCAGTGATACATCTTCAGCCACAGCTTGTTCTAGTTCAGCTAGTCGTTTGTAAGACTCCTTTGCAAAGATATCTCCACCAGACAAGCCCCGAATTTGTAATGTCTCTGCTGCTTTTAAGAGTGCTGGTAAATTCTTTTGCTCAATATTTACCTCTCCTTTGTATATAAATATTAACAGTGCCTCCAATTCGCTAAAGTGTACATCCTGAAGTATTATAACCGGATGCTGGCATGGGTTTGTCTACAAAGTAAAAGAATAAAACTGTTAGGCTATATTCAAATTATTAATCTATATCATTAATTAATTGGTCGAATTTGTACTTATCAGATTTGTCATTTCTTTAAATTTTTTTATCAATAAACCATCTGCTTTTCATTTTTCTTTAAATTAATTAATTAATTTAACTTTATTATAAACAAATAAGCAATTTTCTGAGAGAAATGTATTGTTTTAAAAATATATAGTATTGTTTATAACAGTAAGTTAGTAATATGTAATATATACAAGAAGAAATACTCATAAAATTTATGAAATATAAAACGCATGTAGTATGTAAAATATAAAAACATTTTATATTGATTCAATTAGAAGAAAGAAATATTCTAGAATTACTCTTTTTTTTTATTATAGAATAACTGAATAATTCTTCTTTAACCAGAGCTACTTTTATTATCATTTTCATAAAGGAAAAATGAAATATAAATAAAACTCGTAAATACTAAAATTAGCGTTTTGCGTTACAGTTTTAAATCTACTATTGACAGTTTATCACAAAACATCAGGAACGAGAAAGGAAGAGATACATTACCATTCGCTGACAAAAATCGAGATAAGCGAGAAAATTGTTCCACTTAAGAGACACAGAGCCAAATAGTTAATAGCCGCGTGTATTCAATAATCGTTAGGTTTATCTCGATAATAGTCGCGGTAATAGTCTTCTAACCTCGATGCGAGAGTGCTCCGAAGGCTATACGCGACAGCTGACAAACACGTCGTTTTACCCGCCAATTGTCGAGGGCATGACAACACGCGTGGACAGGCGTGCGAAGCGAGCGACGAAGAAGCGTCCAAGGATACGACTGGTCTCTCGTCTCATCGTTAACGCGATACGTTCAGGGATGATCACGAGGAGAAACAACCTTGACGGGCTTACCTGGAAGACCTTCTTGAAGAAGGGACTGCTGGCCGAGAGTATCACCTTGTGCGCAGTGAGGCACTGTCCGTCACTCGCGAGAGTCACGTCCACCAGGCCCTCTTCCTCCCACAGGCTCTCGAAACTGGTGGCGATGTTGCTGAGAAAACTGTTCCACTTTAGACATATTTGACTTGACATGTCGCGCTGAGATCGGACGGGCACGCTCGTATTGTCGGGACGCTGTCGCACCGTGCGGTAATGTCCTGGTCCACGGAACCTTCTCACGCGACGACTACGACAGAGACGGCGAGCGCGACAGTGAGACCGTAGTCGTGCCAGGTACGCACAAACATCGTCGGAGTCGGAACCGTCGGGAGAACACCACAGTCGAGCAGCATGGCCGTCCGCCGAGTATTGGCTCGTGCTGGCGCGCCAAGTTCGAACAACTCCCGAAACGCTTCGGCGTTATGTATTCTAGTACGTTACGCCTTGCCGTACGGAATAAATAATTAAATGCATCTTGACCGGAATATCTCATTAGGTATAATTCTTGCAATCTTTTATTTTCATATGTTGCCGCAATACACATGTAGGACTCGATAAAGACGCAGAATTTAAGCCCGCTGGACGATTCGTTAATTTCTCTCAAAATTTCAAAAAGGAAATTCCATTTGGAAAGAATTCCTTTATAAGCCATCCTATTTTGATATTGCATAATAATTCATAAATATTTATTAACTATAATTTGTCGACTATAAAATTATAAATGTTATAATTATTTAGATTTTATTTGTGTGGTCTATTTTATTGTATATTATATTGATAGATGTATATCTTATGTGTGCGTGTTATTTGATTATGAATCCTCGAAAGTTTTGTCATGTTACATGAAAATACAAATAAATTATAGAGTAGATTGTCTAAAGTGAACTAGAAAATCCATTTATTCTATACCCAGATAGCACAAAGAGTTCAAAAAGAATTCAGTGATGTGTCATCAATTCTGAATTCATTTTCAGATGCAAAAAGAATTCTTTTTCTGAAAAGTTCTGAAAATAATTTTTATCGCATTCTGAAAATAATCTCAGAATTGATGACATACGACTGAATTCTTTTTGAACTCTTTGTGCTACCTAAAGTGTATATACGCAATCTCCTGCATTATTCTGCATTGAAAATGAATTAGATTTAAAACTACGTTATATTATTTCTATAATTTTATGCGCATGTAAATTAGAATTTGTAATAATTATCAAAATATTAAATCATACTGATATATATTTTCTTAACATATATTAACTCATAATATAACTCTGTTAATAATTATTTCTTTAGATTTATACAGCAATACATTCACATTTTAAAGCTCGCAAAAAAAGAAAAGGAACAAAGCAGCCAAATATAATGAATAATAACGTTTATAAAATTTGATTTACGCTCAAAATTAATAAATCCTCGCAATAAATAGAAGTAAGATCAGCTGAATTTTCTAGCAAAATTTGGAGAGTTCCAAATAAAAACTTCGAATTGGTAAATATTCGCATTTCATCGTTATACGTTCATTTCATAATCGTTTACATTACATTTCTCGTAACAAAGCGCGGGTAGCGTTGGATCGAAAGGCAAAGTCGTTCCGTGGCACGATAGGCTCGCATTAAGGCGAAGCTGAGTGTGCATGCGTGCAGGTGCTTACGTGCGTGCTCGCGTGCGTACATTCAACTGTTGTTCTTATGGCCGACAATTCCCGCGTGCGTGGCCGCGTGCGTGCCGTGCGTGCGTATGTATACGTGCGTGCATACGTGCGTGCATGCGTGCGTGCGTGCGTGCATGCGTGCCCGCTCGCGTGCATGCATGCTTGCGTGCGTTCGTGCCTATAACAGAGTTTCATGATCGTTAAGGTTTCACCGGGTTCTACTCTGTTTTTCACGTTCGATCCCGACATACGAAAATACACAGAACAAAAACCAAGCAGTATTTCGACATATTTGTTTTCTCAACTGGAAAAATTAAGAATTTTACAAACAACGCTCTTTTTTAATGACTTTTTCTAGCAAATACGACAGAATATTACCTGGATCGTGTAACGGAAATCGATGTAAGTATAGTAAACATAATTTTATTATAAAGGACAATCCTTTATTTTAGTAGCTGTTCTTTAGATTTATTTATCTTTTTAAAATTTAATTGTTTATTTTAATAATATATATGTTACGAGAAGTTCGTTTAGGGTGCAGTCCACTTGGCGCTACAAATGCTTCGAAGCGTTTGATTGACCAAGAAGAAAAAATTTTACTAATTGACTAATCAAAAAATTCTTCAAAACATTTGTAATATCGAGTGCACCGTAGCCTTATGCCCGTGTCACACTACGCATTGGAGACTGAGGATTGCGAATTGAGGATTAGAATTCAGCCGATTAGAACGAAACGGATTAAAATTAAAGCTATCTGAGTGGTCGAATTCTAATCCTTAATTCGCAATCCTCAATCTTCAATGCGTAGTGTGACACGAGCATTAGTTAACTTTCCAATGTTTAATGTCGTATAAATGAGCGAACGTTTACGAAAACAACCGATAAATATTTAATTTTATGCGAGGACAATTAGAACAACAAAGTCATAATAACGACGAAATGACAAAATGAGTGATTAATTGAAAAATAATTCTTTTAATAATCAAATTTGCAGCTATTTCGATGTTATTTTGAAGTTATGATGATCTCGTGCTTTACTTGGGAGTTATCTCAGATATAAGTCACAAACTAGTTTCAAAATATCTGGGAATAAAATCCTAAAATCGACAAGTTTGTCTTTTATTTCTCCTAAAAAAATTTGGTCGCCATAAGCACAAGAATAATTAAATGAGTACGAGTGAGCGAAGGGGAAAATTATTTATATTCGCTCTGTCGATAGAGCTTCAAGAGTTTTATCTTGACTGATTCTTAGCAAATATTGTATGAATGTAGACAGATGAGCAATAAATAAAGTATAATTTTATTTCATATATACTACTTTCTGCAGACGAATTATAATTTCAAATCAATTCTCGCTTATTGCCGCGCTCAAAAGCTTTTATTATCGCGTGTTTACGATTTGTAATTAGGAATTTATCGTTAAACAATTCATTCTGTACACGTTTTATATGTGCGATATATCTTCATGCAGAAATGATTGCAGCAAGAAAAAATATGATGCTTCAAAGATTACCCCGCTTGGCATATTATCCCGATTTTTACGGAATAATGTTGCATGAGAAGAAAATCTTCCGAATAAAAGTCACGCGATAGCCTCCAATTTTCGAGTATCGCATAGAATCGTCGTTATTTCCTGTCACGATACAATTTCCTTACATATTTCTTATGGCAAGATGCACAATATGAAAAACAATATATATCTATACAAATCAACAAATAGCTCGATTTTACATATACATGCTTTGACGTGAATACTTAGTTTAGTATTTATAACGATAAGTTTTATAAGAAAAAGAGATATAGCTTTCTACGTGGTTAAATGTGAAATATATTTTTTTATATTTAGAATAAGAATGTTTTATATATACACACATATATATATATATATATAATACGATACACAACAAATATTTCTCGTATGAATAAATGAGTGGTCCTGAAAAGGACCGTTTCTATTTCTTCCAAATTTATGTCATTTCGCTCTGATTCATAATATACCTGTTACATATCTTAATATAACTTACACAAATAGAAAAATACTGTCTTCAGATAATTGCAAGTAGTCTGTTAATCTGTTGAAGAGTCACCATCACTGATATTTGGTCTTCGATTCTCCTTCTTCCTCTCCCTAGCAGTTAATGCTAGATACAGTGTACAGTCCGTGCGTCGTCTTACGTGATGTGTTATGAAATCCACTAGGTAGTTCTGTTTGTTTTTTTCTTTGTTAACAAGGTACTCAGGTGCTAAATCACAACGAATACATGAAAAAAGTCGATGTCGAGCCTCTCTTTTCCCCAGCAAATCAGAATAAACGGAAGCGGCCTTCCTACAGTTTGGACACTCGCCGGATACCTTCGTTTTGAATACAATTCTTTCCATAATTTATTGCGAACAAACAATCCTCTAGAGTCTAGGACGTATGAGCCAAAAGTGACGCGTTGGTGTCGTTAAGCGATCTTTTATATGTCGACGACCATTCAACTAAATTGTGATTGGTCTTTGGAGCAATGGTAGGAGTCTCCCTGATCAATGATTTTGTCAAAGCTTTTCAGAAATAGTAGCAACGAAACAATCTTCATCTTTTCTTGGAATTGTGTGTGTGTGTGTGTGTGTGTGTGTGAATTCTGAGTATACATATACTAATATTTTTAAGATTTCTTATTTATTGTATAATTTCTGAAAAAATGTCTTAAACTTTTCCAGAGATGTGATAAAATTTTATCAAAAATTATAGGATGAGAAATTTTAGAATATTTCCGAATTCATATTTAAAGAATTTTAGAAAAGACTTTCTCGGCACTTTTGAAAAGGGTTCCAATTTGTATTAAAAATCTGATGAGTTCCTGAAACGTCACAAAATTAAATTTGGAAATTTAGAAAAATTCTGAATTTTATATAAAAATTTTGAAAAATTATATGCAAAAGTTTGAGAAAAATGTTCACTAAGGTCACATATAATCGCAGAGAAAAATTATTAAAGCATAGAAAAATACCAAATATGTTTATCTCTGATCTTGTCTGTTCGATAAGAGCGTACACGAAACTTTTGTCTGAAAAGGCCTATCTATGGAAGCAAGTAAACAACTCTCCTCTAAAATTCTTTGTAAAGAATTTTATAAACGTTGTCCCAAATGTCCCGATACAACATTTATAAAATTATATGATGAAATCTTGCATAAAATGTGTAATCTGCAATAGTCTGTACGAGTATATTTGTAAAAAAGAATGTATGTACGAATAGATTTGTAAAAAAGAATGTAGACACTCTGATCTTTTCTAAAATATTAATAACTGCGCAATTAATTTCGACATAGTGTTTCGGCAAAACAATAGCAACATGATGAATCATAATCCCATATTTATCAAATTAAATTTGAAAAGAAATTGTCCAATAATTGAGAAAAATATTCAGCTGTATTTTTAAAAATATTATGCCGGAAGTTCATTTACAATTAACATATTTAACAAATTAAAATTTGACTTTATGATATTTTGGTCTGTCCAAAACTCGGCTCGTGAATCGAAACGCATCCACTTCTCGTTTCACAACGAGAAAGTATGTACAATGAGAAAGAAGGAACGTAAATAACAAAGAATAGATATTATACCTGAACTCAGGTACGTCTAAGCGTCGTAGAGTGAAGGAACCAAGAGAGCCCGTCTTTTAATCTACAACTATATATAGTAGCCATTTTTTATTTTGTCATCTTCCGTCTGTGACACTCATAATGATGCTATATCGATCTTCTTCAGGCATCCTTGTTTCTTATTATAGAAAATATGAATACAGAAGTTTGCAGCAATATTGCTACAACGTGTTGTAACGTTGCATATTTCAACGTTGGACAGATCTGACAGCAAATGGAATGCTGACGTCTATCCTTTGTTATTTACGCTTTGTCTCGCTGTACCAAGACGACAGAGAGGCGGAAGCGTTTCGGCTTACGAGCCAATAAGTTTTGGACAGGCCTGGTCTGACTGTAATTACATAAAACTTTCTTCTTTTTTTCTCCTTTTTGTTCTAATCGATTATTTTAAATATTCAAATTATGGGCGGTATTCATAGTCCATTTTTATTTCAAGACTGTCTTAAGTAATGTCTTAAGACGCTAATACGACCCTCTGACTAGTTCGTGACTTCTTAAGACTATACTTAGACGGTCTTGAATATAAGATTTGACTATGAATAACGGCCTAAAAGTCCTTGTCACTATTGCGCACCTTTCGGCATACCTGTAGCAGCTTCTTAGCAGCACAAGATTATATGTTTCACAACATATATATATATTTTTTTTCTTATTTTAATATAATAAGAAAAAATTAATAAGAATGTATAATTTGATCAAATGCAAAGATAACAAGCGTTGTGACAGTTACTTCCGGCAAGGTATCAAAGCCTGTTATGCATATTTTATGTTACATATGCTGTTATAATACGTGTATGTGATATCATGTGATAAAAGACATTGATAATGAGCACAATTAATTGCTTTACCATCCAGTTTGCTCAAGCGATGAAATGGTGTTCCAACTGGAAAATTGGTTTCATGAAGAACAACGGTGCGGTATGATGTTTTCTAACTGCTGAAGACATCGTGAAAATCAACGTTTTCATTGCCTGCGACGTGACGAAAGCTGACGATTTGAAGAAGGTATTCAAGAATATCATTGACGCATTCAAAGGGCTTGATATTCTTATCAATAACGCTGGTATAATTAACGATAACTGTATGGATGAAATAATCGATCTCAACATCAAGGCACTAATTCAATATCAGCTCTATGTTGATATTCGACTATATGGGGAGGCATAAAGACGGCAAGGGTGGTGTAATCGTGAACATTGCATCCACAGTTGCATTAGATCCAGGTTATTTTAAAATTTAATTTAAATTGTAAGCACACACAGGATTATATAAATAAATTTAAATATCATAAAAAAGAACTTATAAGAGACAAGCTAGATGTTTTATGCTAATATATGTATAATTTACTTTAATTTTAATAGTAATATTAAATATACCAACAAACATTTCGAACTTTCAATAATAGATCATTTTCAATGTTACAAAAATGTCAAATTATGCCTTCAAATTATTAAATAAATTAAAGACGCTCACATTTGAAAATTATTTTGATATAAATCTTTTGTCGTACACAAATATTTGATGCTGACATTGTTACTCATAACATTAATACTAAAAGTTATAGTAAATTATATATTAACATAAAATATCTAACTCGGCTCTCACAAAAATTTTTTTCAGGTTATTTTTTTCCAATGTATGGCGCTTCGAAATATGCCGTTCTAGGATTCAACCAATCTCTGGCAAGTATGTATGACAAGACTGGAGGGCGAGTTGTTATCATGTGCCTAGGCATTACAGCAACACCATTAGTCACACATATCAGCAGTAAGATCTATAGCTCCTATACTAACCAACGAGATCGCTGTTATGGAGAGCATTCCGAAACAGACACCTGATAACGTGGCACTTGGGGTGTTAAATCTGATTCAAAAGGGTAAAAACAGAGCGACTTGGATCAGCGAAGGTGATCAACCGCCATACGCCGTGGACTTTCCCCATTATTCCAAGCGATCTACTATATGCCTGTATAAGTTGATATTTTCTTAATCGACACAAACTAAAAGTAACATAACATCAATGTTATAATTTCCCACTCCACAGTGTAATTGTTATGTAACACCATATGTTATATTACATTTAATATATTGTGAAGTACGAAATTATATAACATTGATATTATATTACTTTTAGTTTATGTCGACTGAGTTATAATTTATCTTACTTTATTTAAATCAATTTACGTTACGGCTATCAAATCAATTATTTGTATGAAATTGTCAATATTAAAATAAACAATATGACATTATATAATTGATCACATCTACGATAATATTAACCCTTAATTCACACGATAATTTTTCATCAGCTTTTAAAGAAGGATGTTAGGTTTTAATTGTTTTTCGGTCAAAATAAAAAAGTTTCAAAATAGATTATATATTATATTAAAGAGTTATTTAAGCGCGAGTCGAATGGTATATTGCTTATCTTGGGGAAACATCGGGAACACGGAAGAAATCGTTACATATCAATTATACATATCAATAGCAATCAACCTATAAGTTCTTAAGTAAGATAGCAAGATGTTCCGAGAATTAAACAATAGAACCTGTATTGTAAATATTTAAATACACATAGATATATCAAACGATTACTTTCATCAAACTCTTCGTCGCTTGTTAATTCGCTTGAAAATCTCCTCCAAGTTACCGTGTTGCAACAATACAATATTACTTAATTCTGTAAATGTCTTGATGTCATCCTTAACAATTTTTTATCAATAAATATGTAATAACATTAAATTTATTGCTGTGGATAACATTGCTTTTTACGATATTTTACCACTCGACTCCGCGTAGTCCTAATATCTTATATAATTTTTTGTACATCTCGGAACTTTTCCATTTTGATCAAAATACAACCAAATTTAATATCCTCCTTTATCCTTGAGATAACGAAACGAATATATTTAAATAAAATATCTTATCATTTTGCATTAATTAAGTCTACTGATGAATTATTCATTTTTGTAGTGATATCAAATAAGAAGATAAGATAAGGAGAACTATTAAATTAAGAATGCTATCTTTACACAGACATTCATTATAAGTTGCTAAAGAATCTCACATCTTGCTAAAAGCATTTCAGGTTTTATTCAAGGCTTCAAGAAGTCAGCATAATGTATAACGTACAGAATAAAACTATAATGATTACTGGAGCAGCCAGAGGATTAGGCTATAAGTACGCCGAAATACTGCTTCGCAATAATGCAAAGAGTGTTGCTGTGGTCGACCTGCCAACATCGAACGGCCAGAATGCGGTGGCTACTTTGGAAAACGAATTTGGAAAAGGTCGTACTATCTTCGTTTCCTGCGACATAACAAAGGCTGACGATTTAGAGAAAACATTCAGAAAAATTATCGACGCGTTCAAAGGACTTGATATTCTTATCAACAATGCTGGTATATTTAACGATAACTATTGGGAGAAAACGATCGATCTTAATGTCAAGGGACTAATTCGATGCTCTATATTAGCATTTGATTATATGGGAAAGCATAAAGGTGGTAAAGGAGGTGTAATTGTAAATGTTGCATCTGTTGCTGGATTGACACCAACTTATTTTATTCCAATGTATTGTGCTTCGAAATATGCCGTTCTGGGATTCAGCCAGTCTCTGGCAAGTATGTATGACAAGACTGGAGTGCGAGTGGTTATTATATGTCCAGGTGCTACAGCAACACCAATGATTACAAGCGTCAGTGACAAGATCTGTAACTCCGTTCGCGCTGTGTTAGGGAGTGATGCTGTTAATTTGGATAATTATCAGAAACAAACAGCAGACAATGTGTCACTTGCAATGTTAGATCTCATTCAGAAAGGTAAAAACGGAGCGACTTGGGTCAGCGAACATGATCAACCGCCATATGCCGTGGACTTTCCCGATTATTCCAAGCAATCTTTGCCTGTATAAATTAATATTTGATAGCTTGCTTTATGTTGTTTTGATCAATTTACACGACGGCTATCAAATCAATTATAAAATTATATCCATTTTTAAGCAAACAATGACATTGTGATTGAATTAATCATATATTTGTAATAATTAATACAATAATACAGTGTTAATATAACAATGTTTTCACTTTCTGTCTTGAAATTCTTTCTCACTTTCTGTCTTTAATTTTAATCTTTAGATCTCGTGTCGAGATTTTAAAATCCAAAATCATGCATAGTTCCCTCATAAAGCCCTATAATGATTCATATATGTATAATATGTCTATTATACATTGTTCGATGTGTACGAGTCATCGCATATAACGCCATATAGCATCATATCGGCGGTCTAAAAGTTAAGGATTATATAATATATAAACACATTACTAAGAAAATTTAAAAAGAAAAACAGTACATATAAGTATGTGTATTGTAAGAGTTATTCGAATAAATAACTTTTTAAACATGGCATCATATTCGTAAAACTTGTTATTAGTTTGTTTAAATATTTTTTTATTTAAGCAAGAAATTTTGCAAATTTGATCTTATATTTGTAATCAGCAATCCATAATAACTTCTATCTTTTGTATTAAATTATGTCTTTCATATATGTATATATTATTATTTTATTTACAGATAATAAAACGATGAAGATTAAAGGGACAAACTACCCTTAGAACTAACATTAATGAACATTAATGAAATACTCTAATGAATAAAAATAGAAAGTGAAATATTTTTCCTACATTTACATTTATGTCAAATTTGAACAAAAGTGGAATGCATTTATTTAGATTTACTAGACAGACTTAGATTTGCAGCGTTACAAGATCATAAGGTTGAAGATATATTTTTCTTCAGTTAAAAATTCAACTAATTTTTTGCTAAAGTCCGAAACGTTTTTACGTGTACTTGATTTTGTGATACTAGATATATTTTTTTCAGTATGGGAGATCTTATGGGGAACTTATGGGGAACTTATGGGGAGCTTATGGGAAACTGCCTCTTCCCCCATTTTTAACGCGATTTCCTACTAAACAGTTTGAGGAAAAAAAATTTGGAGTTTACTAAAGAAAAAATTAGCAAATAAAAACACTAAAGTTTTTTACCAGTTTCGAATTAGATTTGCGATGATGGGGGCCTAGATTAATGAGGGTACTTATATATAAAACTCTCCGTCGAGCATATAAAATTTTCATCGCAACCTAGGTTTTCGAACTTCGCAGTACAGATTTTTATATTGTTCCAGACTGTATAAAAATCTGAAAAAATACACTTGTGAAAGATTTAACAAGTTTTTGCTATTATATACTTAGGACTGTATTTCATTAGTTTTGTTATAGATTTATCTATCAGAAATCAATCCAAAAATCGACTATGTCTTTAAAATCCAATATTTTCGGCGGTTAATATTGCTATTTATAACTTACATGTAATATATACATATACATTTGAATATCAAAATTATTTTGATGACCTTCCCAGTGAGAAATGACAATGGAATCGACGTCGAATCGATATCTATCTATTATTAGTTCTACTTATTATCATAAGTTCTATTGTCATTAAGATTGCATTTTTAAAAATAAGAGATGATTATTTCCCACCAACAAGTTTGCTGTTGAATTATTCATAACACTGATAAGAAGGAATATTAAACAGCATGAACTCTATTTAAAAAGACAGTATCAATTACAGTTCGTTAAAGAACTCTTACATTTCGCAGAAGTATCACATCTCATAGAAGGTTTCAAGAAACCAAAATAATGTACGACGTAAAGAATAAAACTGTAATGATCACTGGAGCAGCTAACGGAATAGGTTACAAATACGCCGAAATACTGTTACGTAATGGTGCAAGATGTGTTGCCGTTGTCGATCTGCCAATATCGAATGGCCAGAATGCGGTGGTTACTTTGGAGAACGAATTTGGAAAGGGTCGTGCCATTTTCGTTGCCTGCGACGTGATAAAGGCTGACGATTTATTGAAGACGTTCAAAAAGATCATCGACACATTCGAAGGGCTTGATATTCTTATTAACAACGCTGGTATATTGAACGATAAATTTTTGGAGGAAACGATCGATCTCAATGTCAAGGCACTAATTCGCGGCTCTATGTTGGCCTTTGATTACATGGGGAAGCATAAAGGCGGCAAGGGCGGTGTAATCGTGAACATTGCATCCATATTTGGATTGCACCCAGCTGATTCCTTGCCAATATATAGCGCTTCGAAATTTGCTGTCTTGGGATTTAGCCAATCTCTGGCAAGCATGTACGACAAGACTGGAGTGCGAGTGGTTATCATGTGTCCAGGCGTTACAACAACAGCGTTAATCACGAACCTCGACAATAAAATCTGTGACTCTGTCAGCGCTGTGGGCAACGATATCGACTTGAAGAAATATTCGACACAGACAACCGACAATGTGGCACTTGCGATGTTAGATCTTATTCAGAAGGGTAAAAATCAAGCGGCTTGGGTCAGCGAAAATGGTCAACCGCCATACGCCGTGGACTTTCCCCATTATTCCAAACGATCTTTGCCAGTATAAGTTGGTACTTGATATGTTATGAACTTTTTTTCTGGATACTGCAATTCTTCTACTGAATTACTGAATCAAAAAAAAGAAAAAATAACCTAATCAAATAACAATCAATTATATGTTTGACATTATGTCAATTTCAAAATAAATAATCTCATTAAAACTGATCATTTCTACGGATTGATCAAATCTATGATAATTAATATTAATAATCACACCCTTTATCTTAAAATTTCATCTTAAAATCTTAGAAATCATATATAGTTTTATATAAAATTTGTAGCGATGTAAACGGTTTAGAAATAAAAATATCTCACGGAATTGAGAAAAGTCTTTTATAAATCATTATCATTTATATTTAATTATCAATTAAATCGTTATATGTAAGACACATTAATAAGTAATTTTAGTAACTTTGATCTTTTAATCTTTTAGTAACAATGATCTTTTAATTAATTTTCATTTTAAATAAATTGTTTTACCGAATAATATTCTATAACTTCGTAAATACGATTATAATTATGAAAAGCGTTAAAAATAAGCTTTAAATTCGAAAAATATACATATTTGAAAAATAAGATAGTAATGTAGATTATAATCTTGTTATACTTTAAAAATGTAAAATGATAAAAATATATTTATATGTATAAAATATAAATACTTATATTTGTATAAAACGTTATTTTTTTTATGTGAGTTTTTTTTAAGCACATATGTACATAGTAGCTTTCCGAGAATATTCTCTTTATAAAGCAAGATTTATCACAGATATCACACATTTTTATCGATTCTTTTTTACAACAACATGACGTATTTCTGTGCCACAGTAAACATAAAAAGGAAAACTGCAGATTGCATTACAATCTCAGAATGTATCGTAATAACACGCAGTTCGCGATTTTGAATGTAACAAGGTTGCCTCCATTTCACTTATAATAAATCTGAAATTCAAGCTCCTATTGAAAAATGGGGACCGCTATCCTCACTTACATGCGTCTAACATACAGAAGGGTAAAAAGGGTTATGCGATATTTCAAGGTCTCATTGATTCCACTGTTCCATAATTTACAATATGTTTGAATATTTTTCAGTACTAAATTTCAAGATTCGAACAATACATATGTTCTTTGAAATATGATTATACACTTTATGCATTTTGGAATTACATGTATTTTTATATAATCAATTTTCTTATAGTAGTAGTTATGAAGGATCAAACAATTAGAGGATATTACATACAAGGATATGAATACTTTTAATATAATAGTTTATGTTGACTAGCTAGATAATTAAATAAAGGTAATAGATATAGGCAATAATAGAATTGCAAAAACGAGATATTCTTTGTACATGAAGAAATTGATGATCCTAAGAAGGACCGTTTGTAGTTTTTGCAGTTAAGCTTTTTTTTCGGTTTTCTTTGGCAGTAAAACTGCTTGAATGTTCGGCAGTACGCCACCCTGAGCGATGGTAACGCCAGAGAGCAACTTGTTCAATTCCTCGTCATTGCGAATGGCCAGCTGTAGATGCCTAGGAATGATTCTGGTCTTCTTGTTGTCGCGAGCGGCGTTTCCCGCCAATTCCAATACTTCCGCAGCGAGGTATTCCATCACGGCAGCCAGGTAAACCGGAGCACCGGCACCGACACGCTCGGCGTAATTTCCTTTTCGCAGAAGCCTGTGGATACGTCCAACGGGGAACTGCAGTCCAGCACGATTAGAACGGGATTTCGCCTTTCCCTTAACTTTGCCACCTTTGCCACGACCAGACATGTTTACGATTAGAGAACGACGTGAAGCGTACGATATCTCGGCAGGTTGTGTTTTTTTATAACCCAGCTCCAGGCTATTTATATCGCATCACGATAGCTACGTGCGTCCAATGGCGTGACAGATAGATGACGGCGTTACGTGATTGGTGCGCCGTTACTATCGCTTTACTATGTATACAAAAACTATACATTAGATAACAACTTTTTTCTTTTCTTCATATTTCTGCTCCATATTTCAATATTTTTATGATTTTGTTTTTTATTTTATTTCAAAATTTATTCTGGAATTAACGTTGAATATGATTTTTTTGCAGATTAAAAATTTGTTCCTAACTTCAGACTGTTGATTTATTGAATATAAAAAAAAACCGTGTTTTTTTTTTTACAGATATGTGAATTTTCCTGGGAACTGCAATTCTTCGATTTTATAAAATCTAAAAAAAAAGGTTGTACTTACGTGTGTATTTTGATATCTTTTCAATGAGCAGATTTCGTTCTTTAGAAAATTGAATGCTGCCATCCAAAATGAATATTAAAAAATCAATACTCGCGGATATAAAATTTTATGTTTCGCTGCATAGATCAATCATGTTTATAAGAATCTCTAATGATAAAGACAAATAATTCCATTGCATTTTTTTACTCATGTACGATAATTTCCCGTTAAAAATAATTATATACACTGCAAAGAATCCCATTTGGTTGAATCAACTAATCTCTTGTTTAGATATGAGTACGATGACCATTTTCTTAAAGAAAATAAAGGACAAATCTGAAAATTTTAGGACTTTGTTCCTAAATGTTTTCAAACCAGTTTGTGACCGTCAAGAATCTGTGCATTATAAAATTTTATTGCATAGTATAATCAAATTGAGATAATGCGCAGTCTTCTGATAATTTGAGACTGGTCCGACTGTATTGGAACAAACTCTTGATCTGAAATAATAAAAGGTTGGAAGTAATAAAAAATGGGAACAACTCTAGTTTTAATAAATTTAATTTAAAAAATTAAGAAATATAATTAACAAAAACATATCGTATTTATATGCATGAAACTGTAAAATATTTTTCGTAAAAATTTGATCTTGAATATAATATTAGACATTGGAATGCTAGTTAGAAAAGAATTTCCCGTTATATCAAAATAAAGGACAAATAAAGGACCCGTTATATGAAAATAAAGAACAAGATTGAATTTTGAAAATACAAATAAATCTAAAGGATAGCTACCTAAAATAAAGGACTGTCTTTTAAAAGACATCTGTCCTTTACAATAAAAAACATCACCGCAGACATGGACAAACAAATTCTTGGTTGATTCAATCAAATGGAATTCTCAGTAAATGTAGTAGTGTAGTTTATCGTTTCACACGAATATCATATTATCTCGAACAAAACACATACCTAAAAGATTTCATAAAGATACAGCATAAAGATATTTTTTAGACATATGCGTGTTTTCTTGACTAGAATTAAATTAATTTTTAATAATCAAGAATATAAAATATATACAAAGCTAAATGACTTATGGAAACGATCTTTTATTTGCCTTAATTATGAAATGCTAAACATAAATATAATACGTTTTTTTTTATTGCATTATGCGCATGATGGAATACAGTTAAATAAGTCATGGATAACTTATTCAAAAACTCTATAACTGTAATAGATTCTAAAAAAAAAATCGATCAAATTAATATTTGATTCAATCAGCAGCAAAGCAAAATTTTTAACTATAATTGTTTTCAATCTAAACTTTTTTTCATATGAAAAAAGATAATTTTTTATATATAATAGAATTATGTATATCTTTAATAAATGATTTTTTTCCGTAATTGTCACTATTTCATCCTATAGCTGCTATACATATAATTGATTCCTTTATTTGCATCGGTCATATCCATTTTCTACAGAAATAAATTTGTTTTTTGTTCCTATTTTCATGAACAATTTTATTTTGACTGTTTTTTTTTACAAATTGATGTAATTGCCGCACACTTTTTAGACTTCACTTTGCGTTAGCTATAATTTATTGAGGACCTTATCTAAACATCAAGCGTACTTATTGACGACGTATTGATACTTATTTCAACTATATTTTTTACCTATAATTTATTAATGTAAGTTTTACGATAAAGTTGTCACCAATTAATTAATATAAGTCGATTAAATTTTGATCAAAAATAAGGCTTATAATGCTATTTTAATTTTTAACATTTAAAAATCGTATTTTTCCGTTTATTTATAAAATATGAATAAATTTATTACGATTCAACTGATTCTTGCTATGAAAAACAAAAATCGGCGAATCGCAATATCGTCTGAAAAGTTTTGAGCCTCAACATGAAGATGGTATTACTCGTCAAAACAATTTTAGTACTATAATCGTACATACTTTGAAAGATACCTGCGAAAATTGTAGCTACTTCCGGCACTTAGTTGTTGTTTGACAGTCATTTGTGCCAGTCAATGTCAATGTTTTTGTAAAAATGGAAAAAATCAGCAGTCGCCATGGTAAAAATTCACGAATTGCGGTTCGAATTAATTGACCATCCACCGTATTCACCAGATCTGGCCCCCAGCGACTGTTTTCTATTTCCTAGGCTCAAAGTTTGGCTCGGAGGACAGAAATTTTCATCGAACGAGGTCATCGCATCTGTAGACGCCTATTTTGCAAAGCAAGACGCTCAGTATTATTTGAATGGATTAAAGGGGTGGGAGCATCGCTGGAAAAATGTATCGACTTAAAAGGAGACTATATGGAAAAATAAAATTGAATTTGATCGAAAAATTAGTTGTTTCTATGTTAGATTCAAAACTTTTCAGACGACCCTCGTATGTTGCAAATGCAAACAACTGATATTAATTTAAACGAATATCGAATTAAAAACTCTCAATTATTCTCTGTAGAATTTACAGCGAAAGTCGAGCGCATGTCAAGTATGTCAAAACGCACATGAGTTTACGAAGGAAGCTAAGGTAGCCTCGTAGTGTCAATTTGAATAGTTCGCTGTCGTTGAAAGTATTATTTTCCAAAAATAGACAGCCATCATTAACGTCTGCTTTAATACACGTATTATTATATTACATCAGTTTTATATTTTAGTTTGTATAACATTTTTTTACGTTTCTAGAAAAACACGTGTTTAAAGTTTATCGCGCATTTTGGAGGTTATCTCTAACATTGTATCGTCAGAAATCCCCATTTTCAGAAATGTCATTTTATCATTTTTTTTATAATTTTACCAATACTTGTATAATAATTATTGTATAAATTTATGTAACGTGAAGTATGTAAAAGTATCTTTGATATGTGTGTGATATAAAAATAAATAATGAGTGTTTGATTTTACTGTTATATATGAAATTCAATTCAATGATAACAGATGAATACTAATCTCTTTTTTTACATTTCTTTTAATATAACTAATTTTTACTTCTTTTATTTTTTCTCATTTATGTTTACAGATTGTGAAATATATTATTGATAACAAAATGGCGCCCAGGAATGCTAACTATATTGTTTGGATTGATATGGAGGTATTGGAACATTACAAATAACACTTCTGTACACATAATAATTATAATGAAGAGTAATAAAAAAAATTAATTTAGAAACATAAATCAATTGCATGATATTTTTATAGATGACTGGACTTGATGTAGATAAAGATCATATATTAGAAATTGCCTGCGTTGTAACAGATAAAAAATTAAATATTATTAGCGAGGAATTGAATATTGTAATACATCAGTCAGACGCAATATTAGAAAATATGAATGACTGGTGTAAAGAAACCCACAATAAGGTAAACTTTTAACTTATATGGATGATGTTAATATTTTTGAACTTTTTAGCATTTGCAAATTGATATATTTTGAGCTCTGTAATTTAATTATTATATATTTCAGACGGGATTAGTTGAAAATTCTCGCTCAAGTACTATATCATTGGAAGAGGCTGAGAAGACAGTACTTGATCTTTTAAAAAAACATATTCATGAAGGTTCATGTCCATTGGCTGGAAGTTCAGTGTATATGGATCGTTTTTTTCTATACAAGAACATGCCATTAGTTAATAATTACTTGCACTACAGGATTATTGATGTTAGTACAATTAAGGAAATTGCTAGGTAAGAATAAATTTCTTCTATTTTTATATTAAAAAATAGAGATACTGACATTTTTCTGTTATACAATGTAAACGATTAATATAGAAATCTGTCTTGCAATTGACATTTAACAACGATTTTAACAGAAAAATATGATACTATGAATAAATCTTTATAATTTTTAGGAGGTGGAATCCGAATGTATATAATTCGACACCAAAAAAAAGACTAAATCATAGGGCTCTGGATGATATAAAAGAAAGCATTAATGAGCTAAGACATTATAAAAAACATTTCTTTAAGTTGCTATAATTCAATAGTAATACTTAGCATGTTGTATTTGTTGTAATATTAATTTATACAAGGTAATTTATTTATACATAATTAATATTAATTAGTACTTTCCCTGACGAAAATAAGAAGCTTCATGAATGTTTTTTTGGACGCTTAAATGAACGTTTGCAGAAGTTCGTTAAACGTAGAAAAGCTCAGTAGAGTGTTTGTAAAGCGGAAATTACAACGCTGCAGCGTTTGGAAAACGGAATTCAGAAAAGCGTTTTTTGGGCATCTCCAAGTTTGACAGTGAACTCTGCACGAAGATGCATCAGCGTTTACTGCCCAGTAAACGAGAATGCATTGAAATGGATTGAAATGGATTCAGATTTTCAGAAATATGGATTCACGAATATTAAAATAAATGCTTTTCAATCCTGAATGCATTTTTATTCATTTATAGGAATTGCATGGAGCACATCTATGCCTTTCAATCTAAAAATAATATCAACTTTTTCTGTGCATTAATACTGTTCAATTCAAAATTTTGAATAGGAAATGCAGTTTTTCAATCCAATTGCATCCAATTGAATCTAATTGAATCCAATTAAATCCAAAAAAAAGTATTCGCTATTTAAAATACGCATTCGGATAGAAAAAAATTCAATCCATTTTAATTCATTCTCGTTTACTGGATGAGCGTCCTCTGAAAAGTGTTGCTTTAGCATTACAGAACTTTCACGAAACGATATATACTGTATTTTATAAGAGTTTCTGAAAGTGTTTAAAATTCAATGGCTGTTGTAAGCGTTCTTATAAAGTTTAAAACCATATAAATTTTCAAAAAATCGTCATTCGACGGTTGACAACGCTGTATAAAGCTTTCTTATTTTTCCAACCAGACAGTAGGGAGACACTCATCCTCGATCTCACATAGAACATAATTCCAACATTTTCCAACTATTGTCAATACATCTACGGTAATGATTTATGAATTTGCTGAAGATGGTTTGAAAGAAACCGAAATTTCCAAATCAAATAAGTTGGTATCGACAGTCATTGTACAATTTTAATATATATATTGTGTGAATATTATTAGACTATTGTATAAATTGCGCACCAATTACTGCGCTGTGTTAACGCTCTCATTGTCCGTACATTATATTATTGTTTCTTATTTTCGTCAGGGTTTACACTTAAAAAATTTCATGTATTTATCAATATGAAATAGCAGTAAGAAAGTTTTAACCCAGACAGCACAGAATATTTATGATAAATATGTATTAATATTCACTCATATTATTTATAATAAATGTTTATAATCTGTGCAATTATCTAAGAGATCACAAAAATAAAATATTTATAAAATATTTAAAATAAATCTTACAAATATTTATGAACATTTTGTAAATATTTTATAAATATTGTATGCTGTCTGGGAAGTTTTAGGAGAATTTAATGTCCGTTTCTATCAATATAGTTTAATTTTAATCTCGGTTTAATATTAGAACTGTGGCTGTGCCATTTTTTACCCATCTGATTTTTCTTTTTCAATTAATTTGGATTTGCACATTTTCAGTTAATTTGGAATTTTAGATTTTTGTGACTTTTTATAAATAATTATAATTAATTACAAGTAATTTTACTTTTATGGTGACAACCTTCCCTCGTAAAAGCCAAATTTATCTTGAATCGCGATTGGATTAATTTAGACCCGCGGTTCTAGTTAACTATATATATAAAACTCTTCATCTTTTTTTTTAGGATAACAAAATTCCTAAGATAACAAATTCAATAAATAAATTACAACAAATAATTGGGAATTGGCTTCAAAAAAGCTTTATTTTAATAATAAAAAAATAATTAGTAGTACATGTTTTGGCTAATCTTTTAGCCTTCTTCAACAAAACGACATAAAAAATTATTACATTAAATTGGTATCTATCTGGCTGCAATCATTGAGACACAGTAATCTCATTCTTCCATTATGGAAAAAATTCCCCAGTTGAAAAGATAGTGAATGACTAAGAATCCCACAATAATGTAACTGATGATCAGAATAGTCATAAATTATTTTGATCATAAATTCAATAATTATAATATTATAATAATTATAATACAATTAAAAACATGGTCAATGAATAAAAATATATTGAAATTTAAAAAAAATGTTTCATACTACTGTCAAAATTGTGAATAATTTGACAATAAAAGAACAGTTCGATGCGAATTATGGCAATGTTAAAAATGTATTCAAATGTAGATAGATACCAATTTATACTGTAATAATTTTTTATGTTACTTTGCCGAAGAAGACTAAAAAATTAGCTGAACCATGTGTACCAAATATTGAGATAAAGCTTTTTTAAAGCTATATTGCGCATCGTCTACAGTGCTGATTCCCAATTTCCTGTTGTCATTTGTTTATATTGATTGAATTTTTTTTAGTCCCAAGAGCCCTTTTTTCCACCAATATAAGATAAATTTCGGTTTAACTTACTGTTTATTTTTTTCCTAAAAAGAAATTCTCAGAATTAAAAAAATAAAGAGTAAATTAAATCGAGATTAAAGTTAATCTTACGTTAGTAGAACTGGACCTAAATAATTAGAATAAGATGAAGATTTGAATCGAGAATAAATTCAGTAATCGAGAATGGATTAAAATGGATTGAAATTTTTATGCATATTTTATGTCTAATCGAATCCAATTGAATAAAAAAAACTTTATGCAATTGGATTCAATTGAATTGAAAAACTGCATTTTCTATTCAGAATTTTTAATTTAGCAGTATGTATATATATATATATATATGCATAGAAGATGTGAAGATGACAGAAGACACACAGAAAAAGCTGCTGACATTATTTTTAGATTGAAAGGCATAGAATATGTTTTTTGCAATTCCTATAAATGAATGAAAATGCATTCAGATTAAAAAGGATTTATTTTAACGTTTGCGAATACGTATTTCTGAAAATCTGAATCCAATACAATCCATTATTGTCGTTTATTGGGAAGTTAATCTTCATTAAAATAGGTAATTTAGGTTGATAAATTTCATGTTGTGAATAAATGTATGAATATAACATGAATTATAAGAATTATTTTTCAATGGACATAATAAAAAATCAATAAAATATAGCGTAAATTTTATTTTTACATCTGTATTTGAATTGAAGCTTTATATTTAGGTTCGGTTCCACAAATATAAGATTAACTTTAATTTCGGTTTTAATTTTCTATCTTTTTCTAATTCTTGGAAATAGAAAAAGATAAATAGTAAGTTAAAAGTCGAGATTAAAATTAATTCTACATTTGTGAAATCGAGCTTTATAAAGTGGCATCGTATGTATCAACCAATAAGCGCGCTGAAAACTGAGTGCAACGATCTGTTTACGTGATGGTCCGTCTACAATACACGTAGTAAACTTAATTTAAGGCATCGTCTACAACATACGAAGTAAGCTTGGTTTAAGAAGCAAGAGATTGACCAATCACAGTCGATTGTGAAAAGAATAATCGACTGTGATTGGTCAATTTCTTACTCTTACTTCTTAAACCAAGCTTACTATATGTATTGTAGATGGACCATTAAACCAAGCTTACTACGTGTATTGTAAACGGGCCATAAGGCCAAAATCAGACTACGCATCGAATATTGAGATTGAATATTGAAAGATTGAAATTTGACCAATCAAAACAATAGGAGTTAAAATTTCTTTGTCCTCATTGGTCAAATTTTAATCTTCAATCTTCAACCTCAATCTTCAATGCGTAGTCTGATTCCGGCCTGAGGCACTCATATGTACATTCAATATTATGAGCATTCAGTGAGGTCTGTTTGGTTTATATTTTTAGATCTAACGGAATATGCCAATCAAATGCAAGAGCTCACTGATCGCTCAGTGTAGTATTAGGTCTGTTCGTGTTGCTTGCACTTTTGGCACTCGGCATCTTCGCTTCCTCTCTTTTCAAAGTCAAATATATATCTATCCCATTTTAAGTGCAAAAATATTTGGGGATTGCATGCAACGCGAACAGACCTATTGAATGCACCCAAATAGGTGCATCCAGAAGCGCAGAGCGCTCAGTTCTTGCATCTGATTGGCATATTCCATTAGAGCTAAAAATATAGACCAAACAGGTACAAGAGTCTCACTTAGCGCTTAGTGAACGGTCGTGCTTCTGGATTCATCTAGTTACTAGTGATTTGTACGTCGTCACCTGGCGGCGATCGTGGGAAACATCTCAATTCAAATTCTTCAACGGATAGTGTGGCTGTTTTCTGGCAATTGCTGGCGTGTGGCGTTTATAAACAGTAAATGAACGCGAAATAAAACGCAGAATCATTCAGTTAATGAATGTAAAATTGTAATTAATCGTGTTGTATCGTTGTGAGAAATAATTGTACAACAAATTATCCAAAATGAATGATACACGTAACGCGAAGAAAGAGAAGAATCAGCATATACAGGTTTTCGTGCGTGTCAGGTAAGTGATGATAATTATTTGCGTTGCTGACGCATTATTGCGTGTGTGATTGAGGAAATTGAAACTCTGTGCATAATTAGAGGTCTATAAAATTCTGTCTTAAAAATTTTTTTTTAATCTGTTTCCCCCTGTTTAACAACTT
This sequence comes from Mycetomoellerius zeteki, assembly GCF_001594055.1. Taxonomy (NCBI): domain Eukaryota; kingdom Metazoa; phylum Arthropoda; class Insecta; order Hymenoptera; family Formicidae; genus Mycetomoellerius; species Mycetomoellerius zeteki. Next base: position 4,892,097 of record NW_017256287.1, on the reverse strand, counting down.
TAATTTCTCCATTAAATAAATATTAGCTAATACATTCATTTTTGTTACGTTTATTTTCTATGTTAATATTGGCCTGTTATCTTTATGGAATAATTTTTTTCAATAGGCCAATAAATCAGAGCGAGAAATTTGGAAAATCTATTTCTGTATTGGAATTGCCAACTAACAAAGAAGTAGTGGTGCATGAAAGGATACAAGGCAGTCATTCAAAAAAATTCACATTTGACAAAGTATTTGGACCTGCATCGAAACAGGTATGAGACAAATATGTTTCTTTGTATTATATAAAAAAATTAAATTTTTTATCTTAAATGTTGCTTTGAAGAAATGTTTGTTTTAAAAAAAAGATTGTAATCTTTAGATAGATGTGTATAATGCAGTTGTTAACCCTTTGCTTGACGAAGTATTGGCTGGATATAATTGTACAGTTTTTGCTTATGGCCAAACTGGAACTGGAAAAACATTTACTATGGAAGGTGTCAGCAATGATCCATCATTACATTGGCAAAGTGTAAGTTGTATTGTTTAAAAATATATTAAGTATTGTTAAATAAATGTTATGCATCAGATCTAATAAAATTTTAATATATAAAAATATAAACAATATAATGAATATAACATATATATATAACTTAGAATAACTTTAAATTTATTATAATACAAAGAAATAAATAGAACTTCCTGATTATTGAATTACAACAATGCTTGATATATAAGAAATTAAAGAAGATTAGAATAATCTTCTAAAAGAAATAAAATAATTTACATCTATATGATTTTATATATAGCTGTAAATTTTCTTTCTTTTAAATTATATTCTAATCTTCTATAATTTCTTATATAAAATTTTGAACTAACTTTCATATCTTATTGTACCTTATAAATGTGATAATGTAATGTATGCTTGTATAATTGAGATTTATTTTTATAGGATACTACAGCTGGTATTATACCACGTGCATTGAGTCATTTGTTTGATGAATTACGTTTGTTGGAATCACAAGAATATACAGTTCGAGTTAGCTTTCTTGAGTTATACAATGAAGAATTATTTGATTTATTATCACCTACTGATGATGCATCTAAAATAAGGTAATATTATATTCTTATAAAAAATATAAAAATTAGATCAGCATAGTATTTATAATCCTTTAGGCTTTATGAAGATGCCACAAGAAAAGGTTCAGTGATCATTCACGGATTAGAAGAAGTAACTGTACATAATAAAAATGAAGTTTACAAGATCTTAGAAAAAGGATCGGAGAAAAGACAAACAGCTGCAACTTTAATGAATGCTCATTCAAGGTTATTCTTGTCTTAAATTAAAAATATGTAATTTATTTTAAAACTTTACGCTACTTATATATTTTTCCTTTTAGCCGTTCCCATACAGTATTTTCAATTACTATTCATATAAAAGAGAATAATGTGGATGGCGAAGAATTATTAAAGACGGGAAAATTAAATTTAGTAGATTTAGCCGGGAGTGAAAATGTTGGAAGATCTGGTGCAGTTGATAGGAGAGCGAGAGAAGCAGGAAATATTAATCAATCACTATTAACCCTTGGTCGAGTTATAACAGCACTTGTTGAAAGAGCACCTCATATACCATATCGGTAACATAAATTTACGTAATATAATTTCATAAATACGAATATATGAGAAATTTAAAAATTACATTAACATTAAAATTTAATAAATATCTATCTGTGAAATATATTGATCTAATCTATTTTTTGTGTTTTTTATTGGTCAGGGAATCAAAATTAACAAGACTTTTGCAAGAATCATTAGGAGGACGTACAAAAACATCAATCATTGCAACAGTGTCTCCAGCGAGTATAAATCTTGAAGAAACCTTATCGACATTAGATTATGCTCATCGTGCTAAAAACATTACAAATCGTCCTGAAATCAATCAGAAATTGTCTAAGAGAGCATTGCTTAAAGAGTATACAGAAGAAATTGAGAGACTTAGAAGAGACTTGTTAGCAGCACGTGAACGAAATGGTGTATATTTGGCGCATGAGAATTATAATGAAATGCAAACATTAATTGAAAATCAAACCAGGGAAATTGAAGAAAAAATAGCACACATCAAAGTACTTAAAGAAACTATGGATGCTAAGGAAGTAATTACACAATGATTAATTTCTATTTTATTATAGTATAAACACTATTAAGTAATTAATACTTATCCTAAATTTTATTTTTGTTTAGGAAATATTTAATGATTTAGAAGAGGAACATGTCGCACAAACTAATTATCTGCATAAAACCGAAGAACAATTAGAATGCACTACACATATTTTAAAATCGACCGAAGCTCTTTTACAAATGACAGAACGTGAAAAAGAAGAACAATGTCACATAGTAGAAAAACATGTATCTGCAGAAAAACAGCTTTTATCGCAAGCACAAACACTCTTGGATGTAGCGGATGCGGCGACAATCGATGTAAATAAGCTTCAAGATAAAATTTATTATAAGAGGTAACTACATTATTTTTCATATTTATTTATTATATTCATCATCATCTCAGTCCTATTGCTTGTGGCCGAGCGTGATGACTTTTCTCATATGCCTGTGGTGTGCATGCTGGTTCTACACAGTCATTTGGGACCTACAGTTTCGAAACATCGATTCCGAACAACGAAATTTTTATTAGAGAAGTGCTCTTAAGCAAAGATACTCTCAGTGATTTGCCAGTGTCTTCTGAGAGGAGATACGAGCGTATGAAAATATTTTTGATTCTGGCGCGAATCGAACTCGGGATCTCTAGCATAGCAGACCAGTGCGCTGTCTGCTCTGCTACGCTCGCTCTCAAAATTTATTATATTATTAAGCATTAATATTTTGTGATATAGATTAATATTTCTTGAATAATATGATAGCATTATATCATTTAAAAAATCTTAAAATTAGGTCATTTAAAAAAATACATTTAAAAATACATGTTCATAGACAATTGGAACAAGAAAACGAACATATCAGTCATCAGTTCCGAAGTAATATTTCAAAACAATTTCAAGATATGGAAAATAATGTTACAGTTAATACACGAGGATTTATAGATTTTTGCACTTCTATGAATAGTAACATTGGTAAGTAAAAATTATCAGGACACACTTGATAAATGTGGGATACGTACATTATACAGATATTTTTACAGATTCACAAATGGAACTATTTAAAAAAGATATTCATGCACTAATCTACCATATGTCGAATGATATTGTTAATAAACAAAAGTTAGCAACAGATGAAATCATGAATAATATACATAATTCGGTAAGTATTATTTACATATATAAAATACAACAAAAAAAAATGTATATAATAAAAATTTCTCTTTAGTACAAACACTATCATGAGTGGCTAGACACAGAAATGGCACATTCATCTGATATGACTCAACATGAACGTAAATCTTTGAATGACATATCCCTAAAACTAACATCAAAAGTTAATGATTTGATAGAAGTTAATAATATGGAAATTGTAAAGAACTTACGTCGTTTAAATGATAACGTATCTCAGAAGTTTGATGAATTATTGGCATATACAAATGAATCTACAAGACAACTTTGTAATAACAAGTTGCAAGAACGTGATAATTTACATAAAAATATAGATATGATAAGACAGAATGTACAAACTATTCGTCAAGGTGATGATAAAATCATGGAAGATCAAGAAAGATTTAAAAAGGTATGATTTAGTAATAATTCTGTTATCTGATGCTATTTTTTAAATAACATTTTTGTTTATTTTTTGATTGATATTTTAATAATTTTATTCAAATTATATATATTGTCCTTATTTTACAGTCATTTGAAAGTCTATGGCTACAATTTAACAAGTTAAATGAAAACATGAATGAGAATTATTCCACTGCATGTGCTACCTTAAATCATGTTAATGAAGTTTGCAGCAGTACAACTAATGATATTCTCAATAACTGCCAAAAGACTGTTGAAAGTAGTGAGACTCTGCAACAAGAAATTCAGAATGGTATAAATATACTCAAAAACGATGTTGTATCTAACACGGAAAAGGTAACATTTAACTTTCATTAATTTTCAAATTATTAAATACTTAAAATAATATGAACAAGATAATATACTAATTCTGTATCTTTTATTCTGTAGAATTGGACATTAGCAGAGCAAATTGTAAAACATAGCCGTAATTTGACTAACGAACTTCAAATTGACTTAAATAATCACTGCGATGTACTAGTACGGAATGAACTACATGTCGAAAGTAATACGACACAAATGAAACAAAAATTGAAGAAAGATGATTCTTCTTCTATTGAATCTATCAAAGTAAATCTATTTTGTGTATACATTAAAATTATTTTGTACATGTATAGAGATAATACATATATCTAATTGTTTCTCTTACAGAATATGTATGATACACTAGTACAAAGAAGTCATGATCACAAAAAGCTTGCGGAAGAATTAAAAGAGAAAAATCTACAAATGTCCATAGAACTGAATGATAAGCTTGCAAGTCAAAGTAAACATTCATCTGTCTGGAATGACAAAACACTTACAGAAATGCATTTAATACAAGAAAAAATTGGCAAATTCCTTGAAGATTTACGGCATGATACACCTACAGGTAAATCTCTAATTTTTATCATCATCTCAGTCCTATTGCTCATGGCGTATTGAGTGTGGTGATTTCTCATATGCCTGTGGTGCGCACGCTGGCACCACCAGCGTTGTACACAGTCGTATGGAACCTACAGTTTAACGTCGATTCCGAACGACGAAATTTTTATTAGAGAAATGCTCTTGACAAAGATACTCTCGATGGTTTGCCATTGCCTTCCGAGAGGAGATACAAGCGTATGAAAATTGGTTCTGCCGGAAATCGAACCCGTTTTATCGAAAGTTTTATTGCAATCTGGTGCAGTAACAAAAAACAGACTTGAAAATTCATTTAACATTTCTTTTTAGGTTTAACGCCAGCAAGAAAAGAATATCAATATCCACGACACCTTATTGCAACTTCGCCACATGAACGAATTATTCAGCGATTTAGAGAAACAAGAAATTACCTCGAATGTTCCGATGATGAAGTAAATATAAATTCCGAAATTACATATTGCTAAAGAATAAATTGTAGGGATTATTGAAAATATATGAATATATGTTATGTATTTACAGGAAACAATATTGGTCAATAATAACTCGCCGAAAAAAAAATGTCCAAATGCAAATTAAATACTTCAACTGGTAATCAGTTGCATTTTATACTTAACAATAAGAATTATATACATTAATTATATACATTAGATCTATATAAGGATATTTTCTTACAATGATAGAATGTAATTAATGGAATTCTAAATAAATCTTCGACAGGACATAATTCATACAAATCTATTGCAATATATTATAAAGGTATCGATAAAAGATTTATTCTTAATATTAGTATATAAGTTAAATATTAACACATGAATTGACTGCACAATTAATTTTTGTAATAAACATAAATAAACATTGTAAGTATTCGGATTGAATTGGTATTGAATTTAATAACCACTTATGGATTTTTTCCGACCAGAGAAAAAAATTGAATTTTGCAATTTTGATTTTTTATAATTTATATATACATATGCTATCCAATAATTAATTACAATTACAGCCACTTGTACTTAACACATGAAGATATGAAAATCTCGAGAAATTTTAACATTATGTAGGAAAAAAAATATATAATACAAAAAAATGAATCCTTTGTATTTATATACAGAATTACAAGCATTAAAATTATATACTATGAACGGAAAATATTCGTTTTATTTATGGTGTAGGTGTGAACGAAAGATTCATTGGCGATAGTTGACTTCCAGGTGTTGCATCCGTTCGCGTTCTTTGCTCAATCACAGGATCCGTTTCGTTCATATCATCCACCTGGAAAAATTAACGAAATTCAATTGTTTTGCTAATTATTAGTAAATAATGTTACTTACCACCATAGAAGTTTCTTCTACTTTCACTCTTTTTTCAGCGATAGTTCGTAACAGCACCTTTGCTTCCTCTTTTGTTTCATCAAACTGAAGGCACTTCTGTGCATAGTGATTAGCTTGATCCAATTGTTCCTTCTTTAAGTGATACTGTGTGAGATATTTATATGCATGACTCAGTTCTGTTCTATCGACACTTCGAAATTCGTCCATTACAAAATCTGTATAAGCTGCCGCTGCATGATCGTGTTCTCCTAATTTCTCGTACAGTCTGTGGCAAAACAAAATATACATATATTATTTCTGTCATTTTAATACTACATATCGGATACATACGTTGCTAATTTTAAGAGTGCCATTCCTTCTATATCGCCTACATTGCATGCCTTGTAATAACATTTGAGTGCGTCTTGAATTTTATCCTGCTTTTCATATGCTTCGCCCAAGGCTAGAACCATCCTACTATCATGGGGCCTTAAAAGCTGAGCTTGTTTATAATAATATAGTCCATAAAATGGCATTTTCAAAATTTCGTACGTCTGACCCAAACCATACCATGCTCTATAGTCTCGTCTGTTCACCTCTAGCAAGTTGAAAAATATAAATGAAAGATGTGATATGTTGCCGATGCAAACAAAAAATGTTCAAAGAATTTACCAATCGCCTGTCTATAACTATGAATAGCACCATTGGTATTTTTCATTTCCATAAATTCATGACCTAACAATGTCCAAGCTGATAAATATTGAGGATTCATTTTTAATGCTCTGTGAAAATACATCACTGCTTTTTGATGATCAGCTCTTAAGCTGTAATAATTTCCTAAAAGGGCATTATTTTTTAAATATTTCTTAAAGTGTATTTTCCTTAAATATGAAAGTGTGCTTTTCAAAGACATGTACAATTAATACTTACCAACTATACAACAAGTCTCTAATCTGTATTTATCTATCTCAGTAGCCCTGTGCGCCAAATCTGCTAATTCAACTTTCATTTCTTTCACGTAAAGTAAATTCGAATAAGTATCCATGTTATCAAGGCAATATGGATCTTCATCTATTATTCTTTTGAAAGTTTCTATTGCATTATCAACATCTAAAATAAAAAATTTTTATGATATTCAAGCAACTTATTGCTTATTATTAGAATATTATTTAGAAGAAATATATTTCAAATAATTATGAACATGTGATAGATTTAACTAAATTCTAAAATCAATTTATATAATCAAGAAAGAAGATTAATTCAAAATATTTCAATAAAGATTATAAACAGTTGTTTATTCTAAATATTGAATTCGCTAACTCGCCTCTTCTGTAATGCACTGCAATTGCAGTTTGAGCTAAAACATAACCATTTTTCTGAAAACCCATTGATTGCAATTGACAATATAATGCTAAGCCTTCATCTATGAGCTGTAATTCTAAGTACATGTGTGCCATAAAAAAATATTTCATCCAATGATTAGGAAGGCATAAGCTCTCCAGCTTCTCCCTGTCTGTGATTAATGCAGCCAGCTCTAACCATGCACCCCAATGCATAGGCTCCTTATGAATAGATTCTACTAGAACATCTGTCGCCTCTCTAATGAGTTGTAGCTTCTTCAATGTTACACCAAAAAGATATAGTCCATAACCATCTAGCTTCGATGCCAAATGATCCGATCTTAAATCGGCACAAAGGTACTTTAGAGTCTCGTTCTTCAGAGGATCCGGTGGCACATCCGTCATGTCGTCTATCTTCTTTTTCTCCCCTGATAAATAACGTGAATACAAATGTAGAAATCTAATCTTAGGACTTACGCAGTCCATTGTGAAATAAGCCGCTCTATCGTATTCCTTTAAATCAAAGTATGTTTTAGCCAAGGTATAGATATCTTCTGCTTCACTGATCTCTGGTACCTTGGCATGTATAGTCAAATCATCTATATCTACATTTTTCAATGAATAATTTAATTCCGCTAACCTATAACAAAGAGACATGAGTGTGGAATCCTAAAAGTGTACACAAAGGACTGTAATATATTTACTCAAGCAAAAATTCACCATTTGGTAGTGTGCAGCAAACCACGCTGGGAGCATTCGTGTATTGCATGCAGAAGATCCAATTTAACCTCTTTAAGATTGAACTTCACGGATTCCTGCATTTTGCTCAGCTTAATTGATTCTTCTACGTTACGTCACTTACAAAAATAATAACATTTAATGTTACACAGCCAGAAATAAATTCTTATTTAATTAATCTACATTTCTTAATGCAACTTGCTTGTATGCCGGCATATTTGTTTACAATCATATGCAGTGTGAATCCAGCATTAGGCTGCGGTCCACTTGACGTTACAAACGCTTCGAAGCATTCTTTGGCTATGTTCCAAATTTACTGCCAGCACAGAAAATGCTACAGTTTATGTTACGTGCACTATAGATTTTCAGTACTGGCAGTCAATTTTGGAACAGTCTTTGATTAGTCAATTCGTAAAATTTTTTGTTCTGATTGGTCGCTCAAACGCTTCGAAGCGTTTGTAGCGTCAAGAGGCCCGCAGCCTTAAGGTGCGTTCAGGGAGACGCTATTAGCGCTATTGTGTCATTCTATCCTTGTTTTACGTTTAATAAACAACGAAGATAGAATGACAGAATAGCGCTATTAGCGTCTTCCCGAACGCACCATTAATCTAACACAAATATTCGTGCATGGAACTTACTAAAGGCTGCTGCACATGAAACTATTTAAATGCATAAACAAAAAAATAGCATATTATTTTTGCTGAATAACAAGAAATTATTTAGCAAAATATGTATTGGATATTTCATCGACCAAGAAAGACTTTTGCGCTAAGCTGTTGTAATTGGAGATTTTCATGAGCACCTGCCTGTTCCAAATGACGCATTTGTCACATTTTATAAATATGCGGATATAGAATGTCGTCACGTGGAGTAATGCAAAGAAAGAAAATATATTCTGAATTATAAGAAAGAAAATGTTTAATAAAGAATATAATTCAAATATAATGTCTACGTATCGTTTGATTTCATGGGTAAGATAATTATAAATAAAACATCTAGATTGTCACGTTATTTGACGAAAACTTTTATCGTGCGTGTACACACTTCGTGAGATCAGATTTTCTGAATACGCATGCTGAGTGAAAGCAAAAATTAGTAGTAAAAAATTAAAATAGCTAAACTTTCAAAATGTAAATCTATAGCAGATTTAAAAAGAATCTGAAAAATCTTGGGTATACTTTACAGGGTGCAAATTCCCACGGTCAACTAGGACAAGGTTTATTATCCGAGCAATTTATTCTACCTCAAGAAGTTGATTTATCCAGATGTTCCCTGAGGCCAGAACTCATCAGGAAAATTGTCGGTGGTGCTGGACACACCCTGATTTTAGACACAAATGGTCGTGTTTATTCCTGTGGACTGAACAACAAAGGGCAAGCTGGAAACACCAACATCGAGCAAGAAAATATTCTGATGTTTCAAAGGATATGTGCTCTTGAACATGAAATAGTGATTGATGTCTGCTGTGGATGGGACAGTTCCGCAGCATTAACAAGGAATGGCGAGTTATATGTATGGGGTTCCAATCGTTATGGACAATTAGGTTTGGATCCTTCAGTTTATCTTTCAATACCTCATCCCCGCAAAATTTCATTTGGCGAGAAAATAAAGAATGTTTCAATGGGTCTGCGACATACCGCCGTAGCAACAGAGAACCATGAGCTCTATGTTTGTGGATCAAATAATAGGGGACAATTGGGTTTGATTAATCCAGAAACCATGAAGCTTTATAGTCTTCTTGGTGCATTCACCAAAGGTATATAACAAATCATACTTTGAATAATTTTTTTTCTGTAAAAATAAATGTATAAATTAAAAAATTCTGAAGACATTAAATTTCCTCGAATATCTATTAATATATTTTTTATTATATGTACTATTATTTTATAGTGTATTTATAGTTTCAATATTTACTTATCACTCTTATGGATTGAATTTTATACATTTTAAATCATTTATTTCATCACTTATAACTTAAATAGTCGACAACTGTTCTATTGAAAATACATTTCATTATAAGAAAATGAAAATATTTCCATTTAATTAAAACACAGGTGAACAGTTACAGAACGGACAATGCAAGGAAACGTGGAAAATGTTACCTGTGGTCAGTATCATACTATTGTCCTAACAAAAAGACAAACATATAATATATATGTCTTTGGTGATAACAAGCATGGACAGCTGGGATTTTTTCCAAAAACATCTTCTGAAATACGAATATCGCAACCTTTATGTATTCTACTCTCTGGCATACAACACGATGTACCAATTCAAATTCATACAGGCTGGAGCCACATAAATATTTTGAGCAGTAAGTAAACTAAATTCACTTTGTGTTTTTGCTACATATATTGAACTGTTTACATATTAAAATACACATATAATTTCAGACGGTATTATTTTTTCGTGGGGAAGAAATGATTATGGTCAATTAGGCCGTTCTTTATTGAAACCACAGGATGGAATTTTTATGGAAGAGAGACTTCAGTGTATTGAACACATCCCGAAAATCGTTCAACTTTCAGTTGGATCGGAGCATAATATTGCCTTAACCGGTAAATTATTATATGCGATAAAAATGTGCAAATGCTAAAAAAATAAAAGACGCGGCAAATAATTACAATTTTATATAATTGAGAATGTATATTTAAAAATATTTTATTATATATGTCATAAGAAATAATTTAATTTAACAGATAATGGAGCAGTGCTGTGCTGGGGCTGGAACGAGCATGGAAACTGTGGTAACGGAAAAACGGAGAATGTTTTACAGCCAAAATTTCTTCCAGTGCCATCTAAGTCCGTTGCTGTTCTCGTGGGTGCTGGCGCAGGACATTCATTCGCTGTGATAAAAGACACTAGCTAATTGCGATATTATATTATTGCAAATTTGTTATTTATTAAATATTAAATCATGTACCTGCAATAAAGTATTTTTATAAATATATCTTGATATTGTTGGTCAATTCGTTATTTTATTGCAGTATTATAAGACAAAGGTAAGTAAAATCAATTACACAGAATTCCGTATTCATCTTCTACATTTTATATAAAGTAGATATAACGTAAGTTTCATTTTCTAATATAAAGATTAAATATAAATGCATAAAAACAATATTTTTATATGATATTTAACTATTAGTTTTATTTTTCTAATATAAAGAATAAGGGCTAATTGTTCCATCTTCGGATAAACTATAATTTATCTACTACTGGATAAACAAAAGAATAATATCATAAGAGAGTAAGACAGTGAGCTAAAGTTTACCGAAAGGTGAAACAACCCAGCCTAAATGTAAATGCGTAAAAGCGATATGTTTTTTGTTACCCTGGCGGAGAAGTTTTACGAAAAACTACATAGGTTGAGACAAGATCTTAGAAATTATTAGTTTTTCATAGATATTCGTAGTGGGACGTAAAACGGCATTGTTTCTTTGAAAAACCTAGAAATCCCCCGCCTTCAAACAACGTCACTCTACATCTCATTACGAATATCTATGAGAAAAACTAAGAATTTCTAAGATTTTGTCTCAATCTATATAGTTTTTCTGTACTTTTTCGTAAAAATTTTTTTCCGCCAGGGTATATAGACAAAACAGGAGAGTCATGAAATGTACAAATCTTTATCAAGAGAATAATAAAAATGATTGTATTACAGCCGCGAAACAGAAATGAGAAAAGTTATAATAAATAGATCAGATATGAATCAATCTTTCGTGAGACGATCAGAAATTCATAATCAATCTCTTGCATAGTTAGCCCGAAGGCAGTATAGAAAATGCGTATATAACTTCACCTGCGGCAATTTACCACCTGTCAGTAGGCAACTGTCAACGAAGCGTACTGGAAAGGAAACAATAGATAGACATTTGTTCCCTTCGCTTCGCGAGATATTACCGCGGCAAAGGAACCTGACATAAAATAGTTCGCGTTGGATTATTTTTTTAAAGAACACTTATAGAAAGATGCTTCGATCACGTTCTCAAAGCAGCTTGTAGTAAGTTAAACCGAAAACGTACGGTTTCTTTTTAATTTTTTGTCGCCATTTGACATATCATAAACAAATCGTAAACAAACCTTAAATTAAATGTCTATTTTATTTGCTAGTGAGCAAGAAGCGAAGTTTGTACAAGATCGCATAACGGGCGTGGAAAAACATTTCGCCGAGCTATGCTCAATATTCGCAGCGTTCACCAGAAAAGCTGCCAGGTGCTCCTCCGACCAACAACCATATCGATTATTTTTCCTTAGTGACATATTCTTATTCTCTATTGTTTTGACAACAATGTGCTCCGTTTTGTTCGCTATTTACTAATTTATTTTTTCAGATTGCGTGATAAAAGCGATGAAGTGGCTAAAATGATACAAACTTACGCAGATTCGGAAGTCATAAATCGATCAATGAGCACCGGACTAGCGAATTTTTCCGCAACATTATCAGTCATCGGTGATTATAGGTAAAACTAGTTTGTTTCAAATAATTTTCTTTAATAGTTTTCTTCATAATGTATAAAAAATGTTAACTTTTTTGTGTAAATAATTTTTACATTCAATATTGGCATATATAACTAAAAAATAAAAAATTATAGCGTTACCATCTTCATTCACACAATAAAATAAAAAAAAATCTTTATTTTTTTTTATTAAATCATAGCTTTTTATTCCTTATCGAATGCGAAAGAGAGAGATTATTAGAAATCCTTTAAATAATCTTTTAAATAATCTTCGTTTGATTTACCTATGCTATTTTAATTGCGTTGTATGTTTTATCTTTTACTTTAACATTATTTTGATTTATACCTACTTTCACTTCTAAAATTATCGATCTGCTCTACAGAGATGCAGAAGTACAAAGATTGGATGCCAAGGTGATTGTACCTCTTTCGCAATACGCAATGATTTGCAAACATGCCCGCGACGATGTAAAAAACACGTTTGCAGCACGCGACAGAGAACTTACAAGACGAAAACATTTGGACAAAGTTCGAGAAAGAAACCCCAGAAATCGTCAAATGATAGTATCCTTATAATTAAACATTTATTTCAACATCAGTTAATTTTAATTATAACTTAATTAATTCTAGACCTTTCGTAACAATAAAACAAAACATTAAATTAATAATTAAGAACAAGATATTAATATTAATAAAATAATTTTAAAGCGATATAACTAGTTTGTCGTTTCAAGAATATCTCGTTATCTTACGTTATAAATCTTTAACTGAAAAAGAATATCAGTCTCAAGCTGAATCGGAGCTGACGAAAGCGTCCATCGAAGTATCCCGAGTAGTAAAAGGACTGGAGGAACAAATCGACTCATTCGAACGACGAAAGTTGCACGATTTGAAGTCCATACTTTTAGATTTTGTCACTGTCGAATTGAGCTTTCACACAAAGGCCCTTGAGCTTCTGACCAAAGCATATCAAGATGTTGCAGCTATTGACGAAATTAAAGATATTGAGGTGAGGTAGAAGATCTAATTTCAATTTTTTTTTTAAATCATGTCTAGCTAGTTAAAGTTGAAAAAGAATTATATTTATAAAATATGTATTGTAACTGTATTGATACTTGTATGACAAGTGTGGTCAATATTGTTTATCCTTCAACATGCAGGACTTTCAAAACGCGAGAGGAGAAATGAACGGGGTAAACTTGCTTCAAATTGATATTTGTTATTACGATTTAATGAGAAAGACACTTAACATTTCAATATTACCTTTACTGTTAAATGCTGATGCAATCTCGTAATCATTATCCAAATAAAGTACTACTTCTGTATTTAGGAATTTCGAGACACATTACGAGTTCCCGATTCCGTGGCAAGATTAGATACTGTGGGCAGAACTTCATTTCGACAGGCTTACTCATTAACGAACTTAGCCACTCGATTCGCATCTTCGCCTTCGGCGTCACAGAAATTAGCTAATCGAGGAACCGAATCTGCTGTAAGTACAAAATTCGAATACGTATCGCTGTAGTTTTTATTTTTGGATTTTAATATAACAAATTTTAGGATTCTATACGAACTGCATACACAAACTCTTCCGAGTCGGTTCAAGTTGAAGAATATCCAGACAGCACAGAAGAAACGGAATCAGAATCAATTCGAGAGAAGCCTGTGAGAACTAGGCAGAAATCTATGTAATTTTAATCATCCTTTTAATATTTTGCATTTTTATCTTTTTAGAAAAGAGTGTCAAGACACGCTGGATACAAAGTAAAGAAACGCTTCATTCTCAAACCCGTCCCAGCAATTCCTACATGTCAGAAGTCTTTAATGTCATCTATAATATATCGCATACCTTACAGATTGAATCAAACAAAGTAAACATTTTCTTACACTTGCATAATGCTTATTTGTATTAATTTAAGTTCATGTAGATGCCCAACATTGTTTTAAAAAGATAAGAGAAACTTCATTAAAAATAATATAAGAATCAATGTAACCCGCATTCCACTGAAGTTGAGTAACCTAATTGTTATATCGGTTTAGTCGATATCTCAGTTATCTGAAACGAGAATTGAAATAATATCAAAATATATTTCTAAAAAAGTGTAAGTTTATTTTCTGTATTGTAACAAAAGGATGGGTATCTCACTATCAGTATACAATTTTTTTCCATGATGATAAAGTATAGCGATACTTTAGATAAGTCGTTATACTTATAGACGAGTGCATTGAAGAAAGAATGAGCTTATTTATCACCTCCTTCGACTCCTGCTTGTGTCATTAGGTCTGCGATATTCTTCTCCAAGTCGTCTATTCTGTTACCCATTTCATCTAGTATTTCTTATTAAGGATCTTACAACAATTATATATTTGTAGAAATTATTAATACTATAAATAAATATATGTCAACTTTTATGATTAATACTATAATAAATAAATATACGTTAGCTCGTATAACATTTAATTCAATTAATAATCAAATAAAGGATGGCATGCATAGTTAAAAAATAAATATAGCTCAGAATATTTACATACAAACAATATATATATCAGGTTCTTTTTAGCTAAACTTTTTCTTGAACAGCTTATCTTTTCTTTTTTATCAACGTGAAAAAAAAGAAAATGAACATACAAGAAATTCAGCTAAAAAGAACACATTTATTTAATCTTTTATAAACAACTAGTTGGAATATAAAAGCGTATGCCACAAAATTTTGAAGTCACATAGACATAAAGTTGCCTTCCTAATTATTGAAATTAAAGCATGACTCACAAAATTAATAGCAACAAAAACAGCTATTGTTTTTTACTACTTACGTTCAGAGATAAATAATCTACTTGGCAATACAGTAAAAAACTTGACGCAATTAATACGACAGACAACCAGTTACATGATACTGTACGATCAAATGTCAACACAGATTTTTCCACAAATGCCGCTTCAACAGCTGCAGCACCGTTTTAGGTTAAGCATGAGAAAAAGGATATTTCTTCCTATGATCTGGTCAGACATGGTTTGAAACTTGTCCTGCATGTTCTGCAACAGCGTTTGCACCTGCAAAGGAGTCAACGTAGCGTCAGGATCGCGTCGCGACGGATCGTCCCTGGATGCGTCATCGTCATCCTGTGCGTAAATACGCGGACTCACGTATTGCGTCAGCTCCTGCATGTTCTTCGGGTCGGCGCTGTTGCCCATTCCATAGCTGTCAACGTCCTCGCCCTTGTGATCTTGTTTGACATCGGCCATCCTCGACGCTTTAACCGGAGGGGAGGAAACGAGGGTTAAAGCTCGGCTCGTCCGGTCCGGTCCAACGCAATGGATCCTCCTAGATCCTCCCTTATCTACCCTCTAATGCTCGGCTCGGCGACCTCGGCGTGCTGTCGCTCGCTGTCTTTGGTGTCGATCAGTGCCAAGCACTGTCGATTGATCCAACAACGTACTCGGTTCGATCCCCAACGACGTCGACGGGACGCTGGTAATAAACGACGTGGAAACCCGGAAATTGATTTTTCAAATGTTACTTCTCGTGCAAATTTTATTGCAACTTTTTTCTTTAATTAGAAATTTAAAAAACCAAGGTTTTTATTTATAGTTAGAAGTAAAAACTCAATAAATTGAACACCAATTTGTACAGTAAAAAAATGTTTTTTTATCAAAACTCTAAAAAAAGATAATAATTCTGCATGGCTATCGTTACTAGTTGTTGTACTGTATTTTTATTGTTTACAACTATTTAAAAAATCTTTTGGATGAATACAAAAGTTTCGAATGAATTTTAGAACAATTAATAATAATATATGTATGTCATCATTTGTCCAAAGAAAATAAATCTCGGAGTAATTTTTAAGACTAAAATAAGGAATTGATTTTTACTCGATTTTTTACTCAGATTTTTTTATCTCTACTCTCGATCATGTGGATAAAAAAGTGACATTTAAAATTGACATTTAAAATTCAAATAAATTAATATATGCTAAAAGAAGTCTTAAAAAAATTTCGTTTATACTTTCATTATTCTTGATTTTTATTTTGCCAACGTGAGTTGTGACTTAATTGTGACACGTGTAGATTTATGTAGAGTACATAAAAGAAAAACATGCTTGTATACATTATAAAAAAACTAGACGTTATTTTTAAATTAATATTAAATAACCTTGGTGAAAATTTTTCTCAGAATTTTTCATATAATTTTTCAAAATTTCTCACATTTTTTATACGCAAATTGGAACACTTCTCAGAAAATCTACATCTTTTCTAAAAATTTTTCATATATATTACTTATAAAATATCGTCAGATTTCTTAAAATTTTTGTAAGTATAATTTCTGATAAAATGTTATAAAATTTAAAAAATTAAAAAATATTTTTTAAAAATTATGGGATGAAAAATTTCAGAATATTTCAGAATTCACTTGTACAAAAAATTCTGAGAAAAGATGTAAACTTTCCAAATATTTCTGAGTATTTCTGAAAAATGTTCCAATTTGTATAAAAATTATGAGAAAAATTTTCACCAGGGAATGAGAACAAATATATTCCACACAACACGGGGAGCTCATAAAATTTTTGTGAGCTTTATTTAAGCTTCAAAAAGAATCCCCGGGAACTCCTGTCCGCTTTTGAGAATTCCCTAGGAGCTTCATTTTGGTTCAGAGGGAGCTTTTTTTAAGCTCGCCGAGAGCTCAGCAAAATGATCGGAGCTTTGTGCTGTGTGGAATACTGGCGAAGGCGATCGCAAAACAAGACGAGTCTTTGGCAATTTAAGACATCATACGATTGATGAATCATATTTTTTATGTTCTACATTCAAACTTGTTTGTCTTTGACTCCATTCTGACGCAATTGACACTTATCGCAAAATCAGCAATAAAATAGAACTATAAACTGGCCATAAATCTGTTTGTTTCAGCTTTTATATCCTTGTGCGTTTTTCTCGTTTTGTTTCACACAAAACGAAGCATCTCGAAAAAAGAATTATATAAACATAAGCTAATCTAAAACGCAAGTTTATATAATTGGAATGACGAAATTCGTGTTTACTCTCCTCTCTTTCAACGTCATTAAATTCGCGTTTATCGATAATACTCTTCTCTCTTTCAACGTCATTAAACTCGTTTATCGATAACTTAAATATAATAATATGTTTTACAAATACACAAATACAGGAAGAGGCAATTACGATCGATCAGAACAATCGCTTACGAAAGCGTACCAAAGCGTACGTGCCAATGGAATAATACTTTTTATCCTCGTTCGTCGCTTCGATTGGCTGTCGCTGATCGCGAGTGTCGTCTACTTCAACGCGTGAGGCGATATCAGCTGATTATCGTGACTGGAGCAAACAAACAACAAAGTACAACGCAGTGTTGTGACGAGCATATGATATTTCCATTTTGTTAGATCAAGAGTTGACGGAAGAGACATTGTTCGTCGAGTAACAGCCAAGTTTGTTTAATTTCCAAGATATACACGTGTTTCTTTCCCGCGAGAATCCGCCTGTCGTTTAAAATCATAGCCGCGACAAACAATGCGCCTGGCAGCTCTCCTGAGCATAATTGTTCTCTCGCTCACCACGCAACTGGTGAGACCCTGGCACGCCAAAACCAAACAAATATCGCCCGTTATTCTTGGTAAGTCAAAAAAAACAAAACATCTTATTACTGTCCATACAAATCATATTTTTATCTGAGACATCTTGATATCCTTAAGATGTTCAGGAAGGGCATAGAGATGTCCTCTGGATGTCTTTAGGATATTTCTTGGAGGTGATGTGTGTATGGGATATTTTTGAAAGCGTTCGGCTCGCCGAAAGTTATCATGATCCTTTCTGTCTGCACTTTAGAGGTCGAAACGGCTCTGAAGTGCCGCTTTGTATGATTCTCTCCTTTGATGATATATGATTCTTATCGTAGTGTCATAGAACTTCGGAGATATCGACTTATTGAAACGTTGCGAAAAGCGCGTCTACTTACGAAGGAAAATGATATTCCAGTTCCAGGTGATGGCGGCAGCCAGGTCGAGGCAAAGATTAACAAGTCATCAGTGGTGCATTATATCTGTGCGAAAGCATCCGACGATTATTTTAGCTTGTGGCTGAACATGGAACTGCTTGTACCTGTCGTGATAGACTGCTTTGTACGATCATTGATTTATCATGCGTAGCTCTAGTCTTTTTCTCGCTGAATAATTTGAAAGTAAATTTGAATCCTATTGCAGATAGATAATCTTAAATTGAATTATGACAATGTGACGAGGACCACTAGCAATCAACCCGGAGTAGACGTAAGGATACCGGGATGGGGCAATCCGTTTGTAGTCGAATATATAGATCCTAGCAGAGCCTCGCCAGGCTCGTATTTCAAGGACATTGGGAATATGCTGGTAAACGATTTAGGATACATCAGGAATTTATCGCTACGTGGCGCGCCTTATGATTTCAGAAAAGGACCTAGTATGTAGAAAAATGATATTAATAAATTGTTCCATACAGGCATTACACGCTAGCATTTAGTATCATATATTTTATTCGATTGTACTACAAATTTACCGAGATAAAGACCTTAAACTACAGGTGAAAATGAAGAATTCTTCGCTAAATTGAAAACTTTAGTCGAAGAAACGTATATAATGAATAACGATACGCCAGTGACGCTACTGGCTCACAGCATGGGTGGACCTATGACTCTTATAATGTTACAACGTCAAAGTCAGAAATGGAAGGATAAATACATAAATGCCTTTATCACACTTAGTGCTGTATGGGCAGGATCTGCCAAAGCTATTAAAGTATTTGCCATTGGTAAGCATATCAATCTTATTTGTATAATCTTGTTTGCCTGCAATCATTAATAATGGATTATTGTTGAATACATTGTTAATAAATTAGCAGATAACTTAAATTCAGAATAGTATAATACAAATTTTTCAACTATCTTGTTTTATGAGATATGATGCTTTACATACACATTTTAATTTTAATACAGGAGATAACTTAGGTGCATATTTTCTTCGTGAAAGTGTATTAAGAGACGAACAGATAACGAGTCCAAGTCTAGGATGGCTGTTACCTTCAAAACTACTTTGGAAAGACACAGATATTTTGGTACAATCGGATCAGAAAAACTATACATTGAGCAATTTACAACAATATTTTATGTACGGTGGATTATTTAGACAATTATTATATACCTGCTGTATTTTGTTCGCAAATATTTTTAGAAATATTTTCACTTACAGAGACATAGACGTTCCTAATGCTTGGGAATTCAGAAAAGACAATGAGAAATATCAATTGGATTTTACGGCACCAGGTGTTGAAGTACATTGTTTATATGGCAGCAAAGTGGACACAGTAGAAAAGTTTGTATATATATATATATATATATATAACTTTTTGTTTCATTCAAATTCGTAATAAAAGAAGCCATTTAAAATTCGCATTTATTTTTTATAGATTGTATTATAAGCCAGGTACGAGTATAAATGGTTACCCTAAATTAATAGTTGGAGATGGCGATGGAACGGTGAATATAAAGAGTTTGGAAGCATGCACACTTTGGCAGAAATCACAAGTACAAAAAATTTATAATCAAAGTTTTCCTGGACTAGATCATACTGAGATCTTAAGAAATCGTGACATTGTGGCATATATTAAGACAGTTTTAAAAATATAATATGATTTTTATTAGTACTTTTTAATGAAATGCAAAAAAATGACAACACATTTATGTCGCTAAATTCTCGTAACATTTTTTGCTCTTGCTACCGACGAGATAATAGTATCTCGCTAATCTTGATACGAATTAATATTAAAACTTTAATATAAAATGATTTTAACAAGAATAAAAGATTTCACTAATTTCATAAAGTAAATTCATTTCTTGATAATTTATTGACTAAAAAATACGACAACGTAATTGAAAATATATTTTTATTAACTACATTATTCATTAAAATATATCATTACATAACATAGCAGCAAATATCAATTGGGAATATTATAAAGTGGTGCAATTACAAAAACCATTTTCTAAATGTCAATACTTCCACTCATTTACTGGCATATAGCCATATTCTCAGCCTATAAATATAATACTTTTATCTCCTCCTTATTGTGTACATATTTATATATTCAGTATATATTATCAATTTTTATATTGCATGATCTCATATGAAACAAAGAGTGATCAGATTAACATGACTAGCGATACAGTAATAATATACTATATGTAAAGTATTTCTATATTGTATAGTAACATATTTTTTAGTCGCTGATACAGCACAATTAGAATAACAATGAAATCCAAATTTCTTAAGTTACTAGTCATAAATTGATTATGTTATAAATATATGTTATATTTACACTGATTCACAATTGTAATGAATACTCATAAAATACTCAAGAAATTTGATGTAAAAAGCATTCCCTTAAGAAATCTGGTAGTGTCTCGGCGCTAAGCCAAGTGCGACACTATTGTGTTCCTTTATGTGTCAGCGATATCAACAAAAGTCGAATTTCTAAAATATTTACAATTTTAAAATTTTCTTATTATAATGTACAAGTAACTTCTTTTTGGTATAAATAAGTCCATACATTTTAATAAATATATGGACTTATAATAAACATTTATCAGCGCACATTAAGTTTCTACAAAATTACATTCACGTACAAAGTGGTGAAAAACAAATACTACATAAAATGTAAGCAATTGATATCAGTATTCTTTTGATATCTAATGCCATCAAATCTGATAAACTAGACAATACATAATTACATATATATTTCTAAGATAAAATGGTATATTATAAAGAAGAAATTCATCATCAAAGATAATAAACGAATGTTGTTAAAAAATAAAATGTTTTTATTATTGATCACATAATAATAAGTACCATAATTTTTCTTTGCAAATATAATTATAGATAAAATTGTTCCTAATCACAGATCATAACAACGTAATTATAATAATCAATATTACATATGAAACATTTTTATATACATTTTATTTATTTGATATCCCATTTAGATCTAAACCTTTAGCAATTCTGAGTATTTGAAATTGCTACTTTTTTTTTCCTATAATTTTCATATATTTATAATTTTTTAACATATAGTAAAAAGTTTATGTCAGCCTTCAGAACACAGCATAAAGGCAGCATAGGAATGCACAAGATTCTGACTCATGTGTCCTAGAACAAATTTTTGCTCAAATACTGATAACCAAACCTTTTAATTATTCCTAGCAACATATACTCCTTGCTTCATTTCTTTGGTGCTTGCTTTTATACAATTTTTAAATCTTGTTCCAAATCGCAGCAATGTATTGAAGAAGTGGAGGATTTCTGCTTCAGAAAATATGTAAAAATTCTAATTTTTTTTACAACAAATAATATCTCTTAATGTCAGTTAAGTCCTGTCGAGGATCTTATGAAAGCATATATTCCCAAAGCTAAAATAGTTACAACGGTAATAGTTTTGTAACTTCTAATACGATAAGATATCCTTGGCGTTGCCTGAACAATTTTTAATTTTCGTTGTCTTTCTCTCTCTTGTCGGCTTGCTTCTGCCTTTGCCTTCCATTCTTGCTCTTTAATTTTTCTCTTATGATCATAATCTCTGACATCATTACTGATAGATTCAGGAGGATATTGTCGATATAGATTCTTTGCTTCTACTAAAAGGGTTTCAAATGGCAAGTCGTCGGGTAACTGAAAACATAAACTTGAAATAATTCTATTGTCTTTCTTTGATTCTTCAGAGTTAATTACTTGTTTTACTATACTCACCGTACATAATACTTTATGTGTGTGCCCCATGTCAGGCGTAGTATTAAAAATTTCTGTAGCTCTATGTGCCACAATTACCGTACTTAAATAGAGAGGCATAAGTGGGGGACTACCCAGAAAAAAATCAAATAATCTATGTAACAATTTTCGGTTTTCTGCAAACTTGTGTGCATACCATGTTGTGTATTCAGCCAAAGCAAAGTGTGGAAACAGTTCTACACTAGAATTAAAAGGAATGTTGCTATTAGTAATGAGATTATTAGTATCAGAAGTTTATTTATTAATCCATTTAGAATAAATATAAAATAAAAATTTAAGATATGTTCTTAACGGATAAGAAAAAACTAACTTTTCTAAATGTTCCAAAAGCGTAGGATGTACTCTTTCCAGCAACGCAAATATAAAGAATAACTCTTGATTCACTTTTTCCATAGTTTTTTCCATGAATCTTTCCAGGAATTCTAGCGAAATACATTCAAGTACGTATAAGCCTGCTTGTAATCCCATTACAAGTAACACAGTTGCTGCCACATCATTGTATCCCTGGTAGTAACTAAGTACAAATTATTTCATTTTATATTATAATAAAACATAAGTTATATATAATATATATAAATTTATTATAAATTAATAATAAATTATTCATGTTTAAATATACTAACTTTAATTGGGAATGTCTATGAAGTACCCAGCACATAAGCTGAGTTAACTGCTCTTGAAAATTTTCCGTCTCCTCTTCTGTTGCATTCTGCGAGACGTGACTACCGCTACGTGCCACATCCTTCAATATCTGCTGATAAATCTCGTTTGGTATATAAGTATGTACAGTTTCTAGTCCGTTAATGGATCCAGGTTCCAATCGTGCCAGTCGTAAAAGTTTCGGCCACAGTACCCTTCGTACATCATCTACAGATCATCCTCATGATTTCAAGACTTAGTCACAGAGAACAAAATTATTCTCAAAAAGGAACCATTTTATATAAGTGATATTAGCAAACTAGCACTTGGGATACCGTCTGTATCCAAAAACTACAACGATAATCGTGTAGAAGACTGAAAACCGTAAAATTCTCTTTCGGCAAAATCCTAAAGAATGAAATTATCTGTTTGTTAAGGTTCCTTGTTGATCATAATTGACGTCACCTGGGCAAAGTACCATTAACGAAGCCCTCGCTACTGCAGCCAAGTAGTCTTAGCTCTCCTAACGTGAGATCCGGGTTGGCGATGCTGCCGCGGATCACGCTCATCTTCATCCTCTCGCGACTCGTGAGGATGTCCGTCGTACCGTGGTCGTCCTCGCGAGTCAGCACACCGTTCCGCTGCTTGCCTGCCGTGGCTACGTCGATGAGATCCGGTATCTGCGGCGTGACGCCGTCGTGCCACGCTTTCGTGGAGTCGGACAAGATCACGAGGGGCACGCGGTCGTGCGAGTCGGTTGTCGCCCAGCTGTCTGTTTTTGTTGAGAGACTCGCCGACGACGCCGACTCAGGCACGTTCCTTCTACGTACTTTGTTGTGGTTATGATTCTCGGTTGACGTCGACGCGTCCGTCGAAGACTGCATCAAGGACACTTCTTCGTTCTCGGCCTTCATAATTTCACGGTGTCGAGATGGATTTACGCCAGACACGCTAGTACGCGTGTCATAACACTGATAATTTAATTGAAACTCCCGAAAATTCTTCGAATTAACGGACCACAGCTGATCCGTCAGGAATGACAGCAAATGGCACACTAGAGACACACCAGTTGGAACGAATTAGTAGCCGTCAGCTCGTAGAATGACTCGTAGTTCGTACAGCTATATATAAGGTGCGTTCAGGGAGACGCTATTAGCGCTATTGTGTCATTCTATCCTTGTTTTACGTTTAATAAACAACGAAGATAGAATGACAGAAATAGCGCTATTAGCGACTCCCCGAACGCAATAGTTAGAGCTACAGCTGCAACACCAACAAAGCAATATTAAAAATCGACAACTTAATTTATGAAAGTTCCAAAATTTGTACTACGATTAATTGATAATTTAATTTTACGATTTATTATATCATATATTTTATATTGTTATTAACTGTGTTTCATTATTTATGCGCAATAACTATTAAAAAAACAATTCAACTCACAGTAATCCTAAATATGCATGTTTATTCGTGAAACATGTATAATAATATATTAATTAAATCATTTAATTTAATCTCTACTGTATTATAAAGGATTATAGATCGATCAAATATTTATATTGATGATAATTGAACTCTTCAATTATCTCTGGACTCATCGAATGTGTTTATCATGATTAACATAATAATTGCATGATCAATAATAAAATGCTAAAAATAATGCAATAAAATCGTGTATAATTTTCGTTTAATCTTCAAAGTTTCAAATGTATCGTAAATGTTTATTTCTATCAATATAGATTAAGTTCTAATTCTTAGAACTAAAAAAAAAATAAAAAGTAAGTTAAATCAAAATTAAATAAGTTATTCTATATAATTGGTAGAAACGAGTAAAAGTAGAAAATAATTTAAAATTAAGTAAGTCGGTAAGTTAAATTTCTGATACCTACAACATGATCACAAACTTTTGGTAAAGTTTGCAACAAATTGCCTGCAGGGAGCAAGACTTATGCCTCGATCGATATGACGAGGAATGACGATGAAGGACACGTCACCACACGTTTGCACACCGATGCTTTTTACGCATGCGTACAGAATTTGTTTTTGACTGTTTCCGATCTCGATCGTCCGTCAAGTGATAATCCTCGTGAACAATTGTGTTGTCCGCCGGTTATATCGTCTAACTGAAAATGTCGGGAAAGTCTAAAGCATTTACGAAAGAGGAGGAGCTGCTGCTGCAAGACTTCTCCAGGAACGTGTCGACAAAGTCCTCGGCGTTGTTCTACGGCAATGCTTTCATCGTTTCGGCGATACCCATTTGTGAGTAGAAATTTGTGAAGAGCACTGAAAAATACTCCCTTCATCATTTTTCTCTATTACATTATGCGATTAGATTTCTACTGTATAAAATTTTATGTTGTCCGATTTACTATCTTATTTAAGAAAGTTGAGATTTGACAGTTATGTCTTGGAACTTAATGAATATTGTATAACAGATTTTATAATATTCTCTTATATATGATTTTATGTATATAAAACTTATATTATGTTTGATTATATATTTATGATATTTGTGTGTGAATAAATTATCTAATATATAAAAAACAGCATAGACAGATTTTTCTGTAGAATAATTTCTGTACAATGTTTCTAGGTTCTATACAGAAAGCGATTAGATTCATATTTTTTTTTTAATATATTTTATTTAGGTTTAAATAATCGTTTAAATTAGAACATATTTAAGTCAGAATTTGTTTTTATGTGTATGAATATATATATTATATCTTAGTCTAATAACATATAATTTAATATCGCCAGTATATCTTTGTTTATTTTAAATCTAATATTTAATATTTATTGAAAATAAATATTACGTGAAATCTTTATTCTTTATTAACTACATTTTATTTTTTACAGGGTTGTTTTGGAGAATACATTTGATCGATTTATACTCTAACTTGATCTCTTTTGTATTGGTTACATTGGCGAGCACATACGCCCTTGCCTTAGCATATAAAAATACAAAATTCATCCTCAAACATAAGGTATGTTCTATTGATATCTGAATTTACAAGATGGATATTTGTTTACTAAAGCACAGAAGCTCTTATTAAAATAAATAATTTTTTATATAATTTACAACATTAAAGAATTTACCTTTCGAGTTTTATTTCATACTAATCACAAAGAAAAAGTGACTGAAACTGTGATATTTTGTAGATTATGAGATGCTGATTAAAAGTTTTCTTAGGCAAAATCATAAAAAGTGAACAGATTTTGCTATAGCATAATTTGATTAATGCAGAGTCCTTGTTGAGAACTTGTTGAATAAGCCTAAGAGATGATATATATGTAGGAATGATGAGAATATAATGTAATTTTGTATATACATATGTTATATAGATTGCAGTAAAAAGGGAAGATGCTGTAACTAAAGAAATAAGCCGTAAACTCGCGGAAGACAAGAAGATGAGCAAGAAAGAAAAGGACGAAAGGTAATTTCAAATTTTTCTGAAACAAATGACTGATTAATCATCAGTCAACATGCATCGAATGGTGTATAATATTTTCTAAGTAATCATCTCGGCACAATTAATTATAATAAAAAGTATATTATACCTTTCGCAAAATATTAATTTATATTATATTTAAATATCTAGGATCTTATGGAAGAAGAATGAAGTGGCAGATTATGAAGCAACAACATTCTCAATTTTCTACAATAACGCCCTTTTCCTGGCATTCGTCATCGTATCTTCGTTTTACATTTTAAAAACATTCACACCTGCAGTAAACTATATACTTTCTGTAGGCGTTACTAGCGCATTCCTAGCATTATTTTCAACAGGATCTCAATAATATATGCTACGAATCTATGTATTCTGCTAATTTCATAAGAAACCTCCATCAGTTCGATTTACCTTTTGATATGGAACATTCATGGATAATAAATAATATTTCTATTTATAATGAAATCAACTGCTATAAATTATTTGTTATTTCCGGACAATTTGGTTAACATTTCTAAGTTATAAACAATTTAAAAATTGTTCCTATTAAGTAGCAAATAGAACTATTCTATACATTTGTTAACATTTTATCCTTAAGGGCGACTTTGATCAAACTCTGATTAACTTGAGCGGTGATTAATTCAATGAAATTATAGTAAAATTTCTAAATATAATACATTGTCTCTAATTTAATCTTATTTCTCAAAAAATATGTCAAAAATTAATGATTCTATTTATTCAACTGTAGATATTACCTGATAAGCTCATCACCGATTAAATTAATCAGAATTTGATGTAAATTATCATAAGCAATATTAATTTGTGATCTTGTGCAGGTATGTATATAGAAAACTATAGTATAATAGATGTAAATTATATATCAACAATTATAATTTTATTATTATAATTATTGTTATAGACAGTTGTGTGTGTACGTGTGTGCGTGCGTGCGTGTGTGCGTGTGTATGTACCGTTATTATGACAGTTATCTTGTAGTCATTATTGCGTGAAGTATCCGACTTATCTCTTTAAAAAATGTGAAATTGTAGCTATTTACCAACTAACATGAAGAAGTTTCGAGAAAAATGTATAAATTATATGCGTATAGAATATTAAAGGATTATTTAAGTGGAGTTGAATGTTGTATCGTTTATCTTGGGAAAACATGAGAAATATGGGAGAAATTGTGAAATCTAATATTATTATCTAATGCTATTATTGATAAAAAATTATTAAGCAAAAATTATTAAAATGTCGAAAAAGCAACAAGAATTGTATATTACTTAAATACATAACTTTGAGAAGACTTTCAAGCAACTGATGAACGGAGAGTCCGATTCATAATAATCATTTCACGCGTTTCCTGGATTTGATTAACAAACATGCTTCAAGTAATAACTGTATTTAAAAAACAATACAGTCATTGTTCTTAATTCCTTTTAATATCTTAGTAACCTTTTATCAATAAATTTAATTGTCTCTCAATAAATATTATTATTGTCTAAATGCGATTATTGTCTTTGATCACGATTTCTTTTGATTTTTTCCTAAGATAAGCAATACGGTATTCAACTCCGTTTTAGTATCAATTTAATATATATTAATTTATACATCTCAAAATTACTTATGTTAGCTAGAAAACAGCTGAAACTTAACATATCCTTTCATAAAAATGTTTTTAAGAGATAACAAATTGATGAGCCATAGTAGTGGCTACAAATTATTAATGATAACTAAAAATATAAAGACTACGCGTTTCACGGGTTATCTCCGTGTCCAGATCCATCCTTAGAATGCCGACGTTTCATGAACATAACATCCAGATAACAAAATGTTTGCAGTCTTTTAACAGACTGTCAGCAAATTCGAGCAGAAAATGATGACAGTCTGCTATCAAGCTTGAATTTTTCTATTAACTCTTAATAATAAATATACTAATGATATCAATGATATTTTATAATTGATATCAATGGTATCACTTTGTACTTATATGATATCATTTTACATAGTATTACGTTAAACATTCTATAATCAAATCAAAGATACATATTGATGTAAGTAAAAATTTTTTATTTTAATATATGATTTATTTATGATATAATTAATATTTATACTCTCTCTATACAATATTTATCTACATAAAACAACCTAAAAACCTGGATTAAATTATTAATTATATTAATTGATTTATGATCTGATATGTTTATATGTGTGCCCGTATAGATCGATGAAATCGTATAGTAATCAGCAATCACATAGATATGTTTCGTTGATATTGAAACTATTGAAAGTCATTTTCGCTAATTGCCTTTTTTCAATGTTAATAATTGTTGTATATAGTACATATACATTTAATCAGTTTTGTGAGTTATTGTAATTTATGACTTCAAGCACGTAAATTTTTTATTCGGTGTTAGTATCTAATATTAAATTATTTAATGGTCACTATTACAATAAGCAACTGTCAACGAAAAAAAAATATATTTTGACAACTCAGCAGTTGTTAACTCGCTTTATCGACAATGCGCCAATGCGGGATCTATTAAGGTGCATTGATTTTTTTATCGTGAATAAGAAAGTGAATAAATAGGTTTTATCTCTTAAAAAACTTGGTAATGTTGAGATTGTACGTGTATAAAAACACCAGTGTTCAATTGTTTGTTTCTTTGCAAGGATTAATAGAAGTCGTGCCTGTGCCCTCAACGATCCATGTTGCAGATCGCGTAAGATTTTGTGCAAATAAAATTTAAATTCTTTTTTACATTTTTTGATACTAATTTCAATAAATATATAAAGATTTTACTTTTAAAATAAATTTTTCGTGTTTTGTATCATTCTTTTCACTAATGTAATTACAAAAAGCAAGAGCCGGTTACGGTCACGGTCAGAGATTGTATCCAATTTTCGGCTTCGGTCCTTTGACGATAACAGTTTTGATCTTTTTTTTTATTTTTTTCGATCTTTTTCGGTTCAGGATCGGAAAAGTCCGAAATCCAAGCGGTTTCAGCTCTTTTATCGATAATGGTGATCATAACCCTCGTAACCATTTAGATTTCAATTTTTTTTTATTATGGTTACGGGTATATGATTATCTATTGTAGAAAAAGGTAATACAATAAGCATAAATTGCATATAAAAATTCACGTTTATTGAAAGGAACATTCTTTAAAAGAAATCTGGAACGGGAGAAATGTGTAAGCACTGTAATCATTTCGTTTCTTTTTTTGCTGCACTTTCGTCTTCATACATCAACGTCAACAATTCGCAGCGTTTCAACTGGTTACAGCTCTTGTTGATAATTTTTATAAAATAACATATTAATCTTATGCAAATTATCATAATCAAGCAAGGAAATAAGAAAGTAACACTCCGTGGACATCCTGTAATATTGCTCTTTAAGACTCCTGAGTAGTCTGTGTAACACAATTGTTGACTCGACGATCGTACCGAAAAAAAATCCAAACCGAAAATTGGATTGAAATCGAACCGAAAAACATGTATCGATCCATTAGGCTACACAATATTTGGGTCCGGTTATTCCGATAAAAATAACGGTTACGATCCGGTTATCTATTTCGGTTTCGGTCCGAGTCCCTGGCAAAAAGTCAATATTTATGGAAATGTATGGAAATTAGATATATATAATTCATGAAATACTCAACATTGAAAAAGAGACTCTTCTAAAAAGACTTGTTTTTTACGGAAACGAAAAAGATATTTATTTTATCATTGATCAAATGATAGGAAAACCTTGTGCTGTGCCTTATATGCAAATTAGTAGCGAGGAGCATCGTATACAGTACATTTATTATATAAGCTGTATCGTATAATATTTTTATTTTGGAATCTTTGTACTCATTTTGGATAAAATAAAAGGAATTTAATAATTAATCAGCTATAAAAATGGTTCACTATTATTTTTTCGCGAAAAAAAACTTGATTTTTTACTCATAAAAAATCTTCATATTTCCAGATGTTTTAACTTTTTAAAGCCATTAAAAAGTTATTATACTTAAATACTACTAAAAGTTATTATACTTAAATACTACTAAAAGTTGTTATACTGTATTTAAATTTATAAAAAATAAATAAAATCCAACTTCTGTTATGGTAAAAATTTGTGTAAAGGTTTCATAAGTATATAAGAATTGTTTCAAATTTTTATGTAATTCAGAACAAAAAAAATCTGTTATGGATCTCAACAATCCAAGTTGCAAACTATAATTGAAAAGTACATTTGCCGATGGAGGATTAAAAATTAATAACTTTATTTGTTGTGAATTAATTTGGTATTGTTTGAGTGCTACAGAAATATACGTTATATAGCAAATTCGATTGGATGCACTTTAGTGCGCACTGGTGCATGTTAAAGCCATCATACACATACAGTGAGAGCAAAAAGTTTATTAGCAATTTTATACAATGAATATATTCTATTCTAACATAAACAAACTAGCTTCGCATGTATTCCTGATTTTAAAAGCCAAATTTCTCGACTGTACGAATACTTTTTGAGCATCCAAACAATACAATTTTTAATTTTCGCTTATTTTTTAGATGATATATTTTCTATAATTAATACACATCTCTTTGGTATATATAATTTTAAGAAACATACAGTCTATTTTATTCTTTATGAATAAATTGTTAATTACCCAACAAGAAATGATCGTCAATTAAACGTCGAATCGACATCAAATTGGTGTTGAAATCATCGTATCTATATCGATTTGATATCAATTCGATGACTCATTTCTCGCTGGGTAATATTTACTTTTTAAAAATAAAGTTATTTAAAAAAATATTTTCTATGTACGAATACTTTTTGCAGTCACACTATATATTCTTCTTCCTCGTAAAATAAACTTGAAACCTTTTTTTTAAGGTTTAGAGAGCCTCTTGAGATGAAGTCCAGCTGTCTTTCCATTGTTTGGATTCCAAGCAGATCATCCTTCCAAACTTTGGAAGGATGATCTGCTTGGATCGCCTGTTTATTTCCATCTCTTGCGCTCTTCTCGTTATCCTTTCTTCGGTCAGTACATGCTCGTTCCAGTTTTTCCTTCTTTGTTTGATTCATCTGACAATGTGTGTTGCATACCTCCTTGATTAGCGTGTGTTTTGTATTCTGTCTCTTAAAGTATATCTAATTGCAATGGTCCTATTATAGGTATTAGAATGACATTACCCATTCTATACTCATCATTAATTGTCAGTATACATATATTGATACATTAAATAAATATATGTTTAATATAAATAATTTAATATAAAAACGAATTAAACCATGAAATCCTTAATACATTTTATTGTGCTGTCAAGTAAAATCCATATTTTATAATTCGAAACATTTGCATTTTACTTTTAAACAGGTTAAATCAACGCGGGGAAGAAATGTTTTATATATTTTTATATAAAATTATATAAAAATATATATAACTTATTTTACAGGCAAAATACTGCGCTCTCTGCCGCTCTCCTTTGTCGGCGAAGATAAGATACTGCTGATCGCTCGCTCACGACATTTTCGTGATATATATGCAAGTTTATATATATTTATACAATATTCTGAATATTTTTTCATCGACATTTATATATTCTGTGACTGTTTTTTCACTGAACCGGAATATTCGGCATATTGGGAATACGAATCGAACTTTCTATGAACGTATATTTAGCATTAGCTGAGACTACTGATTTCGTATAAACAGATCGGCCGAGTTATTTCAAATATTTCTGTTCTACTACCTATTAACCTTTCCCTATCATGTAGATAAGCTAACTACTTGCTTTTTACACCATTATTATTATCGCCAATAGTGGTCTAAATACGTATAGTATGAAAAGTTAAGGCAACTAACTATCCCATTCGTAAGATAACTATTAGCTTATTGGCAAGCTATATAGTAAGTCGCATCGTGTAAATAACAAGGATCAGTATTGTAAAAGCCGAGTCTTGCTATAACCATTCAGATCAATGGTCAGTTATTGGTTTATACTTGCAAGTGAGTAGCTCACACTGTATAAATTAGACAGCTAGACTTATGCGTCAATTCTAAGCAGAATTGTAAAACTCGTAAACTGTTTGTGTTCTCGTAAAACTTGTAAGAACTTATGATTAATATTCTAATTTTATGCGTATATATCGTAAGACGTACGATTATTCGTAAATATCTACAAATTTTTGCAAATTTTATGGCTAGTAAGAAGCTGTCTGCAAAAATATTGTATAAAGGTATAAGCACTTAAAAATTTTTACAAATCTTACAGGAATATGTTACGAGTCTTACGATTCTACTTAGAATTTAGGCATTAATTCACAAATAATAATTAAGAATACAAATGCTAATTATAAGGAAATTCGATCTCATTTTAATATATGATAGCATGTTACACTAATTTATGTTTGTGCATATTAATATTTATAAGAAGATGAAAAAACATCGACTGATAAAAAAATCATCACTTATAAATGAGAGAGAAATAAAAATAAAACAGTACATACATGACTTATACAGGGTAGCCCATGTAAAGTATTACAAGCTATTATCTCTAAAAGTGTGTGTCAAATGACTAATATGTTCAGACAAAAGTTTTATGACTTTGAGGAGAGCATAAGATGGTACCATTTGTTTGACCTTGGGTAGCGTTGTCAAAGTGAGAGCAAGGCTACTTTGAATTTTTTAAATGGAACCCCTCATTTTTTATTACATTTTCTTGTAGCTTATCTCGAGAGCTTTTCAAAACGCTATAATAAAATATTTTTTCATTAAGTATTTTTCGAGTTATAAGGTTCGAAAGTTACAATACAGTCGGCATTAGCACTACGTAAGTTGTCCGACCGACGATTAAAACCTCTTGAATGTTGTTCAGGATCATGTTCTGGATAACATTTGTCAAGATCAAGGCCATTGGAGATTATTCCTCTTATTTTCATTTTTGCACTAAAAATTCATTTACGTAAAAATGAAAATAAGAGGTACAACCTCTCCAATAGCCTTGATCTTGACAAATGTTATCCAGAACATGATCCTATGGTTGTGAATAGAGATGATTGTGAATTGAAATGTGTATAACAGATATCAGATACGATATATATAATTATTCTAAAATTTTATGTTTTGTTACCCGATAGTCATTTAAAAAATTTGTTCCTTGATTTTTCCTACATATATACGCAAATCACAAAAAATACAATTCTGAACTCTGTATAAACTCTATCCAATATTAATATCTAATTTTATTTTTTATAATTTTGAAAATATTACAATTTTTTCTCAAAAATTATATATTTTTAACAGTTCGATAAATATTAAATAAAAATTGATAAATAATAAAGATTGATAAATACTAAAGATAAGTGAATTAAAAATAAATTTGAAGTACGACACAGCAACACGTATTCACGGTTAATGTGCATTTCTTGTCTGATTTAATATTCCTAAATTAAATTTCAAATGCTGAATAATTTTAATTAAATATTCAAATTTTGTTTTATAACTCATGATCTTTTATGCAGTTATGTAAAAAGCGAAAATAGTATTATAATCAGTTGAACAAGAAAAAGATGTGTCGATTCAGCTGCAAAAATTAATACGAGATTGAGCAACATATGCACTTTATAAAAATACATGAAGATTTCGAAAATGATTGAAATCATATTGTCTATTATAAACAATATAAACCTATTAATGTAATTTAATTTAATCTTTATAACACTCAGACAGCACACAATATTATAAAATATTTACATAACACTTTTGTGTAAATATTAATAAAACTTATTTTAAATATTTTGTAAATATTTTTGTGATTTTATATAGATCGCGTAGATCATGAATAGTTATTATAAATATTATGAAATAAATATTTATAAATATTTATTGCAATTGTTGTAATAAATGCTATAAAAATACTCAATAAGACATTATAATCCAAACAAATACTTATTAGAATTATTTACCTATATTTATCATAAATATTACATAAAATATTTAGTCTACATATATTTTAATAATATTTCGGATAAAGCTTTATATAAAATATGTATAAAATATTTATATGACATTTCAAAAAATGATTAGTGATAAATATTTATTATAAATTTTATTCTATGCTGTCTAGGCAACAACTCTTATAATACTCAAACGAATGAGCCAATCTGATTTATTTGATTTTATGTTGACGTATAAAGTTAAAGACGTATTTCGCATTAATAGTACACTAGACATTGGCTTATGTATAGCGTGATCGACATAGGTGGACTGAGTTCTTGGTCAGTATTGCAAGAGCTGTCGCACGCTACAGATCCGGCTCGTAATTCAGAACATAACTCGAGCACGCGGGAATTGTCTGTTTAGTTTAGATAATTGAGAAGTAAGGAAAACTATATAGGTGAGTGCGAACGAAGTTGCATATCTGGAGACATTGAACGAAATTATCAATTATTTAATGTGAGATATAAACTATCTGATAAATCAATCGATTAAAATTTAAAAAATAATTGAAACTAGAAAAGGAGAAGTAAAAAATATAGGAAGACTTTTTATTCTATATTGTTCTTCACACGTGACATAAAAACTTTTAGACTTTTATTTATATTGAGCAAAAGGAAGAAATGTGATAAAAAATATACGAATATATATATTATATATATACATATATATTGTATATATATATATATATCCCAGGTAGAATTGGTTCACATACGTTTTTTATACGTTTTCTAAACGTATCTAATGTTCTACAAACATAATGGGGATATATATATATATAATATATATGTGTGTGTGTGTATGTGTGTCGGTTTAATTATAAAAGATCTTTCCATCGCTGTTCGATACCTCTATAGTTTCTCTAATTTTACTAAGTTTAGTTTTTACAAAGGTAAAGCCCATTTTACAATTGCGTAAGCGTAGTTGTACATAAGGTGTAGTTATAAGAATTGACTAATAACAGTCAATATTCTTCTCGTATTCTATGATTGGTGTATTTTTACAACCCAACTACTTATAACTACGTTTATGCAATTATAAAATAGCCTTAAGATTACTAGCTTTACGCATCAATTTCTAAAATGTGAAGGAAATGATAATCAGGATCGAAAAATCGAGATGTATGTGGGACGAGAGAAAGTCCAGATCGAATCCAGCAGAGTTATTCTGTAACTCTTAACGCAAGTTTCATTATCGTTATAACGTCGTTGTGCAGTTTTTTATCATGATAAAAAAGCTGCTGGACCTGCGGACAATTACAAATCTATCTACACAGAATCACGCGTCGTTGCAGTAAAAAAATAATTGAATTAATTTTTATTTTTATTTTAATAAAAGACATATATCGCTAACACTTTACAATTGAAAATCTTATTAAGAAACCAGAGTATTTTTTGTATTCTCAATGTTCTATATAAAATTATCCTTCTTCGAAGAAGGAATTTGTCATAAATTTTGTAAAGCTTAAAAACAATCAATTATCAGTTTTTTAATTTATATAAAGAATTATTTTAATAAGGTTTAGATTAATTTCTTTTATTTATTTATTATATTATATTATATTTATTATATTTATCGATATATTTATATTTTACATTATTATATTAAATTATTACATTATTATATTATTATATTACATTTCATTTTTTAAAGACAAAAAAGTTATAAGCATGAAAAAATTAATAAAATTTTGGATAAAGTATATATTTTTTTCTACCGTTTGAAAAATGTTTTCATATTTTTACTATATTATTTTGCATTTTTCCTCATAAAATAGCATAAATAGTAAAAAAATTATTAATATTCTTACTAAAATATTATTCTTCTCATAAATATGAATTCGTAATATAATTCGCAAGAATTTTTAATTTTCAGTCCTTAAAATAATTTTATACATTTTAATGTCATTGCAATTAATAATGCGTTAATTAGATAAAGCATTTTTACCAATCGGCTGTGTTTAATTAATTTTATGGAACGTAGCTAAAAAAAAGCACAATAAATTAATAATACGCATTCATAAAATATATGCGGTAATATAAAATAATGAAATAGCTAATATAATATAATTTATAAAATATATTTAATAATTTACGTAAACACATACATATAGTACGTAATTAAAATTGCATCTGATTGACGGATAAAGTTTTTTCTATTGCACAATTATACATTGTATTTTTCAACATCTAGTAGTGGTGTAGAAATGAGCGATGTTTTTGTATTTTTTATTTTCTAATTATCGATAAGCAATCGTTTGAAATGATTTGAGACATTTTACGGTAATTGCAGAAATTTTCTGCTGAGTAGTCGATCAGCATATCCGGTAAACTTGTACGACAAACAAAATTGACTCAAGAATATTTATGCAATTGATATTGGATGCAATTGATAATCAGTTTTAAATTCTAATAATTATTTTTTAATTAACGTATGGCATTAATTACTATCTTTCAGTAATAAATTGGTCAGTATTAGATTTTTGTAAAGAAATTATAACTTTATTTTGTTCAATGTATAATCCATTTTGTAATTCCAATGTATATCAGATATGACATTGCATCTTATTTAACTCCTAGTGATAAAATGTAAAAAGCAATGGTTTTCATCATAAAATAATTTATGGATTATCTAGTAGTATTGATAATTACTATAGTCGCTACGAAACAATAAATATTTATTCTCAATTACAACTAATATTTCTTAATACTTTAATATTACTCTATGATATTTACCCGCGAAAAAAAAAATTAATATATTCTAAATAAGGAGCTTAATAAAAGTATAGTCTTATAAATTCTTTATAAGGATTTAATAAAAATCCATATAAAGATTTTATATAATCTTATAAATGAATGCCAACATATATATTATCTTTTGCATCTTTTAATTAGTTTATATTAACAACTTATTAAGTTTAATGAAACTTTATTATACCATGGTAAATCTTATTTGAGTCCAATTTATACAATTTAATTAAATCTTAATAAGTTTTTAATAAGTTGTATTAATAAGTTTTAATATGGTCTTAATTTATATATATTTGTATATATAGAGCATAAAGTCGTCTAAAAGACGACTAAAAGATGACTAAATTAATATGCTGTGTCCTGTGTGCAAGAGCCATTGTCTTTCACCATAATCCATTTTGAAGATTCTTTTTCAAAAAATATTTTATTAGTGCTCATTAGAACACGCATAAAATTTCTTGCACCTAAAAACCTGCTGCGCGCACCTTTTATTCTACCTTGTATGGTTTTCAAACACGAGAAATTGAACTCCACCGCGTCCGTCTGATGGCGATTTCGCGTACTACTGCTCGCGGGTAAGTGATGAAAAGTATAAATAAAGTAATGGAAAGATACGTTCTTTATGTTGTTTTTTTGGTAATGCGAAAGATATCTTTTAGTCGACTTCTCACTTTTCCGAAACAGCAATCATAGAAAGATGTCTTTTTTAAGTGACCTATTCGACAAAACTAAAAAACGTACAAAACGTATGAAGAACTTATAAGCTCCTTATTAAGATCAAATATGGGTAGATTTTAAGAATTCCATATAAACATTTAAGATAAAATCTTATATGGATATTTATGTGGTCCAAATTAAATATTTATAAAGTTTTAAAATCGAACCGTTATTAAGATCTTATTTAGTATTTTATTAAATTTTAATAAAATTCATATTAAATTATATTAAGCCTATATTAAAAATTATATTAAATTCATATAAAAATTTTTTTCGCGGATAGTCGTCTGCTAACAACAGACATTTAAAAAATGGAACTTCCTAAAGAGCATTTTCGACATGCGTTGCTTTTGTTTTTTAATCAGAAGAAAACAGCGGCTAAAGATTATAAAACTCTAATAGAAACTTATGATGATGTTACTCCATTAATTAAGACGTGTGAATATTGGTTTTATCGATTCAAAAGTGATGATTCAATATTAACGATAAAAGCTGGAAAATGCAGATTTGCAAGCATTATTGAACGAAAATCCAGCACAATCTAGTTAGAACTTACCAGAGGATTAAATGTTGATTGTACAATAGTTATTAAACGTTTACGCGATATGTTGTTTAAATAAATCAGTTTTTGAGAAAAAAACCCTCAAAACGAAATCAAATTCCTAATAGTATGCATAAATGGCTAATTTGAATGAAAAAAAAAAATAAAATGATTATCGTGAATTTAATTGGACTACAGTTTTCATTATAAGTTTTACATAAATATTTAATATTTACACAGATAGGGACAAGGAATTAATAACATGCCTTTTCATGCCTTCTTTTCACTTCTTTTGTTGCGTTACAAATAATTATTTAATCTGTTTAAAACAAAATCAAATTAAAATGGATTTCACTATCTGTCTGTACCAGTATAGCTTAATTCTATTCGATGTAAATATTTAAATTTATACTTTACAATTAAAGAAATTTTATTGAAAAAAATAAAATATTTTAATATTAAAAAACGTTATCTTATAGTTAAAGAATCAGAATATAACTTTTGGGAAAATTTAGTTGAAATAAAATTTAAAGCTTTCAAAGATAACAATTATAAGATTTTACTTTAAAATATGTAGAAAATTAAAGTGATCTAAAAACTTTAAAGTATTTCAAGATTGACTTTAAAGTAGTCCGTTGCATCGCCACCAAATGTACGCAGCAATGCTATATTTTCTCTTTTATAAAATATATACATAGAATAAAAGGTATAGCACAATGAGATTTTCATTCGTATTTTAATGAGATAATTATTTTAAAACAAGCATTCTTATAAATAAAGGGGACTTGTCTTGAAGTTTAGACAGTTTCATAATTTTACAATTATACAAGATTATCAATTAAAAAATCTTAAAATTGTGTGTGTGTGTTGACATTTAAATTTAACAATTTTTTAATTTCTTCAGTTTCTTTTAGATTTTTCTTAAGTAAGTTTTAATAAGATTGCTTTAAATAAAAGTTTAAAGTACAAATTTATCATTCATATTTTTTTATTTTCTCTAAAGTTTTCTCTATAGTAGATTTTAAATATTTTTAAAGTTTTCTAAGGTAAACGGGCGAAAAGAAGATATAACAAAATGTCAAAAATTTTCTGACATAATGTTTTCATAATTCTCATAGCCTTTTGATATGCTCCTATATACTTGTATTCTTCTCTCGCAGAAATGTCATATTCCATCGCATTAATGTTTCACATCATGCTATAACTGTCGTAATCCCATTGTAAGATGTAGCAATTAACTTAAAGCTTTTAAGTAACATTGATCGGTTACGATCGATATAACTAAACGACAGTATAAATTACCATTATCATTTCGGACTTGTACATTGCAATTGACATATTTCTTAATACTGTTAGTATATATTACGTTTTACTCGAATTTTAAATGTAATATTAAACTGCTCAAGGATGTTTCGATAAAAAATCTTTTAGTACGATAAAAAAAACTTTTCCTAAAATATGCTGTGAAATTGAAAAATGCTCTAAAGGAAGGAATATATATCCCAAAATTATGCTGTAAAAATCCCTTTTTAAGCGTCTAAAATATGCTCTCTGTGAAATTAAAAAAATGCTCTAAAGAAAGGAATATATGCATTTAAAAATTACTTTTTATCGCACAAATTTTCAAATTATTAATTAAGTTTTTTACTTATAATAACAAAGTAAAATGAATTTGATAAAATTTGTTTACATTTAAAAAAATTTTAATTAGTCTTACAGGGCATTAAAATTAAACAAAAACCCCTTAAGGGTAAGGGGTAGATTTAATATATTAAGTGAAATAGTTTTAAAAAGTAAAATGGGTTAGGGAGTTTTTGGGGTCGCTGAAACTAAATCTTATGTCAAAAGTATAAAATTCAAAATGGCTGACCCAATATGGCTTTATTTCACCTATATATATTAAATTCATCTATATATATTAAATCTTTCTTTTAAGGGGTAGTTTTAACCCTTCAGAACGAACCTTTGCCGAAAAAAAATACGTGTCAAATATTTTTCATAGTTCTACAAATATGCAAAGTTTCATTAAAATCGGTGAGTGACACTTCGGTAGATTTACTTGTTAAATTACTTTTGATTAACCTATTATACACTTTAAATATAGTTTAAATTATCTCAAAAATGCTTTATTAAATTCTTAATTACTTTTAAAAACTTTAACTTTATTTAAAGTAAATTTTCCTAAGAGAAGAATGCGTTAGAATTTCGCAAGTTATAGTGTACTGCTTCTTATATAAGTAGGTATATTTATCATCTAACGCGAGGCTGTAAAACTCAATATTAAGACTCAATATTAAGCTACATGTGTAGCTTAGGCGTACACAAAGCGATCACACGCATTTCCTCTAATTTTGCATAAATTATGATATATCTGAATCATTATTTATATAATGTTTTGAATATTTTAGTATCTAGATTTATTCTTTAGATATAACATATTGCCATACACACATCTGGTATATTCGTATATTTCACATGGCAGCAATACAGTACACATAATAATTTTATTATAAAAAGTCTAGAATTATATGTTTGTGATGTGATAAACTTTAATAAACTAACATCAATTTTATGGTGTTGTATCATATTTATTGATAACTTTCTTCAACTCTTTGGATCATAATAATCTAAGAATAAATCATTTTCATAAATAAATGAAAAGAGTTTTATTCGAAAAGAGCTGGATCTTAATATAATTCTGTCTAATAAATAATCTAATAAATGAAATTAATATTATTTCTATATGAATTTATGTACACTGAAGCTAGAATAATAATATCGTAATTAAATTAATAATGAATTTAATAATATTAATTTAAAAATTATTATATATTAATAATATTAAATTAAAAATTATTATTAAAAAATTCCCTTTTTTCTTCACTGTTTACACGTTCATATCATATTTTGTAGAAAGATAGAATAAAGAAATATTTAAAATAAAAACACAGCGCGATAACACATAAAGTTCAGCATAAAATTAGGTTCGAGAAAATATAGAAGTTTTGCTTGAAGCTTGAAGACGTATATTTATCTGTTGATATGCTGCTCGCAGATTCAGCCTTCATTATCTCTACAGTTTTATATTTTAAATTTTATTCTTAATGCTACATAAATTCTTTTTCTAATCTATTTTCAATTATATTGAATTTATCGTATCGTATTTCAATTATGTATTTAATAATACATTATAAAATTTTTCTCTTCTCTAATTCCACATATAAGATTGTTTATATAAGCAGTAAAAAAAAAAATTCATAATGTTATTATATTAAACAGTTTTCTTTATAAAAAATTTTTCCTTGACATACATTTCAAAAATTTCACATGCGTACAAATATTCGTATATCTGTTCATAAGAAAATATATGATGAAGAATACCTAGAACAGTGAATTAAAATCTTTTCGGTAAAATTTATTGCAAAGCTAAAACAGTAAATTAAAATTTTTTCGGTAAAAATTATTGCATAGCTCGATATATTATACAATTATACAATTGTTGACAATTTTAAATAAATATTTTTTAATTTTTCCTTATGTCTTTTGTTACCTTACAATTTTTTAAAACTTCATAACTCGTTTTAAATATATAGATACACTCATGATTTTTTATATAAGATTATAGTAAAAATATATTTAAATCTTACAAATATGTCTTACTTAAATAATATTTAAATCAGTTTGAGATACTGCGTTTAATTCGTTGATGTTATTACTTACTTATTGTCGTATTTGAACTATTTATTATCGTAATTTGCAGTTATTACAGTTCTAAAATATATATCAAGTTACAAAGTATATGTCAAGTAATAATTGAATGTAGCGCTCTTGTATTATGAATGTCTTATATAATGATATGACATTCGTTTTTCAAAAAATGACTGTCATGTAATGAATAAGAAACTTACGTTTGAATAGAATAGGATTAAATATTATAACAAATAAATAATGCTATACATATAATGGTAATACCTGATTTAGTATAATGCATATGTTGTTAAATATTGCTAAAATTTTCTAAAATTTTGCAATTGTAAAAAATTTCTAAAATTATGCAATTAAAAGAATTATTTAATATTATGACACAATTAGCGTAGTACCAATGTCACACTAATGCTAATATAAGTGTATGTATTATATAATGTACACATAAATTAACTGTAACTAGTGCACACAAAAACAATTCAACTAGAAACAAAATAAACAATAGTCGATAAAATCATTAATTATAAATAATAGAAGAAATGTATATTCGTAAAATGTATATTAGTAATTTATTTGTGTTTATAGAAAAAAGTTTTATAAACTTTTTTATTAAAAACACTATTCTTCTATTTAATTCATTCTTATACATATTTTCTTATACTCTCATACATTCTCCATTTTTCTTTTCTTTTTTTTGGAAGTTTTGTGCAGTTTTTATAAGCGATAACAATTTTATTGTCTGTAATCGCATAATTACTTCTTTACT
This sequence comes from Mycetomoellerius zeteki, assembly GCF_001594055.1. Classification (NCBI taxonomy): domain Eukaryota; kingdom Metazoa; phylum Arthropoda; class Insecta; order Hymenoptera; family Formicidae; genus Mycetomoellerius; species Mycetomoellerius zeteki. Next base: position 4,849,211 of record NW_017256287.1, on the reverse strand, counting down.
CTGTATGCAGATTTATAAACTTCTCTTTCTAACACAAAGCATGACAATCTAACAATTCTTCATGGGAAGATATATGTAGATCAAAGGTTTATTTTTCTATTTATTCAAATTATAGAATAAATCAGAAACGGAAAATGCCGCAAATGAAAAATACAATTTATACAGTTAACATTGTAAATATAAACATAATTGCGCTATCTTCATGCAATTTAAAAGCGTCTTTTTATAACTGTTTTTTGCTGATATATAATTTGAAAATTTTTTTTCAAGCGCTGAATGATTTTTAGTGCTTATGAAAAACATTAATTTCTTTAGGGGCGCAATTTTTGTCATTCGGTGTAATTGCACGTAACATTGTAACGTCCTTGTGACGATCCTTACAGTCAGTCTAAGATTAAGATAATTTGCGAGTTGCGTAACACATCTACAAATGCTAATATGGGTGTACTTTGAACGTTTATGACAAAAATAAAGCAATCACGTATCGTACGATCGTTACATGTCAACAATCTCATACTTTTATGAACCCCCTCTACATCATTATATCAAATGGAAAGAAAAACATCCTAAACATTTGAAGATTAATAAAGGGATAAATTAAAATTTTAAAATCCTTCAAAACTGACGTCAAAATCTGTAACACAGTTATTGACGCTAACTTGTTTAACTTTTAATTTATTATTTTGATTTTTAATGTATTAGATATTTAATGTATGTTGACTAAAGGCATTAATTATAATTTTAAGGATCTAAAATGATATAATTTGATATAAAAATGACTGATTACTGAATGTGAGTTTATTCAAATAAGCCAGAAAGGCTATCTTTGATCAAAGCTTAAGTTTATTTTAATAACAATAATATTTCAAATTTTCAGATATAATATCTAGATGTAAAAAATATAATTGAGTGGATCCATCTTCAGCTCCGATTAAAAAAGTAATTTATAATTTATGTTTCATATTTTCTATTTTAACCCTTAATATACACAATTGGGTCATTTGTTTTCTTCAAAGAAATAGGAGTATCAAGTAATTGTTATAACATTTTTATATACAATTTTTTAAAATACACACTTTATAAATATTGTCTAAAGATATTAACGTATATGTAAGAATCACTTAATAATTTTTGTAGGTATATTTCTTAAAGTAATAAAAATTAATCTGGGAAACGAAAAACCGATAGGAGTAAAGGATCGGAAAAATCATCGTGTGTACTACGGATTAAAAATATATATATAAAACTGTGCAAGAGAAACATGCGTAATTAGGACAAACTTTCAGCTTTATTTATTTATTAAATGATCGTTCTATTGTGCTTGTATATTAAAAATCAACGCTTTAAACAGCGATTTTGATTATTTCTGCTATTTTGTACTTTGGAATCGATTGATAACGCAAGTATAATTGAGCATGAATGCACATTGAAAAGTGTAAGTTTATTCTTTCATTACCAATTCTAATTGTATATTCATCGTTAGAGTAGTAGGTATTCTTCATAGTTTCGGTGTTTACTTTAATTGTCTTGTAATCGCAACATAATCATATTAATCTGATTATGTTACAATTGATTCTTTACATAAATTAGGATACCGAAATATTACAAACATAAATATTTGACACAAATAAATATTTGACACAATTTCATTGCTTTACAACTTGCGAAACATATCGAGATTCTTTAAAAGTACTTATATGCTTTTATTTTCCATTTAGACATTATCGCTGTTGCTTTCTTATACAGGATGTCCCAGAATGACAAATATTTCGTGTGCTGGTAGAGCGGACTAAACTGAGTTGAAAAGTTCTCTACCACTTTATAATTTTCACAATAGTTAACAAGATATTAATTACTGAAAATCACCGAATATTGGTTTTTAATAACTTTTTACTCAAGCATTATCAACTTTATAGAAAAATAGCAAATGTCAAATTTAAAAAAAAATTCTTAGAACTCTATGAAAAGAAAATAAACAATTTTTGTCTTTTGCTGTTTTATATAATTTTTTGTATTTTTTCTTTCTCACAGTATATTCATTACAAATCACTGGTTATTTTTGTTTATAACTAACAATTATATAATATAAAATATATAAAATTACTAAATTATATACTCGATTATATCTTTTCGCATTATATCTGAAGGTTAACTTCAAAAAAGTCAAATTAAAAGTTAATAATTACTGATAAAATGTAACTGAATTAAGTTACAAAATTAAGAGTCTAAAATGTAATTAAGTTAAGTTAAAATTAATTAATATAATATATTATAGGACCGTACATGTGATAACACAAACTATAGAAACGCTTTAAACGGTCTAGCTGAATCTTAAATGTTTGTATGATTCTGTGTGAATTTATATACTCGTATATAGTCCTTTGAAAGGCTAACTTTATTAAACTACCGCAATAATATCACGAGTTAAATTTACTAGCAATTTAACAATTTGATGCTTTTGCGCATCTTGTGTGCATCGAGGTGTCAAATTCTGATTTTAATGAAACTTTGTAAACTTGTAGCTTACATAAAGAAATGAATTTAGAAAATATCAGTTGCGGTGGAAAAACGGTTTGGTAATTTATAATGGAAAAAGCTGAAAACCGCTGTAAGGGGTAATTTCACCCCTTCAAACCGTTTTTCCGCCGCAACTGATATTTTCTAAATTCATCTCTTTATGTAAGCTACAAGTTCACAAAGTTTCATTAAAATCAGAATTTAACACCTCGCGAGGTTCCCTTGTGAGTGACATATTAAAATCTGTAAATAATTAATTCTTATTGCAAAAAATATTACCTCGGCCGGGAGTTGAACCTGGATCTCTTGCTTTCCGGGCAAGCGTCCTAAGCCTTTAGACCACGCCTTAAAAAATCACTAATTAAAATTAATTAACTTTTTAACTTTATAACTTAACTTTTAACAACAATAATAAAATATTAATAAGCGGGCAATGAGGGCATTAACACAGCGCGGTATTTGGAGCGCAATACATATAATATATTCTCAATACTTTTACATTACGTGTTTATACAAGATTCTTGGACGTTTCGGTTTACTTTAAACCATCATCAGCAATACCATATAATTTTCCATATAATATTTAAATCCGCAAATGTTGGAAATAGTTTCTGTGTTCGACAGAGGATGAGCATACCCCTACTTCCTAGTTGAGAAATGCCGTGAAATCTCTTCGTTGTTTAATCAAGTGATTAACTGAAGAGTACAATAATACAACAGCGATATTAGTTATATTGATTTTATGTAGTTTCTCACTTTTTTCTACCCTTCGCCTTCGCAGATCACAATTCAAAGCGCAATACGTCATATTACAATAAGTACACTAAAAAAATGCATGTAATTTTACATGGAAATTACATGTTCATGACTGGAAAATTACTTAATTCACAACTTATTATTAGACGTTCATATTAATTAGGTATATAATTTTGTTCTCTTTTTATTTACTATTTCCATTTGCTTTTTTTCTTTAATCATTGTATACCAATGTATTATTGTGCATATATGCATCAAAGCATTAAATTATTAGTATACTTATATATATAAGTTTGAATTATAGCCGATTTGACAAAAAATTGAGATTAATAAAGCTACATGAATAACAAAAACTCATTCCATTATGAATTTAATAGTAAACGCTTTTTTTCTGACTATTTTGTTATCTATTATTTCAGATGCAATGTCCGTATCTGAGATCATACAGTCGTATGGAATCACAAATGGCTTTACACGAGATGATAAGGTATGATATTTATAAAAAAAAAACATAGTTAAGTCGTCACGCCATTCATTCGCTTAAACAAACGCGTTTCGTCAGAAATAGTAACTGCAATAAATTTATCAGATCTTTTTGCAATTATATCCTCGTTACGGTTCGGTAAAAATTCAGATTAGGGAAGTTATGTCAAGGTCAAGGTCATTGGGGGGAGCTCTCCTAATCTGAATTTTTACCCGTGGTTCAATTAATTGTAAGATTTCATCTATCGCGGTTTTTATACATCCATTAATTTAATTAGGCTGATACTATGTATGTAGTAAATGATAACTTCGTTAAACAAGTAAATGTCAACAATCATCATTTTTCCTATGATTGAATATCATTTCTCTTTTTGTCATTCATATAATATGTTAGCTTCGTATATCATATAGCACAGAAGTGTTTATTTTGCGTACTGCCTGCAGTACATATTATATAACTGTATATATAATTAGACTTGGCAATTACATTATTATTACGCACGCATATTTAGCAATGTCTTACAATTTTAATTAAAATAATTATACAAAAAATCATAATATATTCTAATATTATTTGAGATTTTCATTTGAGATTTTCATTTGAGTTTGTGCAGTAAAAGAATCCGTAGTTTAATTCATTATATCACAGTGACGTTATAAATCACAGAGATGACACAGATGTTTCGAATTGCAAAATTCCAACAATATTATAATAATTTAAAATTATAATATATTAATTATTTAATACAAATTTTTGGTTATATGTTGAATTATTCATTAGATAATTTCAGTTCCTTAGAATCTTGTATGCGTTAATAATAATCATCCACATATGGACAAGCAAGAAAAATGGTTATGTCAGTAATTAAAAAAACCTAATATGGATATTAAATTTTTTAATAATTCTTGCAAAAATTATATTTCTTGCTTGGTAACGTGGATGACCATCATTCATACAACATATGATGTGAGCAGCCCTATGCTTTAAAAAACTCACTTAAAATTTATTTTATAGTATTATAATATTTAAAGTACAAACCGAGTGAAAAACTTATTGCAGGAGATGAATCAATCGATAAGATATGCATCAGCTAGTGAAACTGGTCTCGATGGTAATTCCGTTATAATATTTTTATAATAAAGTTTCTTTTTAATAGATAGTAATTAAATCGGATCTCCTTTTACAATTGTCAGTTACAATGTTAAAGCATTACTGGTACTTATCCTACTTTACTTTGTTAGAAAATTATTTATATATTCTACCCACAGCAAAGTACGCATTTCCTTTTATTCTATTAAACAATTTATTTTTATAAATTATTTTTTTAAACTATGTAAAAATTGCTATTTTATTTAAATAATAAAATATTTATATTTACATATTTTTAGGACCTGATCAAGTGCTATCTGCGGACGTAGATACTACATGTAACGTCGACGGCAGAGTACGAATAAAGTTAGATAGCAACGGACCTAATTCATGCATGCCCGTATCAATCCCTGGAGTTTTAACTAGAACAGCAAAGCTTTATCCTGACCATATAGCGTTGGTGTCTAAACCCGATGCCAACGGCAAAAGAACCACATATACTTTCCAGTACGTATAAAAAGAAGATGTAATAAGACTTTTATTTTTCTTCATTATTATAATAAGTAATATATGTATAATAAAACATGTAAGACTAATTTCTCTATTTATGATTTTGTAAAAATATTATTCTGTACAAACACTTTGTTCTCTTTTCTTTTCGATCTGGTTGACAAGTATATAATTTTAATGAGTTTAGCAACTAAATTTATTACGTTCGATGATACAATCAACTTTATACAATTTTGTTAATTTATATTATAGAGAATACGAGTCTACTGTAAGAACCGTCGCAAAAGCGTTTCTGAAGCTGGGTTTGGAGAGATATCACAGCGTCTGCATAATAGGGTTCAACAGTCCAGAATGGTTCATTACCGAACTCGCGACTATATATGCTGGGTAAAAAAGCATAATTTATCGTTTTATGTCTAAATGAGCATCACGTATAATTTTACGCGTATTCTTTATTCGTACTCTTTTAATAATTCACAATTTATTTATATAGCGATGTAATAATAAAAAAAGATATAATGTTTTTCAACAACGTATATTTTTATTTTTCCGATTTTTAGATAAATAGATCATCATTCTTTTTTAGTGGATTGGCTACAGGGATTTATACTACAAATTCTCCAGAGGCATGCCAATATTGTGCTGAACACAGCCGGGCAAATATAATAGTCGTTGAAGATGAGAAACAATTGCGAAAAGTCTTGCAAATAAAACACAATTTGCCTCACTTGAAAGCAATTGTTCAATATGATGGCAAACCTATCGAAAAGGATGTTTTGAGTGTAAATTGATTAGTATGCTTGCGTAATATCTTTTTAATATATATATAAATATAACTTATTATTATTTATTTTTTGTCAGTGGGATGATTTATTGAACATAGGTAAAACAGAATCGGAGGATAAATTATTATATGTGTTAAAGACAATAGGAGTAAACGAATGTTGCATTTTAGTGTATACGGTACGTTAAATTTGTCACAATTAATCAAATTGAAACTGCTCTATTATATATTTAATGTATTATTTCCTTATTTACAATTTTCCAGTCAGGAACAGTTGGAAATCCAAAAGCTGTAATGTTAAATCATGATAATATGTTACATGGCGTACGGGCAATAATACCAACGTTACAAGTGAAAGAAAAATCAGAAGTTATAATTAGCTACTTACCATTATCTCATGTTGCAGCACAGGTAAGATATTCCAAATAGGATAATATATTTTATTTAGATATCCTCAGACCCATTTTCACAATATGTGATTATCTAAAAACTAAAAATTACACCATGAGATTCATCAATAAAATTCATTCAAGAATTCCTTGGTAATATTTAATCTTTATTAACCATATATTGTGAAAATGGGGGCTTATAAGTAGAAATATTTCTAGTATGTTACTATAGGATTGAAAAAATTACTTTCTAAACATAGCTAGTTACAGTTACTTAGAAAGTGAATATTTCATATATATATAAAATTTTTATACACAAAAACATATATATGTTTTTGTATAAAAATTTTTTTATAAAATGTCAGAGATAAAAATATATCAGGAGACACAGTAATGTCTCGACGCTAAGCCAAGAGCGCAACGACACTACCGTAGTTTCTTTACGCGAGACCGCGAGTTTTAATTACAAGAAGTAATCACAAATTATTTACTGAACACTTCATTTCGATCAGTCAATATGTTGAGAAATATAAATTTAAAATAAAAATGGTAACTATAGAAATAACTGTTAAAATAAGTTACAGTTAGTTACAAAAAAACATAACTTGTTAATGTTAAATTACAATTATAGATTTAAAAAGCTCTAAAATATAAATGTGTGCAGCCAATTTTAAAAAAGAGAAGTGTTATTTTTTACCATATTGTGATTAACTACAACTACTATAAATCTCGATTGAATTCGTCAATTCGCGACAATGAATGCCACTTAAAAAAAAAATTTAATATACATTTTGAATAACAATAAAGCTAATGATAGTTATTTCTCTAATGTATAACAAGTAACGATAAGAAGTTATTTTTTTTTAAAGTAACTTTCCCAAACCTGAAATTACATCTAAATATCTATTACAATAGAAAAAAATTGATTTATAATCATGTTTTTATTAATTTTAGTTAATTGACATCATAGCAAACATTACGTTAGCGACCACAGTATACTTTGCAGATCCAGGTGCGTTAAAGGGTACATTAATAAATACATTACTTGTGGCACGACCGACTATTTTCCTAGGGGTGCCTAGAGTATGGGAAAAGATATACGAAAAGATGCAGGAGAAAGCGCGTAATAACGGTGTAATAAAAACGTGGATTGCTAAATGGGCAAAAGCACAAGGTCTTCATTATTACGTAAATAAAATGAATGGCATAGATTACAAACATTGGGGGTACGTCTTTGCAAAGTGGCTGGTTTTCGACAAAGTCAAGGCAGCATTGGGTTTAAACAAGTGTCATATCTTCGTTACCGCAGCAGCACCCTTGAATATCGATATTAAAAAATATTTCTTGAGTTTAGACATATCTGTATTAGAGGTATATGGAATGTCTGAAAGTAGTGGACCTCACACACTAACCGACTTTAAAGAATACAGGTAAATTATATTTGCTTTTATTTTTTATATTAAATTTACAAAGATATTTACTTTTAAAATATATTGTATACAATAAACATTATTTTTATTTATTTACAGTTTGTATGGTGTAGGAAGGCCTATATCCGGAGTATATACAAAATTAGATAATATAGATGAACATGATGAGGGAGAGGTTTGTATGAGTGGACGACACATATTTATGGGTTATTTAAATGAACCCGAAAAAACCGAAGAAGCTAAAGATAAAAACGGCTGGTTACATAGTGGTGATCTTGGCAAATTCGATTCAAAAGGGAATTTGTCTATTACTGGTAAACATATGTTTTACGCCTATTAACAATTGTCATTATATAATATTTTGATAAAAATTTTTCTATGAATTTTTATACATACTGGATCATTTTTGGAAATACTAAGAAAAGTCTCTTTTTAGAATTTTTTGTACGTATGAATTCTGAAATATTTTAAGATTTCTGAGATTTCTTTTTATATCTTTGATGAGATTTTATAAGATTTTATCAGAAATTACAAAATGGGAATCTTAGAAATCTGAAAATATTTTCAAATTCTCACATGTAGAATAACTCTGGAATAAAGCCTTTCTCGACACTTCTGATAAGTGTTCCAGTTTGTATAAAAAATTTAAAAAATATTTAAACAAAGTTATAAAATTATTCAAAAATTCTGAAAATTTTCATCAGAGTAATACTTGTTAAAAATAATCACATTCATGTTATATCAGTAAGCACGATATATAATATTTTACATATTCGCAGGGAGGATAAAAGAACTTATAATCACAAGCGGAGGGGAAAATGTGGCACCGTATAATATAGAACAATCGATATTGTCTGAATTACCATATTTAAGTAATGCTATGGTAATTGGAGATAAAAGGAAATATTTAACAGTCCTTGTCACGCTTAAGGTACAATGCAAGAAAATAAAAGAATATAAATTTAAAACTATAAATGTCCAAATAATACGTTTTTTTTTTTTCAGAGTAATATGAATGAAGAAACTGGTGCGCCGTTAGATACCCTGACGCCAGATGTATTAAAATGGGCACAATCTATTGGTAGTAGTGCCAAAACGGTTACAGAAGTCATAAGCTCTCGCGATGCAGCAGTAAGTCTTAAAAGAGACTCATAATATTATTTGACATTGTGTAATAAAAAAATATTTATTTCTTAAGTCCGAATTGAGCAAATGAGCACAGACAAATACGAATAAACAACTTTCGTAGTAATAATTTATTGGCGATGCATTGGTTATTATAAATATTGATAATGTATTAAGACATATTGAGACAATATTGGATTAAAAATAGGTCAACATTGTGCTATTAGAGTTATTTTAATACAAACAACATTGCCAGTACGACAGCGTTCGTATTTATTCGTTTGATCTGGATGTTTAAATATTACAAAATGTTTTTTGCTCTTTTAGATATATGAAGAAATCCATGAAGCAATTAAGAGAACAAATATGCAAGCCATAAGTAATGCTCAAAAAGTACAGAAATTCGAAATTCTTCCGCATGATTTTTCGATTCCAACTGGCGAATTGGGACCCACGTTAAAGCTTAAAAAGAATGTAGTTCAGAAGATGTATGCTGATTTGATAGATAAAATATATGAATGAAGTACACACTCTACCCAATAAACTCCGACTAACAATAATATTACATCGATGTTATAATTTCACACTTAACAAAATGAATAATAATATAACACAATTAGTACATAGCAATTATATCGTTAAGTTTGAAATTATAACATTGATTTTATGTTACTGTTAATTGATGTTTATTTGATACCGTCATAATAAGGTACGTGCATTACTAAAGAATCTTGTATCGTTTTTATACAAGTACCTTAACATGCAAAACATCGAATATTTTAGCGAGATGTTTGATGAGCATTTTAATGCATGTTTAAATCAGGTGATTAAAGGAAATAAGAAGAATGTTAATAAGTTTTGTCTGTTTTTTGGCTAACATGTGTAATTGAAGTTCCAAGATGTATAAATTATGTATCGTGTTAAAGAATTGGATACTTAAGCGGAAAATGAGTAGTATATCATAGGAACATATCAGAAGAAATCATGATCAAGACAATAATGTTATTATATTTATTAATAAAAGATTATTAAGTAAGACATCAAGACATTCTAAGAATTAACAACATCATTAAACAAGATAACATAGATATTCATTAATCATAGGTATTCATTTTTATACAGGTGTTCAGCGTAACGGTCCGCACGATTTTTCAAACACTTCCGACAGTTAAAAAAAAATTTAAATATGAGTATTCATCTGTTTTATATAGATTACAATATGCGATAAAAAAATTTTAAAAAATTTTTTCATAAGGAAATCAAAGCCATCTTAAATTTTTTAAAGCCATCTTTAAATTCTTTTATCGCATATTGTAACCTGTATAAAACAAATGAATATTCACCTTTTAACTTTTTTTTTAATTGTCGAAAGTATCTGAGAAATTGTGCGGACCGTTACGCTGAACACCCTGTATAAGTATATACACGTTATATTGACATTGAAATTTATATCGAAAGTCGTTTTCATAAGCGCCTTTTTTTATCAATTCTGAATAAAAATAATTGTTGTGTAGTATATTACATTTGATCAACTTCGTAAGCCACTGTTATTACGATTTGAAACACGTAAATTTTCTATTCAATGTTAGTAGTTACCCGGGAAAAAATGTTTCATATATAATTACTTAAAATTATATAAAATTAGATATAATTATATAAAAAATTGATATTTTATATACAATTACATATATAATTATGTATAAAATATGTCCATATATATATAACATTTTTTTCCGAGTATGTCAATATGTTATGTTAATGTTATTGCTGTTAATGGAGAAATCGTCTATTGATTTGATTCAGCACTTATTAAGAATTAATAGTTTTATATTTGTTGTGTTAAGAATTAATAATTTTATTTATCGTAGATGAATGAATAACATTGCAATGTTACTGCAATATTGTTCAAACGTTGCTGGAATAATCTGTGTTGTATGGAATTTTATCCGATGTTAATGGCTAATTTTGTTTGCTTATAATTCTAAATACATTTCGATTTTTTCAAAAATCATATATTTTGTAATCAGGAGTAATGTCTAAGCAAGCGCATTAAATAAATACCAAAGATTGATAAATAAGTTAGAAATGAATTTGATGTACGAGACACATAATAGCAAATATATTATTTTATTAGTTTTTATTATGGATATTCGCGATTATTGCATATTTCCTATCTGCAATGATATTTACAAATTAAAATTCGGATAAATTATTGTACTTTTTGTAAACTGAATCATTTTCAATTAAAAATTCATATCATTTTAATTTAATATATTTTATGCAGTTACACAAAAAGAAAAAAATTTAATCGGTTGAATAAGAAAAACAATAATTGAGTTGTAAAAATTAATAGCGTGCAATTAAACAACATGCATACTCTGTGAATGCACAAAAATTAAAAAATTATTGAAAATAACATTTACTATGAGCTTAACTTAATTTAATTGTAACAGCAATTTTTATGATACAGTTAAAAGAATAGGCCAGTTTGATTTTGTTAAAGTTAAGACATATTTCACATTAATAGTATACCATGTATTCTGTAACTCGTTAAGTCGTATGTGTTTATAACCTTTTTTACTATGTAAAATAATTGCGCATAACGTTATAAACACATAACGATTGCATAATGAATTATACAATATAGGGGAAGATAGCTTATATACAGCGTGATCGAAATAACAGTGGGTTGAGTTCTTAAGCGGTATTGTAAGAGCTATCGCACGATACGGAGTGATCCACAGTGATTCAGCTTATAATCCAGAACAGCACATAAGGGAATTATTTGTTTAGAATTTTAAATAGTTAAGAAATAAGAAAGAGTAAGTAGAATGATAGTGAATGAGAGTATCTGTAGTTACATCGAGCGAATATATACAAGAGTGGCACAAATATAACTAAGACTTTTTTTGTGTGAATATAAATCAACATTAGAGATACATACACTAAATAAAAGAAAGGATTATGCACTACGTAGGCTTCCAAAATTCATTGTTAACTAAATAGCTATAGTTTACACACACACACACACACACACACACACACACACACACACACACACACACACACACACACACACACACACATACACACACACACACACACACAGAATGAGGAAAAAGTATAAAATCGATAAAATATCTCGAAAACAATGCATTAAAGAGAAAAATGTTTCATATAAAAGTAATAAGGTTACAATATAAATGCATCAAACTTATTTGATCTTGAATGTAAGTATGAAGGAGTTCTCAAACTTTAAAGTTATAAATAGATTCCCTACTTTTTATTCAATATTCTTGTAATTAACATCGGGATTCCCTACTTTTTATTCAATATTCTTGTAATTAACATCGGGATCTTTTCAAAACACTATAATGAAACTTTTTTTTGATTACGTATTTTTCGAGATATTAACTAAAAAGAGTTTAGGAGCGATACTTTTATATTTTTTATTTTCTAATGATTATATAAATAAGTAATCGGTTAAGAAGTATAGTATTTGAATTAAAACAGAAGTAGACCGTGGAGTAGTAGTAAACAACTTCACATATCAGTACTTGACAGTAATGAATCAATTAATTTACAGGGAAAAGAGAGCGATGTATCTTTCTTTTCTTTATGAAGTGACTCATCTCTCTCTCTCTCTCTCTCTCTCTCTCTCTCTCTCTCTCTCTCTCTCTCTCTCTCTCTTTCTCTCTCTCAGCGCCAAGTATTTACTAATATGAGAAATTATTTACTACTCCACAGTAAATCTACTTTTGTTCTAATTCATCTACATTAGAGAATGGTTTGAAAGAAACCGAATCATGTAAACGTTTTTAACATAACATATATAATTTTTTTTTCATGTATATTGTACAAATTTTACGCATGAAGTACTGCGCACGACTCTTATTTGCCTTTTCCTTTCATTAGTTTGATTAAAAAGTCCATATTAATTGTATTCTTTAGTTATCATTTAATATTAAAAAAATTTTAAGAAAAATTCGTTGCTCAATTGTGTAAAGCAAAATTGTTTAAAATAGTTAAATATGCTTTGTTCTAAAAGCTGTACCTTTATATTTATGTCCGTACTCCCAGAGAATTTGTTATAACAGTGACCAAGAACGATTATAACATAACATTTTTTAAATGAACAAAAAGTAGTTTTACTATCAACTGTCTTACCAATCTTAAAACTTATAACGTCTCTAAATTTATGACTATAATAATAAGTAGTCATTTGTCCAAACAAGACAAGTGGTTGGGCGAGCAGACGAGCGTGCGTGCTATTTGAATTTACACTTAAAACTTTATGAGCATGTTTTCAAAGCATTAAACTTTTGAAATATATATATATAAAAAAAAGTGATTATTTCAACTCAACAAAGAATATGCCTGAATGGGATGCTAATACAGAGTGAATCAGAGTCGTTGAATCAGCTTTTTATCCTATGAAAAAATTATCGATTGCACATCTAATTATCGGATATAGATTAGATGCGTGGATATGCATCGTACGAATTGCTGATCCGAGCGCAAAAAAGTATTTAATGCAAATTGGCGGTGGAAAGAAGAAAATAGGGAACAGAATATTATTATATAATATGTTTAATTGGATACAATATAATATATTTAATTGGAAATAGAAAATTATACAAGTCTGCATTGACGTTTTGTTTTATGTCATATAAATAATATTAAATCTTTTTAACTCTTCTCCAGCTACTGCATTTCTAAGTATGGGATATCCGCGGGATCACTTTGTCAATATGAAACAATTTGGGATATCCACAGGATAAAGTGTGCTGTGTGGGATCTTTATTTTTTAACACTATCGAAATAGTACTTCGAAATGCCGTAGCAAATTTTCTTTTTGTCAAATTAATTTTATTTTTTATTTCTTTAGTTTCAGTTTCTATTTTCGTAAGTGTATCAGTCGTTATTGCGTATAGCAGTCGGTTTTTTTATTTTTTCCTTTTCCTGATCTTCCATAATTGATTGATTATTGACCGAAGTTATATGTAATTCGATCAATATGATATCAAATTATTTCGACTTTCTTCTTCTCCTTAAAAAGGTTAAGGCATGCAAAAAATATAAGTAATAAAAGTAAGCGAAACGGTTTTTATTTACTACTTACATTACGATTGATGATATTTACTTTACAATTTCGACTGTGATTGGTCGATTCGCTTACTGCTTATACCTTATTTTGTGTTACGTTTTTCTCTTATTGCCATTTTTTTGCTTTTATTTTTTTTAATCGACTTTCTTGCACTTCACCTTTTTGCTTTTATCTTCAATGTAGAAAGAAAAACAGAAGGAAAAAATTATGCAAAAAATTAAAAAAAAAACAAATTTAATAAATATTAATTTCTATGTACATTTTTATATTTTCTAGTTTTGCAGACTGTATGTTGATTCAGTCTAAGATATCAGTCTAAAAATATATTTCTGAACTGAAGCTAGAATAATAATATATTACAACTGATAATAAATTTTTAATAATGCTAAAATTATCATAAAAAATTACCTTTATTCTGTAGTCTTTATACATAGTATTATATTTTGCAGAAAGATAGAAAAAAAACTTAAAAGCACAACACAGTAATACACAAAGTTCGGTATAAAATTAGATTAGAATTCAAGAAGAGAGAAGTTTTATTTAAAACTTGACTTTTGTGTATTTATTTATTTGTCGATACACTGTTTGCAGATTAGTTGATTATATTTTCATCGTTTTATATTTAAAATTTTATTTTCATTTTTATATGCAAATTCTTTCCACGCTCTATTAAAATCTATTTTTAATTACATTGATTTATTACATGATAATTACGTATGTATTTAATAATACATTACAATTTTTCTCTCTTCTCAAATTATACATATAAGTTGGACGATTTATACATGATGTATAAACAAAATCAAACACAGAGAGAAAGTCTGCATATTGGAACTAATAATCCAAAAAGATCAATAATAACATTATGTATTGAAAAGTTTTGTTTAAAAAAAATTTTTCTTACCACGAACTTTTAAAAATTTTGCATGCCACCAATCAGTTTTAGATATTGCATTTCAGTCAACTGTTATCATTCCTTGTCATTATTTGAATTATTCATTATCGTAATTTAATTATTACAATTTCAAATTACAAAATATACGTCAAGCATAATTCAATATATTGCGCTCTTATATTGTAAATTTATTCTTATATGTATAATAATGATATGATATCAATTTGTCAAAAGTCATGTGATGAGGAACTGGCGTTTGAATTTAATACCTATGATTTAGTATAATGCATAATTGTTAATTTTTAAATTATGCAAAAAGATTATTTAATTATGACACAATTAGCGTTGCTAATTTTGCTAATGCTAATTAATAATATTAATAAAATTAATAATATTAATATCAAGGGAGTAACCACTATCTCTGAAATATTGTTTCATAGATTACATGATTTCATATGATTTTATCTGATTACATATAATTTTTTTCACTACATATGAAGTAATTTGGTAAAATATACGATTTTATATAATATTATACAATGACCTCTCGATTGCATATGTATATAATTATTGGATTATACATAGAAATTTCATGAATTTTATAATGATTTCGACTCTGTCCCACGATTACATTAAGTGGTTACATTCTTGATTAATATATATAATGTACTTATTGTTTAAATTAAATGTAACTACTATATAAAAAAATAGTTCAACTAAAGATAAAACAAACAATAATGATAAAAACCATTCATCATAAATAATAGAAAAAATATGTATAATTTATTTGTGTTTATTGAAAAGTTATATACATTTTTTTTATAAAATACTGCTTCTCTATTCTTTCTATTTATTAAATTATGCAATGAATCGAAAACAAATTAAGAAATACTGAAAATGGAAAATACAATTCGTATAGTTAACATCGTAAGTATAAATAATAAGTTAATTGTACTAATTTTATGCAATCTAAAAGCGTACTTTTATAACTATTTTTTGCACGATATTCGCAATTTCTTTTTTTTGCAAGCGCCTTATATAGGCCAAAGCGATCTTATAAAAAACGATTTCTTCAGAAGGCAGAATCTGTATCATCCAATGCAATTGCATATAAAGTTGTGATGTCATTGTGACAATTAATGATCCTTACATTCAGTCCAATGATTAAGATAGTGTTTGTGAGTTTGAGTAATACGACTTTTATACATACTAATATGAATGTACTTTAAATGTTATAAAAAAAGAAGAGAGCGATATCGTACGATTGCATATCGTACGATATCGCTCTCTTCTTTTTTTATCTCTCGATCATTACTTGTTACCTGCAATTTTATAGTTTTAAAAATCTCTCCTGTCATCAATCAATATCAAGTATAAAGAAAAATATCTCAAACATTTCCAGATTAATAAAGAGATAACAAATTGAAGTTCTAATCCTCCAAAACTGACGTCAAAATCTATAACACAGTTACTGACGCTAGTTTTGTGAGACTTTTAATACATATAGTATATATATATATATATATTGATTCAAAGGGACTAATTAATTTTAAGAATCATTCAAAAAAGTGATCTTGCAGTTAAAGCGAAATTGTCTAAGTACGAAAAATAGCTAAAATAGATAAATTTCTAACAAATACTGCGATATTGGACATGTATTACATAATCATATAGATGGCAGAGATAGAATTTAGATTTGTGAATTCTATGCGTATGTGATATATAATTTTTTATCGGGTACAAAAAACAATTATAATTCTAGCTAGAGTAGCAAAATAGTTTTTTGCATGATCCAAAATAACATAACTCGTATAAAAAATAATGAATACTAAATTTATTTAAATAAGAAAATTTTACTTTTATAATTACTTTTTGCGCAATATTCATTATTCTATATACTACGAGATTCCTTTCTTTTGCAATTTAAAAGATATTGCAAGAGCGGATTCTTGAAAAAGTTCTCCGTAAATAAAAAAAACTGTAAATCAAAAGTAATTTTATCGGTTCGATTTTGAGATTCCGATGTTGTAAATTAATTTATCAAATTTTGTATTTGATTTACGGTTTCGATTCAAAAAAAAGTTAAAAACGATTATTGATTGCGAATCCCCGTTCAAAATATCATTATTTAAAATTTATAAATCAGGTTGTTACAGGAGATGAATCAATCAACTACATATGCATTGGCTAGTGAAACTGGTCTCGATGGTAATTCTGTCATAATATATTTAAAAAATCTTTTATTTATAACAATTTTTAATCTATCAATCTCTCCTTGAAAAATTGTCAATTTATACAAACATCAGCGCATTATCGTTGTATATCCTGCTTTACATAGATAATTACCTACTTATAAATTCTGCTATAATAAAGCACGCCTTTTTTCCTTCTTTTATATTAAGCATTTCATAAGTTTCTGTAAATTCTGTAAATTTTTATTTTATTAAATAAAAAAATATTAATGTTTACATTTTAATAATTTTAGGGCCAGACCAGGTACTATCTACGGACATAGATACTACATGTAACGTCGACGACAGAGTACGAATAAAGTTAGATACCAACGGACCTAATTCATGCATGCCCGTATCAATCCCTGGAGTTTTAACTAGAACAGCAAAGCTTTATCCTGACCATATAGCGTTGGTGTCTAAACCCGATGCCAACGGCAAAAGAACCACATATACTTTCCAGTACGTATAAAAAGAAGATGTAATAAGACTTTTATTTTTCTTCATTATTATAATAAGTAATATATGTATAATAAAACATGTAAGACTAATTTCTCTATTTATGATTTTATAAAATATAAATATTTTTTTGTACAAATTTTTTTTTTCTATTCTTCTCAATCTGGTTTACAGGTAAAATCCATGAGTTTAGCAACTACATTTACCTGGATAGATGATACAATTAATTTTGTATAATTTTGTTAATTTATATTACAGAGAATACGAGTCTGCTATAAGAATCGTCGCGAAAGCGTTTATAAAGTTGGGTTTGAAGCGACATCATAGCGTCTGCATAATGGGATTCAATAGTCCGGAATGGTTTATTGCCGATCTCGCGACTATATATGCTGGGTAAAAAGAATCATTTTTATATTAAAATAAGCATTACTTATAATTTACACACGTACTGTTTACATATTCATAATATTGCGTATATAACGATATGACAATAAAAAGCAATATAACATTTTCAAAAATTAATATGTATTCTTAATTTTCCGGTTTTTAAATCGGATTTTTAATAGATCATACAGATTTTAAATAGATCATTGTTCCTTTTTAGTGGAATCGCTACAGGGATTTATATCACAAATTCTCCAAAGTCATGCCAATATTGTGCCGAACACAGTCGGGCAAATATAATAGTCGTTGAAGATGAGAAACAATTGCGAAAAATCTTGCAAATAAAACACAATTTGCCCCACTTGAAAGCAATTGTTCAATATAATGGCATACCTACCGAAAAGAATGTTTTGAGCGTAAATTGATTAGTATGCTTGCCTAATATCTTTTTATTTAGTATATATATAACTTATTATTATTTATTTTTTCTCAGTGGGACGATTTATTGGACATAGGTAAAAAAGAATCGGAGGATAAATTACTGTCTGTGTTAAAAACGATAGGAGTAAATGAATGTTGCATTTTAGTATATACGGTAGGTTCAATTTATCGCAGTTAATCAAATTGTGACTACTATAACATATTTGATGTATTATTTTTTTAATCTGCAATCTTTATAGTCGGGAACAATCGGAAATCCAAAAGCTGTAATGTTAAACCATGATAATATATTGTCCAATATACGGGCAGTGTTAATGGTACTACGTATGAAAGAAAAATCAGAAGTTATAGTCAGCTATTTGCCATTATCTCATGTTGCAGCACAGGTAAGATGTTTCAAATAGCATAATATATATTTTATATATCTTAAATAAAAATCTATCGGTGACATTACAATTAATATAAATTTTCATGTATATAAATTACATAGGGTTGGAACCCAGAACTTGTAACGTGTGTGTGTCGTTACCATTACTTCTTTTTAAGCAGTTAAAATCAGATTTTAACTGTTGACTAATATTATTGATAATGACTTTATAGTTTATCTATAATTATGTTTTTAATATAATAATATATAAAACGTATTTTTCATATGTTAAGATTTTTGCAACTAAGTTTTATATGTCCTTTATTTTCTTTATGTCATTATTTGATTCTAATAGTCCTTTGTCTTTGTTAATTTGCATAAGATTGCATGAGATTATATAGGCCGGTATTTATAGTCAGTTCTTATATTCAAGATCGTCTTAAGTTCAGCCTTGAGTCACGAACCAATAAAAGAGCCGCATTAGCGTATTAAGACATTACTTAAGACGGTTTTGAAATAAGAACCGACTATGAATACCGGCCATAATATTTTAATTCCAGTTAATTGACATCATAACAAACATTACGATAGCGACCACAGTATACTTTGCGGACCCAAGTGCATTAAAGGGTACGTTAATAAATACATTACTTGTGGCACAACCGACTTTTTTCCTAGGGGTGCCTAGAGTATGGGAAAAGATATACGAAAAGATGCAAGAGAAAGCGCGTAATAATGGTGTAATAAAAACGTGGATTTATAAATGGGCAAAAGCACAAAGTCTTCATTATTACGCAAATAAAATGAATGGCATAGATTACAAACATTGGGGCTACGTCTTTGCAAAGTGGCTTGTTTTCGATAAAGTCAAGGCAGCATTAGGTTTAAACAAGTGTCAAACCTTCGTTACCTCAACAGCACCCTTGAATATCGATATTACAAACTATTTCCTGAGTTTAGACATATTTCTATTCGAGGGATATGGAATATCTGAATGTAGTGGGTGTCATACATTAAATGAAATTGAAAAATGCAGGTAAATTATATTTGCTTTTATTCTTTATATTGAATTTTCGAAGATATTTATGTTTAAAATATTTTGTTTACGATAAATTTCATTCTAATTTATTAGCATGGATGGTGTAGGAAAAACTTTACCCGGACTATATACAAAATTAGATAATATAGATGAACACGGTGAGGGAGAGATTTGTATAAGTGGACGACACATATTTATGGGTTACTTAAATGCACCGAAGCAAACCGAAGACGTCAAAGATAAAGATGGCTGGATACATAGTGGTGATCTCGGTAAATTCGATTCAAACGGGAATTTGTTTATTACTGGTAAATACTTGTTTTATTACTCGTAAACATCTATTAACACTCATTATGTAATAATATTTATTAAAAATAATTACATGGGTTATGTCAGCAAATACGATGTATACATAATATACATGATATCCGGTAAAAATCGTAACAACGTTTACATTCTTGAGATTATTTTGAGACGAAAATCGTAATACCAAAGTGACCAGACTGTAATAGTTTTTGAATCATAAGCATTTAAAGTTAGCAAATCATATCGTCTATAGTCTGCGTTTTCAGGTGTGGTTGACATTTTTCGTTGTATCACACTTAAACGAACGAACTTTAGGCAGTATTCGCTAACTTTAAATGTTTATAATTAAAAAACCATTATAGCCTTGATATTTTGGTATTAGAATTTGTGTTTCAAAAGTATCTCATGAAATATACCTTTAACCATTGTTACGGTTTTAATCGAACACATTGTATATTTTTTATGCATTCACAGGTAGAATAAAAGAACTTATAATCACAAGCGGAGGGGAAAATGTGGCACCGTATAATATAGAACAATCGATATTATCGGAATTACCATATTTAAATAATGCTATGGTAATTGGAGATCAAAGAAAATATTTAACAGTCCTTGTCACGCTTAAGGTACAATGCAAGAAAATAAAAGAATATAAATTTAAAACTATAAATGTCCAAATAATACGTTTTTTTTTTTCAGAGTAATATGAATGAAGAAACTGGTGCGCCATTAGATACGTTGACGCCAGATGTATTAATATGGGCACAATCTATTGGTAGTAGTGCCAAAACGGTTACAGAAGTCATAAAATCTCGCGATACAGCCGTAAGTCTTAAAAGAGACTCATAATATTATTTAATACTGTATAATAAAAAAAATATTTATTTCTCAAGTCTGAATCAAGCAAACAAATATGAATAAACAACTTTCATAGTAACAATTTGGCATTAGTTAAATATTGATATTGAGACGTATTGGAACAATATTGGATTAATACTGGGTCAATATTGTGCTATTAGAGTTATTTTAATGCAAACAACGTTGCCAGTATAGCAGCATTCGTATTTGTTCGTTTGGTCTACATGTTTAAATATTACAAAATATTTCTTTTAGATATATGAAGAAATCAACAAGGCAATTAAGAGAGCAAATATGCAAGCCATAAGTAATGCTCAAAAAATACAGAAATTCGAAATTCTTCCGCATGATTTTTCGATTCCAACTGGCGAATTGGGACCCACGTTAAAGCTTAAAAAGAATGTAGTTCAGAAGATGTATGCTGATTTGATAGATAAAATGTATGAATGAAGTACACACTCTAAGTTGTTACTATAAGTTATTATTATTAGTTTATAATAACTTTTTATTACACAAAATCCGCGCAATGTACACAATGATTTTTAATAAAAGATTGATGCGGCCTTTTACTTTTGAATCGTTTAATTCTATCATTGTCGTGTCTTATTTAGCATTCTTAATCCGGAAAAAGTAATAGATAAATTATATTTAAATTATTTATCGCTAAAAATGTATATGAATGCTATTCATATATATTATTCTATTTAGTTCAAATTGTTTCATAATTTAAAAAAGATGATTGCATTTATCTTTATTTAAAGAATGTATATTATAACATATTATCAATTTTTATTTAATTATAACTCATTAAAGAAAACGATAATAATCGAGGTATCCCTAATTTTGAAATGTCAGAAACACTTCACGTGAACAATTATGTAAAAAACCACGCTACCAGACCACTTTTTATCTTGTCAGCACATTAGTTCATAAGAAATATTCGAAATTCTAAAACACACACACACAACACACAAATGTCAAATATTTTCTTCGATGTACCACGATATAATGATGATATCACGTACAACTCATGCTATTAAAACTAGAAAGCTAATTTCTGAGAAAATAATCGATATAAGAAATTGTTTCATTCCGCGATGAAAAATACTAATTTATAAATTATACTTTTTATCACGTAATATAAAGTCAAGTTATCTATATACTAATATACAGGGCTTAGTCGTATTTAAAATAAAGTTATTTAAAATATATACTTTTAATAAAAAGGTTATTTATTATTTTAAATAATGTTATGATCTATTTTTTAAGTAATATTTTAAATAAGTTTTCGGAACTTATTTTATATAATATTTTTTAAATAAGTCATATCAGTCAGGGGATCGATCGTATTTAAAACAATTTTATTTAAAATATGTACCTATTTTATAAATAAAGATAATAAAGCAGTTATTTAGTATTTATTATTTTAAAAAAACTTTTTCTGACTTATATATATATTCCTTATTTAATACTTTAAATGAGTTTTTAGAATCTAAAGTACGACGTTTCGTATTAACAGGTATAGTATTTGTCGCAAGTATGTTTCAAAAATTGAATTATGTGAAGAAGAGCGCAGCTATCTGCACGAGTAAATGAATGGCGGTAACTGCGTGAACTGTAAAAACATGACGCGCCGCTCGCCCGCGTGTCAAAATAAACTCCAAAGCCATGCGCCAATCATCTAACCGTCGAAATATTAACGCATATTACGAAAAAAGTAAAATAATATACATATAATCTATTTGTTATATTTTTTATATTCTCCGATGAATAGGCGCGATTTATTAGATTTATTACGCACTCACACAACTCATTTATTTCTTAGATATTTCAAATTGTGTTACAATACGCGCAATATACGCAATATTTTTTAAAAAAGATAGACGTATTGTGGCTTTTTGTTACTTTTGAATCGTTTAATTCTGCAGTCATTTACGTCTTATTCCGCATTCTTAAAAAAAATCCGCACTATATATTAATTACTTCAATATCTAAACAGAAATAAAATAAAGTACGCGAGAAAATCATAGACATATAGAATACAGGAATTACAAATCACTGTTTTATTTTAATTAGTATCATATTTTAACTTAGTAGTTAAAATTCAACAAATTTCGCATATTGCATTGTGAATTTAAATACAGGGTGTCTCATAACTATTGCATTTCCTCTTAAGAACATATTTTTGAGATAATTTTGAGACGAAAATCCTAATGCGAAAATGTTGATAAAACGATCACAAAGAGGAAAAAAGCAAAAGGTAAAAAGCAAGAAACAGGAAACAAAGAGCACATTGTAGAACAATCATTAAAAAAGGGGAAACTGTCACAAAAGAAGTGTATGTGAGTGTACGCGTTCTGATGAGTGTAGTGAAGCCGTGGATGGAAACTGTGGCGTCCGGAAGGCCATATGTTTTTCAGCAGGTTTTTTCCGGCTCACACGAGCCATTTCGTCCAAAATTGGCTCTCAGACAACGTCGATATGTTTTGGTCCAAGGAATTCTGGCCTCCTAATAGTCCAGATTTGAATCCCTTGGACTACTACGTATGGAGCGTAGGATCACCAACACACAAGTCCCAGCATCCCAATGTGACGTCATTATAGGGACCACTATTGAGGCAGCATTCGCTGGTATGGACAACGCTACATTACAGCGTGCGTGCGGACGCTTCAGATCGAAAATAGAGGCCGTCATTCGAGCTAATGGGGGATATATTGAATAATTATGCTTTATAGGGATCCCCCCAAATGCCATGTAAAAGAATTTTTTGTAATATTTAATTTTTCATTAATAACATTTTGTTTAAAGAAGTTGTTTGATTTGTGTCCGGATTTTGGTGACGCACCCTGTATATTAATTCTAGAAAATATATCTTATCTTAAAAATAACCGAAAATTAACAATATTGTATTGTTTGAACGTTCAAAAAGTATTCGTACAATCGAGATATTTAGCTTCTAACATCAAGAATACACGCTTGTTTATTTAGTTATGTTAGAACAGAATGTATTCATTGTATAAAATTGCTAATTAATGTTTATTTTCTACAAATAAGGCACTTTTTATAAAAATTTCCTTATATGAACACTTTTTGCATTGTATTATATTTGGCCTGTTATTTACCGAAGAATTTTTTGAACTGGTGTACATACAAGGCGCAATAAGTTGAACTGAACGAAATATAATTATGATTTTCTATTCAGTATAACTAGATATATAATGTTTAGTCGTCATGTTATGTTAATATTCGTTATTTTATGCTCTAATCTACAGCTGTTAACGAAAAAATCATATTTTAATTTGATTCAACGATTATTAAGAATTTATAATTTTATTATTAGTTGTCCCAACAATATCAATAAATTTGATATTGTTTGATTGATACTACAGAAATATACTCCAGATTCTTCTTTCTTGTTCCAACTGTTTTGTATACCATATTTTTTGTTTAGCTAAAATGATTTGAAAAAATCGAGCCTTTGGACTTTATATAATAATTCAATTTTATATAATAATTCTTTATATATAAATTCATTCATAGGTAAGAATTTATTTAAATTGTAAATCAAGTCCCCTTTTTGGTTATGTAAATGCTGAAGTGTAATAAATTTTATTCTAATTCAACTCATACAAGTGCTAAAAAAAAATCAGATCTCATTTTAATATAATTTTAATATAATATGATAACAAGTTGCAATAATTTTTTTATTTTTCTGCATATTAATATTCCTAAGAAAATGAAAAAATATCAATTAATAATTATCATTACTTACAAATCAGATAGTACAATCAGATAGCAAAATAATGAACCAATCAGAATATGAAATAAAAAACTCTGATTAGTTAATTCTCTTATGCTTCATGCGTTACGTAGCATTATGCAAAAACTTGCTGCGGCTTTAGAAATACAACAACCACTAACTGGCCAGCATCCCTATTCTGTAACTTCTAACGACAATGTCGATATCGTTACATGTCGTTGCGCAACTTTTTCACCATATAAAATATCTGTATAACGACACGTAACGATATCGACATTGTCGTTAGAAGTTACAGAATAGGGGTGCTGGCCAGTTAGTGGTTGTTGTATTTCTAAAGTCGCAGCAAGTTTTTGCATAATGCTACTTAACGCATGAAGCATAAGAGAATTAACTAATCAGAGTTTTTTATTTCATATTCTGATTGGTTCATTATTTTGCTATCTGATTGTACTATCTGATTTGTAAATAATGATAATTTTCAATTGATATTTTTTTCATTTTCTCAGGAATATTAATATGCAGCAATGTATTCATAAAAAAAATTATTGCAACTTGTTATTATATGTTAAAATGAAATCTGATTTTCTTTTAGCACTTGTATGAGTTGAATTATTATGTAAAGTCTAAAGGTTCGATTATATAATAGGGCCCCGGGACCATCGACTGTGTTCAAAAACTCGGATGTATGGATATATTTAGATATCATTTCATCTTTGTTTAACATTCGGTAAGCTATAGGGATACAAATAATTTACCTTAAATTCTTGAACATCTATGGTAGCCAAAATTCGATTAAATTGCTGCGTTCAGAAAACAGGAACACAACGCTATAAGAATCTATGGCATACGTAACGCGAACAGGGCACTTATCATATATCATTATGGAAAAAATCAGAATAGATTCCGATCGGAATTATTCAATTATTCCCTAGATTTCTATTGTGTTTTCTAGGGAAAACAGAATAATTCCGATCGGAATTCATTCCTATATGTTCCATGATAAGTACCCTGTTCAGTTTTATTATAAATTATTATAGTACGTCTCTCTCTCTCTCTCTCTCTCTCTCTCTCTCTCTCGAAACGCAGTTGAGAATGCATCTCAACCACTGTATCTTCTGAAAGTGAACATAATGAAGAAATCGAAAATTACACCCGCCCGCGCAATTTCTTATTAAATGAATCAATCTACTTTAAAAATCAAAGCAATTGGAGAACCAATTCTCTAATTTTCGAAAATCAATTTTTAGAGAACTGAATCAGAATCAAACATACACACTGAAATCGTATTTCATGTATCAATTAGTTGTACAGCGTGATCAACATAGATGGACTAAGTTCTTGGTCAGTATTGCAAGAGCTGTCGTACGAGACGGAGTGATTCGGCCGGAGTAATCCATACCTTGAGTACGTGGAGGAAGTGTTTAGAGTCTTAGATAATTGAAAAGCGAGGAAGGCAAGGTGAATGCGTATAAGAGTAAATATCTAAAGCAATTGAGCAAAATTATTTGATATAAGATGTAAATTTTATTTGATAAATCAATTAATTAAAATTTAAGAAATAACTAAAACTATAAAAGAGAAAAAGAAGTAACAATAATTTCTTTTTATTAAATAAAAAGAATTAATGCAATAAAAGGATATATATCATGTATGTGTATATGAAGAAAAAGATTCTAATGTGAGACCTGTTTTATCTATTTCTTGGGATTTTTTATTTTATAGTTAATCAGATCAAGTCAATTATATAGCAAACGATAATTTATAATCTGAGTTTAATATATAAAACACATTTAAAGTAATTAAGACAGTTTTTAAAATGGAAAAAATTATTTAAATAAAAAGAGACATTATGATGTGACTATTTGAATATGATGATAAAGTGGGTATCCATTATATTTTTACAGAATCTAGTTTCTTTAGAAATTAGATTCTGTATCTATTTGGACTTTCCATGAAATATAATAATTAAATGTAAATTTTATTAATGTCTTATATTGGTGTTTTTTAACAAGCGAATAACGTGAATTTCAATATTTTTAAAGAAAAACATTACAGAGCGTTGTTTTACATAAAAATCTTTGTGGTTATTATTTAAAAATGATTTTTAGAAGTCCTAAGAGGTATCTGCGAAATAATATTTCTGATAAACACACTTATGAAATCAATGCAAAAGTATTGCTAGGAAAACTTCATGAAAAGAAACTTCTGAATATATAATATTATGTATCTAAATCTGATAATATATATTTTTTTCAATACATTTAGAATTTTCTATGAATTTAAGCTATTTGGACTTCATGAAAAGTCTCATGAAGAGTTTAAATATTTAGCTGAAGTTCGCGCTTACTAGCGCTTATTAATATTACTGCACTCGTTACTCATGCATAAATGATAATAGCTGTGTTCTGATATAAGATCTGTTTTTTATTATCCTGCACCCTCTAAACTGGTGCATATAGTGCAATAAACTGAAGGAAAACAAACGTATATTTGTTTCACTTCAACTTATTGCACCGTGTGCACTAGTTCAGAGATTGCAGGAATAAAGAACAGACCTATACACTGCCAATACTGAAAATCTATGATACATGTAACATGAACTATACAATAAAAGAAAATAAATCTTTGGTATTTGTAATTATAATTACATATTACTATAATTACGATTATTACTGCAATATTAGTAATAACCATATGTATAGTTCTAACAACAAATATGTATAGTTGATAACTTAAAATGACCATAATCATAGTTATTATAGCCATAATATAAATTACAACCATAAAAAATAAGGTTGTCCCAAAACATGATTATAAAGTTGTAATAATTTGAATTTTCGTAGTAATTTTAATTATTTTTGTAGTTTTGTATTTATAATAACTAGACAGTAAAAAAATTTGTGTATTTGTATTCGAAACGGTCCACTCACGTTTATATTAACAGTTTATGTTGAATTTTTTAACATATTCGGGTGTTAATTTAACATAATGTGATTATATTATTTAAAGATTTTTTGTGAAATTGAATATTCAATGTTTCTTAGTGTTAAAATGACACAATTTATAAGTAAATGAACAAGTACATAAAAATATGTTTTAAAACGTAAATTCTAAGATAAATGAATAAAATATGTGTTGATTCAACAGATTATAAATGTTAATTTTCTCAAAAAAAAAAAAAAAAAAAATATGTTCCCACGGTATATATTTAAAAACTATGTCGATGTTATTTTTCTTTGTATTTATTCTCTTACATAATATTTGTGTTACCTTCTAACATATTCATCTTATGTAAAATTAACTCAAAAATTTAAGTGGACCGTTTGGGACATGCGTTTATGTTAAATTCAACACATTTTTTCCAATTGTACGTGTATAATTATAGTCATTTTAGGTTGTCAACTACATGTATAATACACATTTGTTGCTAGAACTATATATAGTTATTATTACTAATATTATAGTAGTAATAATCATAATTTTGGTAATTATAAATACTAATTTTTTAGAGAATGAGTTCAAATATGGCTAATTACAGCCTATGTTTAGATAGTTATCTTTTCATGAGTCGCGCATGAAGTAATATAAAGCTAAAAACACACGATGCTCGATTTCTTAAATGATATACATGC
Source organism: Mycetomoellerius zeteki (assembly GCF_001594055.1). NCBI lineage: Eukaryota > Metazoa > Arthropoda > Insecta > Hymenoptera > Formicidae > Mycetomoellerius > Mycetomoellerius zeteki. The sequence goes on along the minus strand of NW_017256287.1, from coordinate 4,820,647 downwards.
CTCTGATGCGTGCTGGAATATAAGGTTCATACATTGAGCACGGCATGTCGATATGTATGACTTCTGCATTTATTATACATTACTTCATAGCTTGTTTCCTAGGCTTGCAAGCTCCAATCAAAAGATTAAAAACTGTCACGTGATCGAACAGGCGATTGACTGCGATTGACAGCATCTTCAGAATAGAAACAATTGTACTAATTTCGTAGTTATCTGTCAAACGTCAGACGGCATGCATCAAAACAAGCATAGCATCATACATACATGCCTTTAGTTAAAAAAATCGAGCATCGCATGTGATTTTAGCGCTAGGGAGCCAGCGCATTTCAGCGTGCTCTCACAGGTGACCATCTAAACGTAATTTGTAATGGGCCATTTAAATATTTTAAATCCTTATTATTTCAAAAACTATTGCTTAAAATAAAAAACTATAACTTTTTAATTTAATTTTTTTTATTTCTTGCTGTAGTATGTTTGGTCGCGAATTTTGGGAACCTCTCTATAACATACAAATACCTATACATCGGTTTATAACATTTTTCGTTTCTTCAATGACTTCTTTAAGCTTTTTATTATTAAATTTAATTTTTTATGAAATATATTTTATAGTAAATTTTTTAAATATACATATATTTTTTACAATTAAAATTGTAAAAAAAATAGCTCGAACATAAAAAATATATCACAAACTTTTAAAAATTTGCTTGTACAAATATTATGCAATTATGCTTGTTATGATAATCAATCAGAATCTTTCCTTTTATTTCACGAAAAAGAGGAACTTTGATTGGTTAATTCTCTTATGCACTATACGTTATACAAAAGTCTGTGTTGCGACCTTTAAAGAAAAAGTTATGTGATTGATATTCACAATGAGAAACTAATTTGATACTGACCTACTTTTCCATAAGATTCCTGTATTTAAAAAGCTATTGTATATTATAAATTTTCTTTTTTAATAATTACTGATATTAGTATATTTTCTTCCTGACCCAATCTCTGGATGGTTATTATTAAAACATGAAGTAGATAAGCAGTGCCACGCTTTATTTTCAAATTCACGTAAAATAAAATAAATGTCACAACATTTTAACATTTAAATAACGAACTGAATGTAAAACTTGTTGCAGAAGATGAAATCGGCTAGATATGCATCGTTTAGTGAAACCGGCCTCGATGGTAATTTTGTCACAATATATTTTTAAAAAGTTTTTTTTATAGTAATTGAATTTATCAAT